>NC_089729.1:10625629-10947296 GCF_035083965.1 Branchiostoma lanceolatum | reverse complement strand
ACCGCTGGCTTGGTCTTACCGGGTGTTGACTTTTCCCGCGCTCGAATCACGTGCGCGCGCCCTGGATTCAAAATGGCCGCGGTATTTGGAAAGGGGTCTATTGACAAAGGGACTGTCATATATATTTATGAACCATTTTAGAAGCACAAACGAAAACGTTGGGGATTACAAGCAATTTTCAACTGCAATCTTCTAAAACGTATATCGAGTGAAACTAGAAGAAATGTTCCTTAAACAATTAAGGTTGAGTTTAAAGATCTGGCTATGCAGATATCTTTGACAAGCCAACTTGACACGGACGTATTAACAAAAGAGATAAGAGAGATGTCACAAGATTATTCTTGTTTCGGAATTCCTCTAACCTTCGTGAACTTTAATCTACACAAGAATCACATTTGATCAAAACAACTTCTAGTATCTCACATCCTCGACATCCATTGCTGATTTTTATATTTGATAAGATATTCACCCTCTTGTTTGCATATAAATCATTTTTTATGAAGTCAATAATTAGACCTTTTTAAAATTTAAGACCCTGCACTTTGATTACTAAAACTAATCCCTACAATGCTACAAATAGTACAATGAAAACAAATACCCAACCTTGCAATTAACTGCCAATTTTTACAAAAAGCAGATCCAGGTTATAATCTATAAAAATAAAATAAGGAAGAAACCAATTATTCATATCATAATAAGGAATCTCGCATAATATCAATACTGAAGTTGTTAATGATTTAGATAACATATCTAGTTCATTTAGACTGTTACAAATGTTTGTGGGCCTACATGGAGGGGTCCCAATAATGCTTTACTCTCGAAAAGAACTGATTATGATCAATGAGAGCAGTTTGGCTACGAATATACACTTAAAATGGCTGATTATACTCTATGGAAAAGGTTTGTCATATACCCCGATACACATACTATATCTGGATAAGACAGTTATATATGTTTCATTTTAAGATGTATCACGTTCAAATCAATCAGTGTCTGGCTGTCTGTTGACAGATTTGATACAGTAAACCTGTTGCGATACTAGATCTGAATCAGATACTGTAATTCACTTTATCTTCATGATAGCAAAATTTCACAGCATAAGGAAAATAGACATTTTCACTGAACTTTACTTCACGGTGGCAGCAAATGATTTACTGAACGGATTTGTGAAGGAATCATAGATAATAACAAGTTTTTTTCACGGTGATGATAAGTTCACGGTACAGACAGAGGTGACAGTGAAAACTGTAAATATAAAGTTACAGTGAAAGAAACAAGAATAAGCTATTATCACAAAATTTGTACCAAAACTATGACTTAAATTTGCCCTTCACACTTCCTTCCTGAAACAGAATAGCATATAATTATGTTCCTCCTAGGTTTCCTGAACAAGAATTGTTTCGAAATTACGTTGTGCACAAAATCAAAATGATACACATGACAACTGAAACCTGATTCTTTACCTTGAGTGTGTGTAGTGTAGTGTGACTTGTTGTGGGGGTTATCCTTTGTGTTGTTTTGTGACCACGCAATCGTAAACAATGGAGGTAAACATCAACAAATCTATTTTAATAGGGTAGTGTGTATCTATTTGGTATTTAAAGGCAAACACAAAGGGCTTTTGCTGACTAAGTTCTGAAATCCTACAAGGAATCTTAAAGGGGAGGACAGAAAAAAGTTCTTGGGGGGGGGGGGGCTGTTGGTTTCGTCTGAAATTTTTTTGTTGTCCACATGTTCACGAACTTGAAACTTTCTCTCTTCACTTTCCTGAGCAAAATCATCGAATTTTCTGAGGAAAGGTTTGCAGAATATACGTAGTAAATACCTGTGTGTGTGTACAAGATGTTATAAAGGGTTAGAAAGGATTTAAAAGGGTTTTTACCTCGTCGACAAGTTCAACGTAGGTAGCGGGGAACCATCCCCGGACGCCGCCGTCTTTCTCGCCCTCCCACCAGCCGTCCTCCGCCGTTTGCAGCACGCGTACCCAGTCCCCGGCCTCGAACGACAGCCCCTGCTCGCCTGGCTCCGGCACGAAGTCGTACAGAGCCCGGCACAGCGATCCCTCTGCCTCCATCGAGGTAAAAACGACTCTAGAAGACGCTGAACTTGTTGTTTTTGTCGTCTGACAAACTGGGAAGTTTTTTCTTCTTTGCGCCCCTCGAGATTTCCGGAAGTGGGAAGTGTTGATTTCCCGGCCAAGCATCACGGGAGGGAAAGAATTTTAAATTTTGGCGGTAAAACTGTGATTTTTAAAATTTTATCCCTGGACCGCATCGATTTAATTTCTTGGTAGTCAGATTTTTACAAAAATTTAATTGAGAGAATAAGAATAGGACTAACCAAAGCATAACATTATTTTTCTAGCACAGGACCTGCAATATGTCAACATACCACAGTAACCACACTGTTTCATACAATGGATTTTGTACTTTCGTAAGCATTTATCAATGAAAAAAATGCAGCAAATGCTGGCACCAAATATGAGCCTGTTTTTTCAGAACAAAGAAATGAAATTCAACACTTTGACCTGAAAGCAAAGTTCACGGAAATGCATGGCACTGTCACGTGACACAGCGCGCGCCAATGATCGAACATTCGAATGATGTTCATGGTTTCGAAAGAGAGTGACCCAAATGTGCGGAACACCGATTCGAAACAGAAGACGCCGTTAAAATATGTAATGGCGGCAGGTTATGTTTACTCAGTAGAAAGCTGATGTGACAAAACAATTTGTCACGCTAAATTCAATCCAAGGTTTGAAATGTCGAGTAGCGTATGTTCGGACCGACTTCAACAATTGCAACAGTATCTAGTACATTACTAGATGCACAATGGTGAGTGTTCTTTGCGTACTCTAGTAACGTTATATCGCGTATGATCCTTCGAGTGTTCCCACAGGATTGTTCCCGATTTTCTAAAATGTTTAGTAGTCTGTACGGAGCACCTGTAACGTTATAAAGAGTAAGACAGTACTAAAATAGGTTGTTTATTAATCATATAAATCGTTGTAGTTTCTTTTCTATTCAAGTTGGCCACCAGAATAGATAGAAGTAGTCTAGCATTCTTTTGCTTTTTGTACGCTTGGAGAGTAAGGCAGCACTACAAACATGTTGGCTGTCTATGAAATCGTTGCAGTTTCCCCCACTTTTTTTTTCAAGTGGTCACAAGAAAAGATAAACGTAGTTCAACATCCTTTTGCTTTTTGTACGCTGCAGAGAGTGAGACAGAACAAAATAGGCTGTTTACTACTGATCAGATCTTCACCCCCCACTTCTTTTCACGTTGGTGACCAAAAGAAAAGATAAATACTATTTGATATAGTCAACGTCAACTATCCGCACCGGCGTATATCAGTGGGGGTATATATACATAAAATTATAAGTCAGCAAGTAAAATACACAGATTACATATACTAGCGTTTTCGTAAAACCCGCAAACGAATTTCAAGGATATGCCATGAATATCCTTATGTTACAGGTCACGTGGGTGCGACAAGTTTTGTTTATGTTGATTTCCGTCACCTTCCTGTCAACAGGCTCAGCGGAGGATGGCAGAGGTAAGAAAATTCTAAGTCCCTGATATTACTAGCAGTGTTGGCTACTAGTACGAGGGGTGATCAATAATTCCATGGCCTCACCCAGAAAAAAGGTGCACAGCTCAAAGATCGGGGACTGATTTTAAAGAATAAAGGCTTTTATGAATGTCTACCAAAATTCGAATCATTGTGATCGTCAATTTGCACGTGACATCCAGTAACGTTAAGTGATGTAGCTGAAGGATAAAGACATGGACAATTGAGATACCCACTTCTTTTTAGTTGAAACAAGAAGGGAATGTTCATCAAACATCTTGAACAAAAAAATGAATGTCTTCGAAGATTTTATGCCGATTCATGGCATGAGAAACTCCACCCACACAGCTCTGATCACAGTTCAACCTTCGCCACATATGTGTTTTGGTTGGTTTGGCCCTATGATGACGTCACAGGTTGTGACGTATGTTAACGTTAGTCACTTCCATCTTGTTGACTCCGTCGGTTGTGTGTGAATAAAGCTCCGACTTGTACTCCACGTCTAAGTCGCTTACTAGCGCCCTTGGCCACTTAGTGGCGCTTGCATTTCTCGCCACTTACCTACTGATTTTTAAATGGACGTCGACTGGAAAGTAATGACCACAATAACTTGATATTTGGTGGTTATTGGTAAAATATGTTATACTACTGTAGTATTTCGTATGTACCTATGCCCCAAAATTTGAGCTGTGCACCTTATTTCTGGGGGAGGCCGAGGACTTATTGATCACCCCTCGTAAGCACATGTATTGTGTTTCCCCTGCCAGTTTGTGTCTGTCTGTGAATGTGTGTGTGTGTGTGTGTGTATGCACGCGTGTATGTGTGTGTGTACGTGCGCGCGCGTGTGTGTGTGAGTGTGCACGTGTGTATGTATGTGTGTGTGTGCGTGTGTGTGTGTGCACGTGTGTGTGTGCACGTGTGTATCCGTGTTTGCGACACGTTGTGTTCCCAATATAAGATATAAACGCAATCATTCGGCAGCGTTATTGTACATCATCGGTGCTGTTTTTGTCTGTGGTCGCAGACTAGTGTGGATAAAGTGTTGGAATATGTCATTTCTGATTACCTTGTTTCAAGAAGTCTTCCTCTCAACGACTTTATGGCTCATGTGGTATCTTTTACGTCTACTACAGGATGCACTATTCTTATTTTCATTTCACCAGTCTGATCGAATAATGTCCAGCAAAAATTTGAGAACCAAGAAATCACATCGATGTGGCCGTTGTTAAAATTCACACAGAGAAACAAATCATTAAGATCTCTCTGGCTAGGGGTTATTGCGCCCCCCACCCCCAACCCCTTCTCACATGGGGGCCGTTAACTGTCGGGTGCGGGTGGGCCGCTAGGAGCGCGATTTACTAGTAAGACTACAACTTATAAGATCATCAACCTCATTTCGTCTATCAGCCCCCCATAGGAGCACCAGGAATGTTATTGACGTCAACTCCAACGTGGAAATGGCACGGATGCTTCTTCATCTCAAGGATGAAGCCAGGCAGAAATTCTTCTCGGATTGTATCCGACACTTTTGTGAAGATCATGAGCTGATACAATATGACAGTGACATGTGGTTGTCAAAGGAAGTCAAGGAGGCGAATCATGTAAGTCTGTTAGATCACGACGTCCATTTTGTTTGTCTGAAGCCCTGTATTGGATGTTTGTGCTCACGTGATGATGACGTAAGACGTGGGTAATATCCGCCATGTTGAATGGTTAAACCAAGAAGTTTCTATATAAATTTGAATGTGTAATTACACTTACGTGATCCACATGCAAATTCTCAGGCCTGTCTCTTCCGGGTTCAACCAATCAGCATGGCGCAGCTGTGACGTCACGTGCAAAGACCATATACTGCTTACAAAATGTAACCTATGGTTTTTTTTATAAGATTTTCGATGAGAGTGACTGTATGGCACCATGTACATGTATATATTCATTTTGCAATCCTTTTTTTCACAGGATCGCTTCTGGGCAACATATCGCTGTACAGCGAAGAAGCAACCTTCCGCATGTCCAGGTAACAACAGGCTCATAAGGGGTTTCTTGTGAAAGAATCTTTAATTCTATATCTGACCCACAATATTCTAGATCCTGGTAGTGTTTTTTATTCGTTTTAACATCGCTGTCTATCTGCAGTACTGACTGTGTGTGTGTGTTTATAAATATCGGTTGTCTCCGTCCTCGGTGCTGAACGCTTGTCTGTTAGTGCTGTATTCAGTAACACGGGTAAACACAGACAGAGGATGGGTCACACAGACACACACACACACAAATACATACACACACACACACACTTGCAAAGTTTCATACACACACATACACACATACACACACTTAAACACACATACACTTACTCTTTCATTCTCATATCCAATACAAAGGCCAGCTACATTTATCTGTAACTCGACAACATCACGAGGGATGCCCTTATAACTCAACTGGTAGCAGCGTCAGAGTTGAGCGCCTTGTTAAAATTGGTTGCTAACTGGGCGAACTACAACATCGTGTTTCACATTTTACATCACTGACATACTGATGTCCCTTTTTACAGTTGACGGTGGCTGGACACAGTGGGGTGAATGGGCCCAATGTAGCCTAACCTGTGGAAAAGGACTCCGACATCGCAGGAGAACATGTTCCGACCCCCTTCCCAATAACGGTGGTTATCCGTGCAACGGCCTGGCGGTCGATACGATGAGCTGTGAGGAGAGACCGTGCCCTAAAAACGGTAACATACCTGTAAATATCTTAATCAAGTTAGTAAGTCGCTGGAAGATAGCGTTCTCATAACACAACATCAACTTCAGCCGAACAGTTACTGAAACGTAGTCCACGTATACGTCTTATATGGTGTGCTACGTATACGTCTTATATGGTGTGCTACAAGAATCTTTTTTTCCAACGGTGAAGTTTGTATTAAACAACTCTCAACAACTCAAGGAGAGACACGCGTGCACGGGACTCAGCAGTTACAGCCGAGTTACGAGTGCTGATGGAGGTCTACGGACGAGAGGCGATCCAGGCGTCCCGAGTGGGCATCCGATGATGTCCTCTAGTACTACTTGTGCTACTTCTACTACTGTACTACTTCTACTACTACTGTATTACTACTGCCGCTTCTACTACTGTACTTCTACTATTACTACTGAACTACTACTATTTCTACTACTTATACTGTACTACTACTACTACTACTACTACTACTACTACTCGTAAGACTAAATGTATGGTATATGCAGATGTATTTTGCCCCGATCGCGATGCTAGTCATACAGGCTTGTGCTCACCTCATTCTCTTTTCCAACATGCTGGAACTTCATGTCTGTCAAACCTGTCAATCAACTGCAGGTCACGCCCACCATCACGTCTCCTCGTTGCAAGGTGCAAAACGACGTTTGAATGAAGTGCATGCAGTTCATCCGCATCTTGAACAGCTGTGTCTCTTCGCTAAGTGCAGCTACTTGCAAGTATCGATGCTACTTCCAAGCAGACACGAAGTCGTGAGTATGTAATGCTTAAAGGTCCCAGTTGGAAAAAGGGCCCCCGCCGGGTAGTTCACATGCTGTTTTTCGGCACTTTCGGACATGACCCATACGTAGCCCCTTGGGACACCCTGTAGCTGCTGGGCTATTTTCGGGCCCAGCCGGGACCCCGAATAATTTTAACCTGGCCTTAAAATCAACACGGGACCCCGTAACAAATAGACGCCGTGAGGTAATCGTGCGAGCCGACCGGGAGGTACCCCCCGTACCCGGCAGCATGCTTATTACCATGCTCATTCTCCAAAATCGATCTTTACATTTTAATACCAGTTCTTGCCCAGAAGGTCTCATTCCTGTGTTAGGCTGTTCCATTGGAATCAACGTTGAAATACGAAGCTTTATGACTAAAAATCTAGAAAACAAAAAAAAATGATGGTGTCGTTTTACTTTCTGTTGAAAGCACACGTGTTCGTCATGCAGCAAAAAAAGATTCACCCAAAACTAACCATGATAACGATATTTATCGCATTTCAAACTGCAAGTGCCCACTATCCGCACGAGGCCGCTGTTGTACCGCCAGCGCCGACCGCAGCACTCAAAGAAAAATGCGTATCGCTCGTATCCTATCGCTCGAATGACGAAACTTTCCTACCTGATTCTGACAGTTGTAAACAAGCTTTTATGTCAAATTCTTCTTATATCAGGTCGGGCCGATGAAAGGCAATTTATGATCCACCTAAACACACGCCTCTTATGCCCGGTTATTGTTTTTGGACGGATACACGCGGACTAACACAGGAATGAGACCTTAGAACTGCTTCAAACCCTTTGTGTTGTGTCAAAGGCCGCACTGAGCCACATGATTTTTCAAAAACCATTGATGATGAACAATCGTTTGTTTAATGTTTGTCTTTCAGAATTCCTACTGGTCGGATCTTGCCTGCTATAAATATTCCAGAGCATGCAAGGGTACGTTTACCATTATGTAAATCGCTTTGCGTGTATGTGTGTGTGTGTGTGTGTGTGTGTGTGTGTGTGTGTGTGTGTGTGTGTGTGTGTGTGTGTGTGTATGCACTTTTTATAAGACCTCTCTATAAAAAAAATTTGTATTGTTTGTGAATTATGTATCTCGATAGACGAATTTGTACACACTTCGTCATGGGGGGGGGGGGGGTGCTCACAAACTCTCTATGTCATCGCGCACGTCCGTAAAGAAGAGGAACCCCGACAGGTGCGACGGAGCCGGGCGTCTCGTGGGTATTCACTTATCGCACGGAAGCGGCCCGGCACCCGAACGCATGCCGTGAAACGTACTCCCCTTCCTCACTTACGTAAAATACCGTGAAAAACTGCTTATTTTGTACTTATCTGTCGTACATCAGTCAGATTGTAAACGAACACCTGCTTATGTATTCTATATATATATATCTATATGTGTGTCTCCTTTCACAAGTCGATGGCCAGTGGTCTGAGTGGGGTCCATGGAAAGACTGTTCAATAAGCTGCGGACAGGGCTCTACCGTCCGGCAGCGGAACTGCACCGACCCCCCACCGCATAACGGCGGCCGGAGGTGTCTCGGCAAGACCGTGGAGATCAAACAGTGCACACGGAATGACAAATGCTCTTCGGGAAGTAAGTGCATCCCAAATACACTCGGCACAAAAAGTTTGGAAACTTAACTTTGGTGGATCATATCTCCATGGTTTCTTGATCAATTTCAATGATTTATATATCATTGAAAAGCTTTTCTTTCCCATGATACCAAACTTTTGATGGTTCTAAATTAATGGAACGAGCACCAGACCTGCTTGTGCGAGCGGGTTACATAAAATGCCCAGATTACCCTACTAAAGCTCAAACGCTCAATTCAGTATTTTCCTCTTCTGCTGGTAGCATGCGCACGTGGCTTGTGTGAGTACGAGGGTAATATGAAACTTGAATCAACAAAACACAATAATATGAAAGCCAAGGTTAGTCTTCATCCAAACAAATCAATGCGTAAAGGAGCCTCGGTTATAATACTGAGTACACAAGCCATACGCTGTCACCACAGCCCGACACTTCCTCCTCGTAATTGTCACCAGTTTCGTTACGCGGTCCCTGGGCATTCTTCCACAAGGAGTCGTCGCAGGTCGTATTGTTCTGTTGATCATTCTTGCATTCACAGCTCGCCCAAGCTGTTCAGTGATCACAGAGTATGAGAGGTGCTCAATTGTGTTGAGATCTCGGCTGCAGGAAGGCCATTCTGTCCTCTATATTCCTGCACCTTCATGGAGGTGGCCTGAAATGACTCTCATTCTGTATGGACGTGCACTATCATCTTGCAGAATGGCACTCAGTCTCATATTGCAGAGGTAAGAATCTAGGAAATGTGACTGGATGGAGAAAGGCGTCTCCATATCTTGACACATTGAGGTTGCTTAGGATGATTAGCCTGATTTTAAGTCTGGAAGTTGTACTGCCCCACACCATGACACTGGCAACAAACACTGCAAGTCTATCTATGCAACATTCAGCACAGGGTTGGGTTCTCCTCGCCGTCCCAACACTTTCATTTACCCTTCCAACAATCGAAATAAATCTAATCTCATCTGTAGCTGTGAACATAACATCCCTCTAACACCGTTCCATTCACGATGCGGACGACACCATCACAAATGGGTTTGGCGCTGAGCTGAGTGTTTGACGCTAGCAGGGAAATTTGGGCACTTTTTTTCTACAACCCACTCGTGTAAGCAGGCCTGGTGCTCGCTCCATGAGATTGCAATTTAAGTTATAATGAGTTGGGTATCATAGGAAAGAAAATTACACAAGCTTTCCAACAACATATAAATCATTGAAATTGATCAAGAAACAAGGGAAATATGATCAACCAAAGTTAAGTTTCCAAATTTTTGTGCCAAGTTAAAGTTCTTTTCCTCACTCTCTCGTTCTACTTTTCCATTTCTACCTTCGTCTCTCCGTTAATTCTTTTTTCTCACTCCGTTCTTCTTTATTTTCTCTCTCTCAGTTTTTCTTTCTCTCTCTCTCTCTCTCTCTCTCTCTCTCTCTCTCTCTCTCTCTCTCTCTCTATCTATCTATCTATCTATCTTTCTCCCTCCCTCTCTCCCGACCGTAGTAGAGCGTGGAGATCAATCTAATTGTAGCTATCTATCCATCCATCTATATATATATCTTATATATATATATATATATCTTATCTATCCATCCATCCATCCATCCATCCATCTATCCATCCATTAATCTTTCCGTCCATCTATCTCTTTCTATCTATCTATCAATCAATCCATACATACATACATGTACATCTATCCATCAATCCATTAATCTATCCATCTATCTATCTCTTAATCTATCTTTCTATCTATCTATCTACCTATCCATCTATCTATTTATTTATCTATCCATCGATCGATCGATCGATCTTAGTTGCGACTATATAAACCGTAATGATGATGGCCCTCGCCTTGGTTTACTAGACTGTCGCTAACCACTGCTTATGTTCAGAAATTGGAGTTAGAAAAAAATGCTCATTCAAAAGTGATACTGACTGTCATGTTTGATTTATAAAAAATCTGTAACATATAGACACCACCATTTTAGATTGTAGGTCATAAAAGTAGTTATATCTAGTTGACATACACGATCACGAAACATGTGGTTCTGCTAACACCAAAATTTGAACGTCAAATAATATTGATCGTAATATCTTTCAATCACTCTTGGTGTTCTCAATGTTGAGACTATGAGATCAATGATTTATCATTTGATCTTTTTTTCCAAGATTGTGACGCTGTACTTTTGGAAGGGGCTGCACTAGACAAGGATGATAATCCCGAATGGCTCATTCTCTATACGGTCTATAGTGTCACAGGGGATGTTGAAAATGGTCTACCAGTGTTTGCCACCAAACCAAACGCCGTATGTGGAGGCCCATGCTATCTCTACTCTCCTTATTCCGTGGCTGACGACGGCCACAGCATGTGGTGTTGGTCATTCGCATCCAGCTTTGGAAAATCTCGCTGTTTCGCATATGGAAAGGGACCGATTGGCCAGTACCCAACGAAGATTACGGAGATCTATGAACACTTTCATAAAAAGTATCATTTGAACCCGAATTCTAACGTCATCTGCAATGGTGAGTCTAATATATCTATGTCATGCCTGGGCCGCGAAAACGTTCGATACGGGTGTTCCGAACCGTGTGATAATTTCCGTATCACACGGGGTTCTAAGTTGTATCACACAGGCTTCCATAGAATATTTAGAATGCATTTCGAGCGCGTCGGTTGCGCCGCCGCCGAAAATTAGAATACCGGATTCGGAAGTTGGAATCAATGTTATTACAGTTTTTTGTTTGAAGACGCAAAACTCCCTCAACTGGCGCATTCCGCATTAAAATGTGTGTTTTCTCGGGTGGGTATGACATAAATAAAATACAACACGGTGTATTCTGCATCACACTCGGTCCCAGTGCTCCCGAGGGTGGGATCCTACCCGCGGTCGGGCCGGCACCTTGGATGCTACGGAATACCCCGTGTTGTATTCTATATGTATTTTCTTTTCGTTTTTGCTTGCAAAACGCGAGCCATGGCGAAGCCGCATTGCTCTACCACTAGCGACTTAAAGGCAACCAGAGCAATATTAGGGCCCAAAATATGGAAATAACAAAAATGCTGATATCTTTATTCGCCGATTTCACACTTCCCAAGATGCCCCAGTGGGGTGTCGTAAACTTCATTTTGCGGTAATTCTTCTAAGCGCGAACCAACAAAAAACCCAAAGTAGGAGGGTGGTAAAGCTGCAGGAAGGTACGTTTTTTGTGTTGATTCTCATCAAACATGTCATAATTACATGTTTTGTATACTGGGGAGATAATACAGAACAATTCTTAAAGCTTTTACCAGCGTCTGTCTCCCCCTTCCTCTATGACAATAATACAAATTCAACTTCTATAGACAAACACTGGTAAAAGCTTTAAGAATTGTTCTGTATCATCTCCCCAGTATACAAAACATGTAATTATGACATGTTTGATGAGAATCAACACAAAAAACGTACCTTCCTGCAGCTTTACCGCCCTTCTACTTGGGTTTTCTGTTGGTTCGCGCTATAAGAAGAATTACCGCAAAATGAAGTTTACGACACCCCACTGGGGCATCTTGGGAAGTGTGAAATCGGCGGATAGTAGCGACATTTATTAACGCCTTTTAGCACATTTGGGTAATAACCTCATACTTTGAGCATTTAAAAACCGCGCAAAAACGTGCCGTACGATGATCCTCTTAGTTTCGCGAGCCTACAAAAACCTCGGTGACGATTTTCAGTGAGCTCTCACATCACAACGACGTCGTATTTTTGCATTATGGACGTCGCTTTACATTAAGATAGTGTTGTTTGAACTAATCATGTATAGAAATGACTAAATAAATTGACTTTCAAAATCCGATTTTCGGGCCCTAATGTTTCTTTGGTTTCCTTTGAAAAAGCATCATGCTTCACCTCAATGGACCGATCCAGTTCGAACACCATGAGCCCCACCCCCTGTTCTATTTCGAATAGTCCGTCAAAAACAGCCCTTGACGGACAAAAACGGCCGCGCGCGCATGGCTGTCGAATATGCAGACTGTCTTCTGTTGAGCTTTTTTGGCTCTGAAACCCTTTCAGAGTGGACCAAATAAAAATGGTATGCCTTCTTTGTGGACGGATGTATCCACCGAGTAGGGTTTTTTGAGGAGGGGGTAAATGTCGTTACGGTGAGGGCGTTATGTTTTCGGTCAATGCGGAAGCGGGTTGCGTCGCATAGTATTACCTTGTTGGTGACCATCAGTGCCCGATTTTTGACAAGCAGCCGATGCACGTGTAAAACAGGGTACGTATATCTGTGACAGGGTTCCCACTGTGTTGACTGCATGAATTGCAGCTGCATGCAAAATGCAATTCTTTTACTTACCGTGTCGCACTCATATTAATCAGTTTCATACACAAGTACAGAGGAGGCAGAACTCTGTACTAGCGGACTTTGTAGTAGTTGGCAAGTAGTTTCAAGCTCCCTCCTCATGAGTGCCCGGGCTATTTTCTTTTTCATTTCGTTTTTTTCCTAAGCTTACATGCAGCCAATACAGTGAAAATCCTGTGACAGATGTACATACCCTGCTTAACACGTGCCATTTCTGTCCAACTAGCGCTGTTCTTGACGGAGGTATTCCAAATAGAATAAGGGGTTCTATATGTTCGATATAGTGTTCGACTGGATCGGTCCATTGAGGATGACTGCTTTACCTTACCTTCGTTTTTGGAAATCTTACGTATTAAGTAAAAATTTGCTTATATCATAGCAGTTTTTAAACAATATGATTTTTTTTTGCATAGCCACAAGCATGACATTGTAGCTCATACTCCTGGTATGAAATCTCAATTATCATATAGGTAGATGTCGTTGACCAATCAGAAGGCTCGGGTCTGCAAACTTCGTATGGACCTGCGGGTCTGTAAACTTCGTACGGACCCGCTTTTGCGTTCGAATGTTCGGCAGTAGCGCAACCGGAACACTCGAAATGCATTCTAAACATTCCGTGTGATGCGGAACACCCGTAGCGAACGTTTTTGTGGCCCAGGTATGACACAAAATCAAATACTGCCCACAGTAACGTTACTAGTAACTACTAGCGTGACATGGACAATGGCTAAATGATAATAACGTTAATGACCCGCTTTCCTTCGGTCTATACGGTGTGATAAGGCATGGTCGTTCCTATAACCACCTCATAAAGTGCCTCGGTCGCTTCGCGACCTCGGTACATTATTCGGTGGTTATAAGAACGACCATGCCTTATCACACCGTATAGACCGAAGGAAAGCGGGTCATTAACCCTATATCATTATACATATCATGTATTCTGAAGAAATTCGGTTTTGATGCCGTTATTGGTGAACGTTAGTATCATCGAAAGATAATCATTGTTATTGTAGTTTTTTATGATATTTCAGTCTCCAGCATGTGACATTTCAAAACTAAACGCATCCTTTCTTTATGAATGAAGACTAACAACACTAAAAGAAATTGGCAATTGTCAGCCTCGTCCACGGAATGGGCATGTATAGTGCTACATCTGGGATAAAACGCTAGAGCCAGGTGACTGCAGCAACGTATCATATAAGTGCCAGATAACATGTGTCTGTTCAAAGCCGGACGGGTCAGGTTCCGAATTTAAGATTTTGACTTTGTCCAGCGAAACGGAGTGTCTTGGAGATTCTCCCAATTTCTTTTAGTGTTGGACACCTAAAGTCTAGTCTTCATCCATAATTTCATTTGCCAACACATATTGAATTTCATGCTGATTATGCTTTTTTTCACCTGTTCAGAGGATGCGAAGGAGTTGATGTTCACATGGTCCCCCTGGAGTCAGTGTCAAGGGGACCCATACTGCAGTATCGGTACCAGGCAACGCCAGATGACATGTCCACAAGGCATGGAGGGTTGTCCGCAGCACAATCGCGAGGCCGGAGGTGTAGTAGCGACTGCAGAAGAGCTGTGTGCTCTTCCGCCATGCCAAGGTGGGTTCCATATTCCAAGGAAAGGTATCAGTCTGTGACACCACCATTTGCACTCACATGATCTCACGTGACTGCAACGTAAGTTGTGTCCGACATGTTGGATAGTTAACCTGGAAGTGACCAGGTGAAATATGTAAATCGTAGGCTCGTAATTATGACACAAGCAAATCTATAGGTCTGACACTTACAGGTTCAACCAACCAGCATGGCCGTTGTGACGTCGCTTGCAAACAGATTATGATGAGTTTGCATGTAGTTTGATTAGCACAATTATATTACGGTGTCCTAGAGGGACACTATTTCTTCTTGTCTTTTTTGTCCGAATTCCTGTGTTTTTTGGTGATTCTTTCCTTTCGTGGTTTTTTTCTTACTTTTGCTCTTTATCTTCCAGAATAACAACATTACTTTTCTTCTCTCTTTCTTGCTTCTGTTTATTTTCTGCTTGCGGTTTTCGTCACTGCTGTTTTGTTTTCCTACGCTCTTTTTTCAAAGCGACAAGGTTCGTTGAAAAAGCACTCCATCGTACTACGTCCAGATGTTACATCTGTAGTGAATCCAAATAGAAGGTGTGATCTGCCACAGTAGTAGTAAAAACATCATTTTTGTTTTTTTCAATAACCGTCTAGTTGATGGCGGTTGGAGTGATTGGAGCGAGTGGTCAATGTCCACCAGCGACTGTGGGGAGGGGAAGCAAGGGCGGTTCCGAACATGTAACCACCCAGCCCCAAAGGCTCATGGGAAGGATTGCCCAGGGCCACGCCTGCTGTTGAAATCTGTGTACGTGCCGTGTGCAGAGGAAGGTGTGTTATTGCTTCAAAAGTATTTTTCTTAGATCTACGAATTTCTTGACAGAAACTTCGAACTAGGTAGAAATGTCGACAGAGGGCCAATGTAAAGACATATGAGATCCTGTTATGTTATATATTTACGAAGGGATAATTTCGTTGTTTGACTTGCTGAAAAATCTCTAAGATCTTTCCTCATATTGCTGCTGAAAGGATGTTTGCACTCACGTGGTTACGGCATTAGTATTTTCCACCATGCTGTATGGTTATATCTGGAAGCTGCTAGGTTAATTTACATAATGCAATCATGGCCTATGGGTTAAAGATCCTTTACGTAACATTAGGTGAAAACAGAATGTAGATTTTCCAAACATTTCTTCACATGCCTAGTTAATTCAACCTTATAGAACTGAAAATCAATATCCAGGGAGGGATGTTACAACATCATTTCACCATACAAGGAATTATGAAACAAAAATAAAAATATGCTGAAAATTGGTTGTACAAGTCATTCACATTGACATTCATTCACAAGAATATTTTCAATTTTGGGGCCAACATCCTACGTACATAATGGACCTATAAACGATTGAGAATCGTGACAGGCATCCTGTAGCTTGATATTAAGTACTTGCATAGATTTGTCGTTACCATTCATCAAATAAACAGATGTTGCACTTTGTATTTTAGGTGGTCATAGACGGCAAAAACGAGCAGACGAGGTGCAAGATCTCGTGGAGAAAGAGTCTTCAATAGATGAGAACGCTGTTCAGGGGCAGCATTCTCCAGATGAGAACTTCGCTCAGGGACAGCATTCTCCAGATGAGAATTTCGTTCAGGGACAGGATTCTATGGATGAGAACTTTGTCCAGGGACCCCAATCTGTGGATGAGAACTTCGCTCAGGAACAGCATTATTCAGATGGGAACTTTGATCAGGGACAGCATTCTATGGATGACAACTTTGTCCAGGGACCCCAATCTGTGGATGAGGTCTTCGCTCATGAACAGCATTCTCCAGATCAAACATATGATCACTTCGCTCAGCAACATCATTCTCCAGATCAGAACTATGATCAGGGACAGCATTATCCAGACGCGAACTATGATCAGGGACAGCATTATCCAGATGCGAACAGACATTATGACGACCAATACACATCATACGACGACACCACTGCTTCAGAGGAAGAAGACGTGATCGCAGAACTGAGTGATGAAGCATCAAAAACCACTTCGGAAGGAATGGTTGTTTACCCAAGTTTCCTTGAGATATCTGGAGAGCAAAGTCTCGACCTGGCCTATCTGTCAGACTGGGGGCAATGGACATCATGTACGCAGAGCTGCGGCGAGGGCATGCGCAGAAGGAAGCGTAGCTGTCTCTGGAAGGAGAGGCTCTGCAGAGGGGATGTACGTGACGTCCAGCTCTGCAACGTACAACCGTGTCCAGGTCGGCTCAGCGTCATTGTTTCTTCATAAGGCCATGTTGATTCGATTATATGGATGACATCCTCTAGGATCCACAAAACTGATGCGAGCAAAAAAAAATTGCCTTTATGAAAACGTGCTCAGGAAGGACGAACAAAACATTACACACATGTATGTTATACAGAATGAGTACTATACAGAGTAGTAGATTTTTGTTCTTTCACGTCTACTGTTTTTCACTTTGGAATTGACTTTGGCATTTGACATTGGTATCCGTTTTCCGAAGTATTTGTTTGCTATTCACAGCATTTATTTTTGCATGTTCCTCTTTCCTTTATGGCCGAAAACCGACATTCTTTGGAAACCGACAAAAGTTGATGCGCGCGCAAATATCATCCGTATGATATCAACATGAACAAAAAATGGGGGCCTAATTCGGAACAAAGGGACATGACTCAGACTTTGGGTCTATAAAGTCTGCAACCATTAATTAGTGTCTACCGAATTTTACATTACCACCCGTATCATCATTTTCTTCTAGACAAATCTTGAAGATGTGGAACTCATGAAGAACCTACCGTTTTGACGCTTCTTTTTTGTCTTCTCTAAAATCCAATCAATCATTTTCCATGCAAAATAAAAATGAAGAGAAATCCCCACTTGTCAAAAAAATCGTTGAAACATTTTCCATACAAAACATAATAATACTGATAATTTCAAACGTATTAGCTAGAGATTCAAACGAGAAAAACTACCTGCTATGAATGATATTTTCCAGTTGATGGTGCTTGGAGTGACGATGTAGAACTCGTGAAGAATGTTAAACTCTTTATGGCGCCTATTTACGATTCTACGGATCATTCTTTTCCAGTTAATGGTGCTTATAGTGAATGGTCTACATGGACACCATGTTCCCTCACTTGTGGAGAGGGTAGTATGTCCCGTAACAGGGTGTGCTCTAACCCTGCTCCCAGCCACGGCGGAAAGACGTGTGAAGGTCCGGATCGGGAGGAAAGGGCGTGTCAGAAGAGCGAGTGTCCCAAAAGTGGTAAGATTGGGAAAATACAGTACCGTCTTTTTTTCTTTAACAATCTTTATTCAGCAGAATGAAAGCACCCAAATAAAGACAACAAGAACATTACAACATAAGATTTTACACACACACACACTGAACTTATCTTCTTAGAGGAAATTATCTCCGACAAGACCACAAATTGCAAAGTTGTAAAATGACGTCACCACCTCCCATCATACACCACTCTATCAGCACCATGGGGAACAAAATGGCTGCTCCCATGGATCTTACCAAAACCAATACAGGTTTTACTATCGCGAACCTGTAATTCTGTAGAGTTCTTTACAAGCAGACTGGATCAGTTTTTGAAAATAAGGTATGACAGAACAACCTTGTTGCAGATGGTGAGAGTTTAATTCTTATTCATTTTTCCATTTATTAATATCTATTTATTTATCTATCTATTTATTCATTCATTTATTCAGTTATCTATTTATCAATTTTGGTAAGAGTTATTATCAAAGCTATTGCACGCGCTTGTCTTACCGCACGTTGTCGTATATACTCGGATGGCATTTCCAAATCGGGGCCCGGTCGGACAGTTTGTGGAAACGAAAAATTAAAGTGTATATCAAGAAATAGGTACAAAAAATACGCTAATAATTCTTCGCCCTTTTGTCTGTTTTGCTGTGCCCCGGTGAGTGTGGTTATCATCGTTATCTTCATCGCCGCATATCAGAAAGTGTTACAAGCCATACCATTGGTCATGTCAGTGTAGTTCTTATTTTAGACACAAATTGTGCTTAGACATAACCTACACACAACAAGCCTTAATGAGAGACAGAGTTAAGACGTGGGGGGGGGCTGTTAGATATTTAGTTTGGTTGAAAGTATCAAACGATACATCACTCTATGACATCATGGAAAAAGGGTGAAACTGTTCTCCAACTAAAAAGATGGACTCACCAACAGCTCTCTCACCCAATCGCTCTGGATACGTGTGACGTCAGCAACGGGTCAAAAGCTGTTTGAAGTCGATATCGCCCCCGTCCCTTTTTCCATAATGTGATTAAGGGAAGTCTCGTGCACAACATCTCAGGTGTAGACCAGACGTGGCAGTGGCAGTCCTGGGAGGCATGGCAACCATGTGACCGCACCTGTGACATGGGGTACCGGCAGAGGAGGAGAGGGTGCATGGCCAAACCTGGTGCGTCACATACCGACACCAAGTTGAACTGCATCGGCAGGAGGATGGAGGTCATTGAATGTCTGAATGCGGAATGTTCAGGTGACTTCACCCTTACCTCAATTCATTTGCCAGTTGAACGAAGATGCTGAATCTTGATGCCCTTCTATTGATTACCATCCAGCATCAGAGAAAAGATATTCAATACAACCATTCCAATTCTTTGAAATGATTTTTTTCGTGTTTGAAAGATCTTTCGATTATTGCGGTCAATAGGTTAGAATCATTATGACATTCTGTAAAAAGTGATGTGCATTACTTACTGCACCCTTTTGACTCAATTGCCTCCTCTTCAATTTTGGGTTATCTTTGAGTATTTATGTTACCATCATTGCTGTTTCCTTTCCGGAATTCCAGAAAATGGTAACTGGGCAGCCTGGTCATCTTGGTCCGACTGCACGGCCACGTGTGGGGAGGGCGTGAGGACTCAGGACCGGACCTGTACTGACCCTGCCCCGTATGGGGACGGCAAGGAGTGCGACGGACAGGGCACACGGGTGGCACACTGCTCTATACCACCGTGTATAGGTAAAGTACTGTTAGTGTAACCTGCATTTAAATCTTTTGAATTATAACCACGACCGTTTAGAAAAATGACGAATATTTCAAATTGTTGTATTCTATTCAATGCACCTACTGATCATCCTTCTTGCACTCATGTATTTCAAGGCTGGTATACGTATCTCTATCATTTCCTTTGTAGGTAGGAAACAATCTATGGATTGAATTATTTATTGACAGTTGATTGAAGACCCAGAGAAACTGATTTAATCACAGGTGACGTGCGTCATATCCGCCAATGATCTAACTTGTGACGGAGATGACGTATGTTCCCGTATGACGTTAGTATTTCTTGTGTAGTTGACTTCATCCGTGTAAGCCCTTTCACAGTTCTTAGTGCGCACACACGTAGTCCAGTTGGCTTTAGCGGAGGACCTTAAACTTTGACCTTAGACCACAATGCATCACGACTGAACATGCGCACTCGGAACTGTGAAATGCCTTATGTACAAAGAACTTGTGTCACCTCCTCTACAGAAACTGACGGTACCACGCGAATCTTCAGCAAGAATTCTTACCTGATGTACCCAGCACCGACACATCCGTCACATGTCTGGCGGGCCTTCATCCGTTTCTTCCCGTACGCTGGAGAAGGTCTGCTGCTGCTGACAGGCAGCAAGGGACATGTAAAGATAGAGCTCGGGCTTAAAGAGGGACTCATCGTCTTCAAGGTAGTTCTTGGCAAAGAAGAAGTGGATGTGCTCGGTGATGAACCAAAGGTAACTTATTGAAAGTAACATTAAAGTGAGAGAATGATCCGAAAGGCACTTAATGGGAGAAAACTGTCATAATTGTTTTCAACAGTGTGGAGATAGACCTAGTACAAGTAACCTGTCTCGTTTACCATTCGCCGTGCGGCTGACGTACGATTTTCCTGGATCCATGAAAACGTTTCCTTACCATTCCCCATGCGGCTTTTGACGTACGATTTCCCTGGATACACGAAAACTTTTCCGTACCATTCGCCGAGCGGCTTTTGACGTACGATTTTCCTGGATACACGAAAACTTTTCCGTACCATTCGCCGTGCGGCTTTTGACGTGCGATTTTCCTGGATCCAGGAAAAAAATTCCGTTACGAAACAGTTAAAGTTCATTCGACTAAGAATGTCCCATATCTTATATACTTGTCGTAAACGGGTCGTACGACGCATGTGAAATTAATTCTTAGTATGCACATGCAGTTGTCTAAAAGCCCTTTCGCGGTTCCGACTAGCATGTGCAGTGTCAAAGGTGAAGGCCCCCGGTTTGTAAACAGTTCTCGTCTCGACATTGTCTAGATTTGCATAACAACGCCCCGACGGGTTTTGTTTACGTCTCGGGGGCATTCACCTTTGACACTGCACATGCGTAGTCGGAACCGCGAATAGGCTTATAGCGGGGGTTAAACTTTGACCTTAGACCATAATGCATCACGAATGAACATGCGCACTCGAAACTAATGAACCTTTATCGAGGTCGCAGAACACAGTATTAATGGGCGACCCCAGTAGTTCGGGTATGAAGTAGTGCGTCACATTGCTTGAAAATGCCATAGTTTTTCTTCTGTGCACGTTAGCGAGGCTGAAACTGCGGTGAATGGTAGAGGTATACGTCAGTTTTGAGACAGTACGAGTTTGATTACGATGTTTGTTCGGTCGGGTTGGAATCCCGCCTGGATTTTGTTAGCGCCCGACTACTGTAAGTCGCCTGCAGTACGGTGACCTCCGCTGAGGGTCATATCAAAGTGGCGTTTAAAAGAGAACGAGCCGGCAAATTTAACTTCAAGTTGCAGATATTTTGTAGATTGAACCTTGAAGTCAAGCATATAAAAATCTGGCACCCTAATTGTGAACCTTTCTATAAATTTTCAATCGTCGAAACATCTCACCTTGGGATCCTTAACTATATAAATCCCTATATAGGAGAAATACTGTGGTCTGCAACCTCGACGCATGTGAAAGAAGTGTCACGCACTCGGTGTATCTAAGTACCATCAATTCAATTATGTCAAACTCAAACTGCACCTTCTTCCGTTAGCTTGACACGTGGAATGACCTCGTTGCAACCGTAGCCGGGGAGAGGGTATCACTACGTGTGAATGATGGAGACGTTCGAGAGCAATCGTTCACCTCCGAACCTCCAAGGGTCAGGTTTGGAGGGCGACTTTACCTCGGAGGAGCTTTTGTAATCAAAAAGGATTCCTTCTTCAAACATGGTATTTCTTGCCTCTTTATTTTCCTTGTTACTTACGTGAAGGAGGTATTGTTTTCATTACCGGTGCGTATGTTAGTTACCGTGCTTTGACAGTGGTGGTATTTGGCTGTGGGTAGATGTTGCGATACCAAAGATGCACGGCATTTGCATTCATCCTAGCGACATTTCTTGTCACTGCAGTGGAATTCCCAGTTTTGAATTCTAAACCTCTTGGGATAGGAATGATGATTCTAGAATGGACTTTTTTTCTCTCTATGCATTTGATTGCAATTGTTTGACATTGAATACTAGAAATATGAATGGCCAAAACTGATAAAAATGAAAATTGTCAATATGATTTAGGCAAGCTAAATTCGAAGAATATTGCATACCAATATGTTGCTGCACTTCAAATGTGCTTCAATGCATTTGTCAAGACAGCAATGGTAAGAAAATTTGCATGGTTTTCGTGTACGAGAATACCCCTAAATTATGTTCATTGTTAGACTATTCTTCTTATGAATTTCTCATATTAACCTGCAGGATTTCAAGGGAAGATTTGTGAGTTTTGGCTGAACTACCAACAGTACAGCCTGAAGGAGTACGCCTGGAGCGGGGACAGGATTCCAGTCGAGGGGCACCAGTCAGCAGATGAAAAAACAGGTTTGTTTCTTTGTTTCTTTGCTTTAATAAGATGTCCGTTAGTGTGACATAAAGAAACACTATTCTACCTGGCGGTGGAAAACTACGGGATATTGAAGTTCTCCTATACACAGCTATATTGCCTGTCAACGTATTGGTTGTCTGTCTATCTATCAAACGCAGAAATGTCTGCGGTGGTTTTATGTTCGCGGTTTTCGTAGTAAGCTCTTGGCCGCGAACCTAAAACTACCGCGAATGTTTTGCCCTCCTATCTCTTATCTACTGTTGTCTCAAACGAGAACTTAAAACCTCCGTGAACACTCCATATTCTCCCTACCGCTAAATTAAAACCACGCGAACTTAAATGCATTTACAGTACGTTCCTGGGGTCGCGAGGATGCAATGACTGGAGCTATACTCGTCGCCGCGTGACTGTAGCGCTGCTATTGTTTTAAACGCGAACTCAAAACCACTGCGAGCACTCCATTTTCTCCCTACCGCGAAATTAAATCCCTGGGAACATTTCTGCTTTTGCAGTATGTGATTCATCTATCCGTTGCAGCAGCGTAAAGACGGAGTTTGGTCATTTTCTTTGATTGATTTGCAGATCTGGTTGCCGCTTCGCTGTTATTTTCCGGTCATGAGTATGCAGAGATTCCTGTTACATCCCCAGCGGCTACCAGCGGGTCCTTTACCGTTTCCATGGTACTATGGCCGTCGGAGGGGGATGGCCTGCTGTTTTACAACGGGGGGACGGAAAAAAGGACTTATGTCATCCTCGTCCTCAAAAATAAACGTGTCATCCTTTACATCGGCTTAGGATGGGCGGATGCGATGGCTACCGGTGAAGAATTGACAGTAAGTACATTGGTCAGTGCATCTGTAGCTTAAGTGAAAATCCTACAATACTATGCTGAATATACCTCAAAGTGAAATTCTTACTTGTTTCACATAAGTCCGTCATAGTTCTGGGATCTTCCACCGTTTGCAACCTTTGCCGTACTAACGCATTCTCACCTGATGATTGAATTATATGACTTGAATTAATGAATAATGCTTTTCAAACTGACTTTCCTGAGGATAGATTTCTAAGAACTTTCAAAATTCAAAGCCCACTAACTCGCCAATTTCTGCACATTCTGTTTGGGAAATTTAGAACACTGATGTCATATTATTGATAATTCAATCATCAGGTGAGAAATTTAGAACACTGACGTCACATAATTCAATCATCAGGTGAGAAGGCGTCAGCACGGCATAAGTTGCAAACAGTGGAAGACTTCAGAACTATGACGGACTTATGTGAAACAACTTGAAGTAAGAACTTGACTTTGGAATATATCAAGCATATTATAGTAGGATTTTCAGTCTTTTTGTGTAGCTTTCCTTTAACTGGTAGCAGTCTCACAGTTGCAAATATTCACTTCAAACGTGGTCACCCAGAAACGTATTAGATATGCTTATTGCAAGTACATGCCCCGGAAGGCTAATTGCAAGTACATAATACATGGGTATAATGGTAAAGATAAAGAGCTATTAAGGACTAGTTTCTACTACAGTCAACTACTTACTTTGACATTCTAGAATATACATCGATCCAGTTATGTTGGGTTTGGCTTCTTCTTTTAGGCAGTGGAAGGTGAATTTACCCGCTTCTTCAAAATATGTTGGTTCCTTGATTATTATATGATTATTAGTATAACCAAAGTACAGTTGTATTTCTGCAAACGCTTTCGATTAATGATATAATTCAGCTTGTGCATCAGAGAAACCAAGATGTACCAAAAAGCGTCCATGGCAAAGTGAAGAAAAACAATATCTTACATGATTTTCCTTTTAATATACTTGTAACGTTTTGTTGAAGAGATTCATCAGTCACGTATAATCACAGTTACTAGAATATTCTTCAATCAGTGACATTTTGAAGGTAACAAACACGTACCTACAAATTGTCGACGTCCACTGTACGTCTTGTTCACGGAGTGACCTAGTCTCGCGAGAACACGAGACTAGGACGAGACTAGGACTAGGACGCAAGTCTCGTCCTTGTCTCGTGTTCTCCCGAGGCTAGGTCGCTCCGTGAACAAGACGTACAGTGGACGTCGAAAATTTGGAGGTACGTGTTTGTTACCTTCAATATATGTCACTGATTAAAGAATATTCTAGTAATTGTAGCATTTTGATGTCAATATCAACATAAAAGCAAGGATGATGTCAAGAGTTCATGAACTTAAAGGTATGCAATTTTTGGCATGCGTAGTTTTTAATTCAAAGTGATGTACCGATGGCATATTTCAGCTGGAGCGCTGGAATCACATCCAACTGTCAATTACAAAAAGCGGGGATTGGGTAGAGGTTCGAGTCAACAGCGGACCGGCAACCCAGTTGTGGGCCGGTGGTGTGGAGTACTATCCGCGCGACGCGCTCTTTATAGGTGGCGTAACAGAGAAGGAATGGAACGATTGGATTAAGGATCGGTTCGTCCCAGACAAGAGGAGTTTCAAGGGTGCCATCTACAGTATGAACGTGTACGGCGAGGAGATCAAAATGACTGACGTGGCTCTACAGAGACGAGGACAGCTGATTAATTCAGCTACCATATCGAAAGCAGGTAAAACTAGCAAGAATTTGTGCTACATGTAGTTCAGGTTTGCTATGTAAGTCTAGCGATTACGGGGTCTTTTTATAAATATGAATTGGTATTGAATTTTTCTTTTTTTATTTGAATTGAATGTGCGATAGTTGTGTGCCGATTTTTTTTAAATAGAGAGAACGCTAGCGACCCCAAAGAACACCCCTCCCAATAAAATGGTATGGCGACCCTGTGACGTCACAATTCAAGATGGCCGCCACCACACATGCCAACGGATCCAACAAAGGTTTTGCTACGCAAACCTGTAAAAATACCCCTCCCGTCAAAATGTTCACACCTAACATAAGCGACCCCAAAAAACACCCCTCCCAATATAATAGTCACATCCAACAGGGCGGCCCCCATCATTGCAGGCGAAAACAGAATGAGCTTTGCTATCGCAAACCTTTAAATATGAAGAGTTGTGTCTTTTGATGTAGAGAAACTGGATACAATAACCGCAATTTGTATGTGATGGTTGGTATTTATCTACGGACTGTGTGTTACCTTTTTGATTGTAAGATATTAACCAAGCACCAACCCTTCATTATCTTCGCCGAGAAGATTATGTTTTTGGTTACGCCAGCTGTTGGGTGGGTCTGTATGTATGTCAAGAGCATAACTCGAGAAACCTTTGATGGATCTTCATGATTTTTTGTAGGTGTGTAGTGGTTGTGCAAAGGAAGGTCAAGTCCGAAAACCGTTCACCTGGCGTTTTCCAACAGTACTGCAGTGGACTTAGCATGTTTGTGTGTTTTTATGTGGGCAAAAAAAAGTGACGGAAACGTTGGTGGATCCTCATGATTTTTGGTAGGTAAGAAGCGGTTGTCGGAACCGAGGTCAAGTTCGAAAATAATTCATCTGGCGCTTAAAGGGGCATATTGTAGAATCTGGTGGGCAAAAACTACAAGTAATCAGAATTTGAAAGATCAACACTAAGATTCACATTTGTAACTTATTTGTCACTTATTTCCAACCGTGATGATTCCCGTCATTTTGTCACATTTCCACCATTAATAAACGACGCAAAACGTGTAAAATTTGGTTCATTTTAATATTCACTTGCGTCCCGCAAGTTAACATGCAAATACGTTATTGGTAAATGGCGGGAATATGATACTTGCATCAGTCGGTAATTTTAGCGAAGCCTGAGGGGCAAGCTTAATAGTATATTTTAGGCCCGATTTGCAAGAATTCCCAGAATTCCACAGGAATTTCAGGAATCCGTCCGGCCAACTCTGTGGATGCCCTCCTGTCACTTTTTCAAACTTGATACCTCATTAGCACGTCTGGCATCAAGGCACTCAGCTGTCGATGACAGATGACCTACTCTTACGTGGTGTCCGATTTCGTACTGTCCGGAGTGTGTCAGGGAGTTCACCGAATCTAGTATTCTAGCTTTGAAAAGGGTTTGCGCGTCCCAGTTGATCTAGTATCACAAGAACGTGCTGAACATCATGCCTCCCACCAAAAAACCTCTGTGAAAACCAAAACTTGAGGAGATCCAAGCATATAAAGAAAGGCAAAGTTTTAAACGAAACGATAAATAACTTGGGTTACCGCTTGGGCAGTCTACACTGAACGCCTTACGGGGAGGCGTGCGGTGTCGGAAAAACAACAGTAGCTCCTCGAAAACACATCCTACAGAGCTAGAATAACAACCAAAACGATCATAGGAGCCCCAGCATACCGATTTTCTAAACTTCCGGCCTAGTTTCTCACCCCACCTATCCAACAATGCCAGAGAAAAAAGACACTACAACGGGAGTGTACTCCGGCCTTTCCACATATGCTAGGAACTCCTCGAGTTACATGGTGCCTTTCTATATCTGCTTGGCAGATGCCTTTCTAATTTCTAAGTGCGTTTTGCACAATATTATGGCAGAACTAAGATCTAGAGTGCTACGTTGGTACTTTCCTTACAGTGAAGTAAGATCAATCCAGACACCTTCGCTATGGCAATAATTTTTAATTGCCACACTTATTGATATTGTTCGGCGCAGATATGAGGTCGTGGAACTCTAGTTTCTTTCTTTTGTGGGTGACTAAATGAAGACTTTACTAAAAAAATACGCTTGTCAAGCACTCCATGTTTTTAAAAGTCATTTTAGAAGTTCATAGGGTTTTGCCTTTTTTTTAAGGTGTGATTTTATTTGACTCATGTACAGTAGCAAGTAGAAGACAAGTTATGGATCTGGCAAAGCATTGTTTTCGATCCTAGAGAAAATACTTTATTCCACTTATCAATTCAAGGATTATTAATCCATAGACAACCGTATTTCTTGAGATTTTGGTCACTGTCTCGGGTCAATCAATCAATAAGTTGAAATTTCGGTAGGTTTCTTTGAGGAATTTGATGTGTAATAGATAACAAAGCATTAATGCCAACTTGACAGCGTTAAGAAACCTATCACTACTAGCCTCCACTGAACAATATGCTGTTAGCTAAAACAACAGTATCAAAAAGTACCTGTATGGAGTGTTTTTATTGTACTTACAGATTAAGCGTCGAGGCATTTTTTTATGCAATTGCATTTGAAACATTTTCTGTCAATTTTTATTCTCATAATGATGGACGTCTTTAGCTATACTAGTATCTAGTAAAAGAAAATAACGCAGTATTAAGTGTAATTTGAATGTATGTATCTATATTGTTAATACCTGAATATTATCGTAATGTGTATGAAAAATTCTGTCCCTACATTTCTTTTAAACTTTTGAAAATGTCGTACATAAGTATATATAATTATTTGTAAATAATTGTAAGAAGTCAAATAATGCCATGAGACAATCAACTTAGCCTGAGTACCAACCTCCGTAGTGACCGCTGGCTCAAAAGAATTCGCTTGCAAGCGAATTCTTTTGAGCCAGCGGTCACTACGGAGGTTGGTACTCAGGCTACAATCAACTGTGTTCCCAGTTCAATTCAGTACACTTGTTGCTCGCACTGCGGAACTGTGATATCTTTAATCAAATGAAAATAAACCAATCATCATCATTTCTAACAGGTCCAATGCGACATTTCTTTCCAGCCCACTACAAAGAAATTGTAGCTTCAGAGGGTTCAGCTCTCAGGCTACGATGCGACTACAGTTTCATTGTGCGGCAACACGATTGGAAAGCACACGTGATTTGGATGAAAGGAGACCGACGACAACACGAAGGCGAATTTGTCAACATAACCAGTGGGGTAAATGAGCATATAAGGCCACGCACAAAGACAAAATACTTCAGTCGTATACTTTAGTCGTAATCATTCTTATTAGGGCCTCACTGCTCACTTTAATGAACGACAATGCCTTTAGCATTGTGAACTACTTTTGAAACGCAAGTGACAAAGAGAAAGTAGATTTTACGATGTTGATTATATTCTTTAAAGACGAAGAACTAGTAAATCAAGTTAAAATGCTTGCGCCTGGTTATGACTCTAAACCATTACTTTCTTACTTTTATCTATGGATGCTAGCTTACTGGCATACTGTTGTTTTTTCTTCATCTTTAGGAACCTGGGAATAAATTTGTGTCCACACTACACCTGCGGGACCTACACCCCAGCATGACTGGCAGTTACGCCTGTCTGGTGGAATATGGCGGAAGGGTAGTCGTCCCAAACGCATACGGGTTTCTTGTACAACCACCATTTAAAGTTCCAGGTGAGATAATTATTTATCTATCTATTTCAGCTTTATTACATCACATAATGCAAACGGACAAAGGGAAACAGGACATATTCATTTTGTAATCCCAGTCCGGGGGAAAAAACACTAGCAGGGAACATATAAAGTTAACAAACAAAAACTTGGTGGAATCCACATAATGATAACAATGGTAACACTACTTATAACAATAATAATATCAAATATTATTGGTCACCAACACCGACAGAAGATAAATAAACCAAATTTAGTGGAAACCACATGATAATAACAATAATAATATCAACAATAATGATCAATATTATTGGACAGAAATTTAAATGTCATAGAATAGACACGTATGTGGGATTCTTGCATGGCAACCTTTCAAATCTAAGATGGAGAGGTTACCAAATATAATAGAAATACATACGTAGGGCAACCTCTTCAAATTCTAGTTGAGAGGTTGTCATAGTCATAGAATAGAAATGCATCCGTAATTCTCGTAGAGAAATCCATTCAAACTTTGGGTGAGAGACTGTTCTACAATAAACATGCATACGGGATTCTAGTAGAGCAATCCATTCAATTTTTGAGTGAGAGATTGCTCTAGAATAAAAATGCATACGGTATTCTCGTAGAGCAATCTATTCAAATTGTGTGTGTGAGATTGTCGTAGAATAGAAATGCATTCTCTTCGAGTCAGTTGGAAAAGAATCTATCATTAGTCTGTATTCTGCCTTTTTAGGACAAGCTATAGTCATAATGTTCTCCCTCCTGAAAGACTGCGTAAAGCTTATCGATTAACACGTTAGACTTACATTTGGAGAAATTTCAGTAATACCGTGTAAAGGAATAAAAACAAGGGGGTAAAAACATTGTAAGTAGCTTTCTCATCTAGCGTAATGATACCGAAGGACTACAAGAAATTCTAATTCTACTTCAGTCTATGATTGTAGGATAGGAATGTCAATTTAGAATTTAATTTAGGCGCATCAATTATTTTCGTCCGTTTTCAACCATACTGTAAATCGTACGAAACAGCTGCAAAATGAGCAGAAATATGCCATAAATTGCAAAAACATTTCGGAGAATGGATATTTACATCGTTGTGAGTGCCAAGGTACTAGGTCAATTCCAGCGTCAAAGAAGATATGAAAAATCCACAATCTATTATTTGGTATAACATACTGTGTGTCTAGTAATTTGTTCAACCTTCCTGACCACGTGGATTTCATAATGAAGACAATGCAAATTGGCCTCATGGTTACAATTACTTAGCCTCTATCAGGCCCCGCGGATGGCTGGGAAAATAGTAGAAATTGGCCAAATGGAGTGAATAGTATGCTAAGGGAGTCGGCTATGGAGAGAGGGCCCGATCTGCCATCCTTTGAATGAAACCCTGGCAAATATTCTCCCTATAGCCGGCGTAGTTATTCTCGTAGAGACTAACAATTACTGGCACAACACACATACGTGGCACCATGTAAACTGATGGTTATCTATTTTTACAGAATACAGGATGACACAGACCGATGCAGACAATCTAGCACTCGAAATCATCCTTCTGGTACTTCTGGTGCCTTTTCTTGTAGTCATCGGTGTCTGCTGTGCTGCCAGGATCCCCTTCTGCCAGAAAAGGTGAGCACAGTCGCAGAGAAAATATTCAGTCTGTACAATTAAGGGGGTTGGTCTGTACGACAACTTTGAGTTGTTCTCATCATCTTTGACAGCCTCCCGTTTTGGTTAGACAATGGTTTTGGTTAGTGGTGCGTACCGAAACCCCGGTTCCGGTCACCAAACATCGCCGTCACATTATGTGACTGTTGGGCTGACCCTAAAGTTATGGCTGCCCATAGGAAAGCATGTTAAGATGAAACAAGGCTTCATAAAAGTACTAACCCAAACTTCAATGTTAAAAATCCTTCTTCACTGGAAAGTCACAAGGGTCTAGTTGATAACCATGCAAAGAAAACAGAGGGTTGTACAGCTCAAACTCCGATGAAAGCTGTCAGTTTCAAAGAAACCCTACCTTTACGCCAAAAAGCAATTACTCAAACAACTGGATATGATTTTGGAAGTTGTTTGAGTAATTGCTTTTTGGCGTATCTTATTACCTGGATGTCTAATCTTCATCGACAAACCCTACCTTTGACCCCAGATTTCTAATGTATCCGTCCGCATGACCCAACAACTCACATCTATCCTTACGCCAACTAAAATGGCAAACCAAATAAATTTCAACCAAAATGGGAAAGCCAAGACTCTACCTGTTCCTTCGAACCCTAAGAGTCTCCAGAGTGGGCAAAAAATTTGAAGGAAAAGAAATGTTTTAAAGATTTGAAGTTGGGACTATAAAGGTTTTCTGCACTCTACTGCGCAACGCAACTTTGTGGTCAACCCTGTTGCTCTGCTACCATTGTTAATCCCTTTAAACTAGGGAAAGATTCTCACAAAAACATGTCTGCAGAACAACGTGTATATTCAGAACTGAAATTAATGCTCTCTATTCAGCATGATGACCTACATGTCGGGTTGTCTTTGGTGACATCTCAAGAGCCTTCCTATATATTTTGACGTTCCCCCGGCACACCGGATCATTTTCTCACATACTGCCGGCATTGTGTTTACCTGACAGGTCTCCTGTGATGCGCAATATTCACCGGGCTGCAGGCAAAACAAAGACTTTTCTTAGATCGAACATGACGACCATATCAGGAGTGGCGGCCATATCGGAAGGGGCGGCCGTATCGGAAGGGGCGGCCGTATCGGAAGGGGCGGCCGTATCGGAGGTGGCGGCCGTATCGGAAGGGGCGGCCGTATCGGAGGTGGCGGCCGTATCGGAGGCGGCGGCCGTATCGGAGGCGGCGGCCGTATCGGAAGGGGCGGCCGTATCGGAAGGGGCGGCCGTATCGGAAGGGGCGGCCGTATCGGAAGGGGCGGCCGTATCGGAAGGGGCGGCCGTATCGGAGGTGGCGGCCGTATCGGAGGTGGCGGCCGTATCGGAAGTGGCGGCCATATCGGAAGTGGCGGTCACTGGGGAACTCCCCCGACCCAGAACCCCCCCGGCATGGATAGGCCAAACACATCGCTAGGTTCCTTTGACGTCACCCAGATCTCGCGAGCAGTTGCGAGACTTTTTTATATCGGTAATGGCGGCCGTATCAGAAGCCAACAAGAAATGTTTGCGTCTTTTCCATCGCAAACTTCATGATTTATGGAAGGCTTTAGATTGTTAAGAACAAAACAGAGGATGTACATAAAGTGCTAGTTATTTTTACAAGTCCGGAACCGGTCCGGCGAACCGGTACGCACCACTAGTTTTGGTCATAGGTGGTTCCAAACTTTTCTCTTCTACCATTCTGCTAAATAGTACAGGTCGTCTAACATGAACCTAACTAATATGTATGCGACATATACAGTGAAATATATACAATACGTAGCTTGAATATACATAGTGGACAGAAGTGATAAACTAAGTTAATCCAGTAAAGTCAATTTCTCTCTTCTTTGTACATGTGTAGATGTATGAACAGATCATACTTCCTATGCAAGGGTTGTCCAGATGCGACAAAAATATAAATTTATCCGTTGAGCTTGGATATTTGAAGTATGGGAATGTTTCATTAACACATTTAGAAATATATACATTACAGGTTTCCGTTCCTTACAAGACTCCATGCGCAAGTGGTTGACAAGGCTGGAAAGAGCAAGATCGTCAGAAAAGCGGGAGAAGCGGTACAGCGAGCTGGGAAGAGCAAGATCGTCAAAAAAGCAGGGAAAGCAATGAAGAGCATTAAAACTGAAATGGTAGATAAAGCCGAGGGAGCAATCATGACCATGAAAACTAAGGCTGCTACGTTGGGAGACTCGGGCTTTATACAGCTGCACCACAAGATAGGTGCAAAGATACGCCCGAAACTGTACGAAAAGCAGGCCGATACAGAAAGTGCAAGCAAGGATGCAGATTCTTGTGAATGTTCTCCAATAAGCAAGAGTGTGTTACCAGAACATACGTCTTGTACCATGGTAGGCACAGGCACGCTTTCTCCATCGCCTTCCGGTGCAAGGCGGCAGCTTTCCATGGGGGAGGTCCCCGGTACACCGCCGTCGTCGGACTTTCTGATTTCTTCACCGAGCACTACTCCACTGAAGTCCAAGGTTTCGGCATCAACACCAGCATCTCCAGAACCGTTGTCTATTTCTACTCCGGAGATTTCACAAATAGGGTCTCCGGAAAAGCAAAAACCTGAAGGCCCTCCTCCTGCTGCAGAAACTCCTCAAGCCGCAGGGCCTCCTCCAGCTGCAGGGCCTCCTCCTGGTGCAGGACCCCCAGGTTCTCCCCCTGCTACAGGCCCACCAGGACCTCCTCCTTCTGCAGGACCTCCCCCCGCTGCAGGACCTCCTCCCGCTGCAGGACGTCCTCCTGCTGCAGGACCTCCTACCGCTACAGGCCCACCAGGACCTCCTCCCGCTGCAGGACCTCCTCCTGCTGCAGGACCTCCTCCCGCTGCAGGCCCACCAGGACCTCCTCCCACTGCAGGACCTCCTCCCGCTGCAGGCCCGCCAGGACCTCCCCCTGCTGCAGGCCCATCAGGACCTCCTCCCACTGTAGGACCTCCTCCCGCTGCAGGCCCATCAGGCCCTCCTCCCACTGTAGGACCTCCCCCTGCTGCAGGCCCATCAGGCCCTCCTCCCACTGTAGGACCTCCTCCCGCTGCAGGCCCGCCAGGACCTCCTCCCGGTGCAGGCCCGCCAGGACCTCCCCCTGCTGCAGGCCCATCAGGTCCTCCTCCTGCTGGGGGTCCACCTCCTCCTCCCCCGATACCCTCGAGCAGTAGGCGGTTGAGTAGATCTGACTATGGTTGACTCACCCGCGAAAGCTAGGCTATAGCTAGTCATGATTTTTACTTAGTGAGACCGCCGGGTTTTAGTAGGTAAGCACTATTGATAGGTAAGCGTATAACACTAGTATGTGTAGGTGATAACATGATTTACAAAACTTTAGATTCTGAATATTGTTAATAGTTCGATGGTTGAGTAAAATGAATTGTTGCTGTATGTATGTACATGCATGTTTATACCAATGATCTCGTTTAAGCTTGTGCTGGGTTATCTTTTTCTCTCGCTTTTGGGTAGGCCTTTGTTGCCATAAAAAGTGATTGAACTGTACGATCTCTTACAGTTTCTTTGACGCCGGGTCTGATGTTTGTTTCTTTGACTAATGAAAACGCTTTGATGTATCATTTTGTTTTCTTTAAGCACCATCTTTCAGTATAGGTGTAAGGAAATCTGTCAGTGAAGAGTCAAAAGTCTCTGAGTAACCAAACTATACTTCTTGTTCGTGCTATTATAATTCTGAACCAACTGTAATATCTGTTCTAATATCTGTTCTGGTGAACAAACTCCGTAGTTTAAATCCTCCCATGATGAGGTCAGTCTGTTCCATTCTGTGGTGGAAAGGTCGTGGCCTCTTCGAATGCAGGGTTGTCAAAGCCTTAAGACAATGTTCCGACTGCATTTCTGATGTTACATATAACACTTTCTCTCAATAGCCCAATTTATAAAGCAACGGGTATAGGGTTACACCACGGATTTAGGCGAAGTAAATGTAACCGTGATAATGCCTTGGATGTGCAGTACTATCATCTTAGATGATCCCTCGCCATCGATCTGCAGAACTTGTTGAGATTTGCATTATATGTGAATACTCGTATTTTCTAATGTACTGATTTGGTGACTTGGTGTCATCAGGAGATAAAAGGACACCTCCCCCCTCTCACTGGACCCGCGCCGCGTTGGTGCCCTCGCTGCGTCCTAGATTGAATTTGAGTTAGCCTTGACTTTACAATGGGAATACCATAAAAAACATACAAGTATGAGTAAAAAGACCCAAAATCACACAAAGCGCAATTAAAAAGATTATTTTTTAAATGGACGAAATTCGTTTAACGCGGTGTCAAATCACTCGGTCGCAGCGAGGTCGCCAGCGTGTCGCGTAAGAGGGGGCTCATGCCCCAAATCACGAAAGCCCATTCGTCCATCCATAAGTTATCCTCTTTCAAAGTACGAACGCACGGAGACAATGTAAAGAAAATACCCTAACGAAGGTAACAAAACAGTTCCGTCTTCCATCTGACAATTTCAATGGACAAACAGCTGAAATCAAGTGAAGAAACATGCAAACAAGATGGCTACTTCCATATGTTTAATGATCAAGCAAATGAACAGAACGTTCTGTAAACAAACTGATAGTTTTCAGACCTGCAACAATAACAGTATGGATTGGTCTAGTTGTCTCCATGAAAAATGGAGATATAATTGTGGGTGTGTCTGTTTGTGATTCCGGATTTTTGTAGTCAGCATAAGTGAGTGGCAACGACCTCAACGTCAAATACATGTTAGCCATCAGCTGGTATCCATCATCTTTGGATCGACCATTTTTAAGTTTTTGAAAATGTAAGAAACATGACCATTTAAGTCCAACACACCCTGACACCCTGAAAATGGACTAGAAGCGTTCGTATAGATGTTTTTTTAAACAAATTCAAGGTGGTGACAGAATTCAAGGACCCAGTGATACTTTGGCTAACATGGTCCGTCATCTTGGATTTTGAACAATGACGTCATCAAATTAGCACAAATGATAAATATTGAATCATTAAAGTTACAATTGGATAACATAAGATGATAATGATGTAAGAAAACAAGTGTGGTTTACCAAGAAATAAGCAGATTTTGTAAAATATGCCTGTCAGAAACCCATTGCCATGGCAACATGAAAAACGATGAACTTCCTTCATTAATTTGAAATTGTTGCTAACAATTCTATAGAAAGTTACCAAGTTTGTTGGCTCTAGCGTAAGCCTCTCAGGAGTTATGCAACATACAATTTAGCGTTGGCCTCAAAACCCCTTCCTGGTCTGAATAGGGTTAGTGAAAAATGTGGTCCCTCTTATATTTTTGCATTAATTATGATAAAGAGCTGGGCTTGTTCACACCTATACATGTCAAACTAAATTTTTTCGAGTCGCAAATCATGAATATTTCCCATGTAATATGCAAATAAGGACCTCGTTTGCATGAATTATGTCAGCTGATCATCTTTTCTACCCAAAACAACACAAGTCATTTAAAGTATGAAAGTGCTATGTTAGCAAAGAATGCTATTTTAGCATTTCCTCATAAATTCTGTAAATGAGGCTTTCATTTTCATGATTTATGTCTAGTAATGTCCACATCTACTAAACTTCCAAATGCTGTACAGAATGAAGTCCCCATCATTTACCATTATGGTGTTATAGTATTTTGCCATTGATCATGCAAATTAGGTAGTCATTTGCACAATTGATATCTTTTGATATTCCTCTCTTTCTTAGATACATAGTCACGTGTATGGAAGTCCTATAATGGAATGCATCGGATTTATAAACTTACCTCACTAATTATGCAAATGAGCTACTGATTTGCAAAATAAGCATACGAGCTTGTCAATCATCACTCAAGATATCATGACGTTTAAACTTCATTCAGAATCATGACGTTTTGTCAACCCCTTCTTGAGTTATTCCCTTTCAAAGTTTGAAACGAAATCGACTCCTGCAATTCAAAAGCCGCTATCTACCACTAAAAAATCATGACCACAGCATGTCCAGAACACGAGATATCAAACCCGGAAGTTCCGCTGCAGTACCATAGCAAGCCACTAGGGAGCCCAAATCTAATCATTCCGAGGTCTCAAAAAGACCTACCCACCTTCCAAGTATAGAGACAACCCATCCATGCATTCTCGAGTTATAGTGTTCACAGACGAAAGGGCACACACACGAACGCTAACGAAAATATAACCTCGGTGGAGGTAAATATTCCTCGACACGGACAACGGCCAATTGGCTGTTGATCAGAACTTCCTCGAAAGCCCATTGGCTACTAGTACTGGTGATGATGAAACTGTTTAGTACACGTTTTCTACCCTGATATGTCTGCATTGTCATCGTACACGTAAGTTCATGCGCACCGGAGGAGGACTGGTTAGTGCTCTTTAATGACATTATTTGTTAAGCCCCTGTCACACTTGCGCGTTTAAGCAATTCCGTGTGATTTCCGTATCAAATTTTGACAACACGCAGTTGTACGCTCAAAATATAAAATTTCTTGAGTTATGCGTGGCGCACATATAGCGTATGAGTAACGAAGTCAGCGTATGAGACACGTATGATTTGCATACGAAGTGCGCAGTACTGTTATCCTTGCAGCGAACGGCATAACATCATGGCCATGCGTTTATCACGTGAACACCACGTGCTGCTGATGTCGGGGAAATTCACAACACAAACATTGTTTTCTTCCATCGCGTCATGCAAGCGGAAGGACAAACATAGTGACTTTACTGTCATTTGTCTGTAGACTACTTTCGACAGTTACTGTACATCTTTTTCTGGTCTATGTTCTTCAAGCATAGCGCTAGAAGGGAAAAGACTGAAGTGGACGATAATGGGTATAAAGCCAAGCACAATTTCACATCATATACCCCAGTATAAATACATGCTCGCACGGTGTTAAACAGGCGGCGAAAAACTTACAGACCATGCATTTTTCTTGTTAGAATAGCTGATATTTCTGCCCATTGGTTTAACATTTGGCTCTGTCCGCGCGGTTAAATAACGTTTTTAATAAATCGGACGTTAATTGGTCATGTTACGTTACTGTAAAGCATACCTACGACGCTACTCTGTATAGTTGCATGATATTCTTAATGATCTTGGATATATTTCTTCATTATTTCTGCCTCTTGAGCAACAAAAATTACCTTAATCGCTGCAGTGAAGATGTGTGCCATGAAACCTCAACATCTGACTGCAAAGCAAGTAACCCCCGCAAGATAGGGAACAACAAACAAGAGTTCGGAGACCTCAAACCTTAGTGACATTGGTAAGGTGTTGTTGGCGTATAGTGTGGTTGTGTGTGTGTGTGTGTGTGGAAGTGAGACTGTTTGATCATCTCAACCGGATTTAATCTCAAAACCAAAAGTTCTGCCGCACTACCATAACATGCCACTAGGGGACCCATAATCTAAGCATTTCAAGGTCTTATAAAAACCTATAAAAACCTGTACACATACCAAATATCAAAACAATCCATCCAGGTGTTCTCTAGTTATCTTGTGGACAGACATCTCCGAAATAAACAATCAAGGATAAGCCAGACAGTGGTTCTGAGTGTGATTTTGCAATTGTTTGTTCAAATGACAAAGTGTCTGGGATTTTTCTTACCCTATTTAGCTGCTTAATATTGCTGTATCCACATTTTGATTATTGTCCCCCCCCCCCCCCGATGAACACAAAAAATATAACTCTCATACTGGCTGAGGCAAAATGATTTGTGACAATAGTGATTTTGCATAGTTGCAGTCTTGTGGTGTCATAGCATAATCTAATGGAAATGGAGGTCTAAGATATTCCTAAAACAAACAACTAAGTAAAACCTTTATGAGTCAGATTGACTGAGATAAGAACAGTCAACCTGTCTATGGCCACTCAATGGACTTTAAGGAAATAGTAATAGTAGACGGGTTGACACCATAGACATGTGTTTCTAATACCTGGCACAATAAAATAATATTTTCTTAGGGACCACCAAAAAGTGGTCACAACGGCCAGGTGGTCATCATGCAGAGGTAATCACTGGTACAGATTTGAGGTACATGTAGACACTGTATACAGAGTATACACCCTGGCAATTCATTCAAAATGGAATTGAATTTCTATGTTTGAGGTATATTGACCCATAGCAATATGATACGGACATACATGTACATATCACTGATCAACTGATATACTAAACACATAACAATTTGCATACATACATATCATTTTCCTGTATTGGCAGTCAGATCTTAAAAGACATTTGATGATTCTGTTATGTGCTGAATATTTCATTTCTAAATGAATAACATACTTCCTATGACTACCACTAAGGGTGGCATAGTATGGCGTAGGTGTTTGGTCCTGGTTTTGAAACCCCTAAGATGCCCTGACGTTGTGCCCTTGGGAAAGTCATTTTACACAACTTTCCCAATTTTACTCAGGTGAAAACGAGTACCTCGCTTCAGTTAGGAACATCCCTTGAATAAGACATTGAATGGAAGTTCCATGAGAACCTCGAGAACCCACCACACTTATCGCAAAAAAGTAGGTGTCCTTCCTGTGACCGAGTGGATCAATCAAATCTGTCTGGATATGCAGCTTGTACTCTTCAGTACAAACCTGGTGTGAGGCGGTTCACCAATACAAGCAAACAAAGTGAATCTTTCATAGTTACTGTGTACTTAGTGCTATTATGTCGTTAAATGATATTCCTGTATCCACTTTTCAATGATGTCTGCCTCCTGAGCTCGGGCCTTTAAAACAGAGGGAGGGTCAGCAGGATTGCTGGGTCGGAGGTCAAGGTGGTGCGCGGCGTCCTCCATCACTATGGCAATCAGGGAGTCGGACAGGGACTTTAGAACACACCCAGCTGACCAGGGGTCAAGGTCACCATTGCTGTGTGGGAACAGAAAAAATCAGTTACTATGCAATGGAAATCACAAAAGGTGGGAAATCTGTGCATTCTGTGTGTTGGAATACATTTCAAAACTGACCTGACCTAACCATATCGACTAGTACGTGTGTAGAATGATAAAAATTGCCATTCAGCACCAAGGACAGTGATAGGAAAGACTGCCACTAACAGTAAACCATTAATAGGCTTGTAGGTTCAACAGTTATGTGCAAGTAAACAATGAAATCTAATCCAAGAGGAATTACAAAGAAACAGAATGAACATTAACCCAGAGGTCCCTGTTCTGAACAAAGCCTTGTCTGAAGCATGTTAAAGAACCCATCAGTCAATCAGAGCTGTCACATATCACATATATTGTAGGTGAATAGTCAAATGCCATTGTGTCTCTATAAATGAGAGCCAGGCTGCAGGGAAGTGATCAAAGGAGCAAACAGAGCAAGAACAGTGAGGATACCAAGTTAGTGTGATACCTGTTATGCCCTATGAAACAGAAATAAACAGCACCTGAAGATGATGTTGCTGGCTGCACTGATGTTCCGACCCCAGTACTCTGTCACGGCCCAGTACGGCCGCGGTCTGACCTTCCACCTCTGGTAGCAGGCCTGGGAGAACGCCACCAGGTCCCACGGGATGGCGGGGAACATGTCGTTCACACCGTCAGAACATATAGGCTCGATCTGCTCCGTACAGGCCTGGTGAATAAAAGTATATCAGTTGTGTGAAATATATCTTTAGCAGTACACAAAGTCTGATTGATCTGATTGTACAATTTGCAACAAAATAATTGACTCTTGCCTGTAACGTGCTACAAAACACAAACAGTACAGACCTGGTGAGAAAAAATACATCTACTACATGGAAGACATCAATTACAGTCTCAAACAATGCCCTACTTATCATCATGCATGTAATCATCTGACATACTCTTTTAAAAGTTGAAGCACATATAAAGTTTGACCTCCAATACAAGTTGTCAGACATACAAATGTACTACAGTACCTATCAAGTCTGATCCATATTAGATATGTTTCAGTTCCAATCAGTTTCTTCAAGGCAAGGCTAGGCTCGGGCCACCTACAACTCTTATTTCAGCATTCAGCAGTAGCTTTTCTGCACCATACAAAAACTTGATATTACTGTCAAGCCTGTGGCTTGATCCCACGACTGCCACTCTCCCTCCAACCAATGCTACAACAAGTTGACCCCAGCACACTGCGAGGAAGGCCTCGGGGAAGATGTTGGCAGGTGGACAAAGGATTTCAAATTGTCAAGTTGGAATTTATTTTTCATAAAACCAAATGTCATAACAGAATTGTGTCAACATCAGATGTACAAGCCAGTTATTTCATTTCAGCAAGGAGATTCTCTATTTCAAACCTCCTTGACTTCACAAGCAGTGGAAAAGACTGTTCCCCTATACCTGATACTGCCATGCCAGGCCACCATAGTACGGCTGTGAGATGTCCAAACAGACTGCTTGTCCTGTGAAGTTGAAGTACAGCTTTGTCGCTGCTGCAACACCAGACAGCACATCCTCATGACTTGTTATCAGATGACAAGCTTCCTACAAAAAAACAAGTTTCAATATTGACAATAAGATGTGTGCCATCTTTTTCAGCTTCAAGCATCGGCTGATCATTGGGATATACCCCACCATATTGGGTACATAGTAAACCGATCCAATAGGCAGCATAGTATTACTGATTACCTTGGTCAAAACAAAGAAATTTTCAACAAAGCGCAGAAATGAAGGATTTCCAATAGCCCAAAGTAATTTGCTTATTCTAAAGAAAGAAAGAAAGAAAGAAAGAAAGAAAGACATTTTCTTATTGTTTAAAAAAGAAAGAGATCTTCTCATTGTTAAAACTACCAACAGGAACTTTTATGAACATCTAGGAATGGCCTACAGACTAATTAAGTGCCAAGATGAATACCTTAACAGGCCATGCAGGCAGTGGTGTTAGGAAGTCAGCAGGGTAAGGGTAGTCTGTCAGGGCGTATATCATCCACAGGTTCACCAGCCAGTTCACCAGGGTAGGCATGTCGTCTGCAGCGAGAGGCTCACAGAGACGGAACATCGACGTCAGATTATGGCGGCCTGCGTCTGTTAGAAAACAAGAAAGTGAAACGAAAAGCTGACACCACATGTCCATATAGTCACATGATTTAGCTGATTGGTCTCTTGAATTATGAGCAAAATTATTTGCAGTAGGTCATAGTCAAAAATTTGATGTGCTAACACAATGTGTTGGAACTAATAACACGGATGAATTTTCATGCTGGAAAACTTCTCATTTCCAGAACTTGTAACATACAGTCAAACTTGTCTATAGTGGTTGCTTAAGGGACTGAACAAATTTGGCCACTATAGAGAAATGGTTGATATAAAGAACGATTGCAATGACTGTACCTGAGCAATGTTCTTTGTTTCTCAACTCTGTTGCATGTTTCTGAAGTCAGGTACATGTAGTACTCTCTCCACTTTCATCCCAATGTAGGACAGCTAATAATATTTTATAAGCCTCTACTATGTGCATTCTACTTTCAAATGAAATATCACCTGACAATTTCTAAACATTCTTTTAAATCAGCAGCTTTAACTCTCTCCCTTGACCTTTAACCTGTGTATGAGAATTCGGTGCTAAAAGTTAGGTTACCTCAGCAGAGACATTAACCTCCAGTAACATTAATCTGCCAGGTTCCATAAATCCACCACTTTGAAAAACAGTGGGTTTGAGAGATCTCTAATGCAGCATCCCCCAGGTATGCAGAGTTTAGATATACATGACAGTGTATTATGCTGGGGGACGTTGGGTTGGAGATCTGTTTAGACGTATCATTTCAGGGTGGCGGAAATATGTGCCCTGGTAGAATTATGTTACTTAGTAGATGTTAATTTTTAAAACACCAGACCTGTCTTCCCCAAGTCCTGGATGACGTCCCAAGAAGACCTGATGCGTTCTGGACAGCCCGCTCCCGACCGCTGGAAGGTTCTGGTGGCGACGTGAGAGTACGCCTCGCAGTCTGTGATACCTGGGTACTGGAATATAGACGCTGCAGAGGCAAGGGACCTGGACAGGGCAGAAGACAAAATACATCAATGATGGAAATTGTAACAATGGTCCATTCAAACTGTAGAAAGATGCTGCCCATGAGAATAATCTAGTTGACTCTTAGCTTTATCAAATACAATATAAGTAATTCTTTCTCAATGTAAGAACAAATGAGATGTCAATTGAGATGATACATGTTTCGATGAGATGTTGATTGAAAGAAGAGTTGTTCCTACTTATGTTTGTTTGTTTTGCATACCCAAATACTGGATACTACTACTACCACTACTACTACCTGGTAAACTGCCCAATGGCGTAACACACCAGGATTGTACTGAAGAGTACAAGCTGCACATCTGGACAGATGTACCAAGGATTTTTGTGTTGTAATGTCAGTGTTGAATTTAATATTCTCTTTCCAGTAGAATCAATCTTCAAATCCCAACTCTCCCTCAAGATTTACATGTTCAAAAGAGCCAGCCTGCAATTCCCTACCCTGCCACTAGGTGTGGATACTTCATCCGTATCCAAGCAGCGAGCATGCCTCCGTAGGATCCCCCGAAGGCAAAGACGGGGCTGTTCGCGGCCCCGGGGACGGTTTCCTTCAGGTGGGTGATCAGGACGGCGAAGTCTGCCAGCGCCTGGGTCGACGTCAGGTAACCCAGGTGGGCGGGGTCCTGGTGGGGAGAATTTAAATATAGATCAGTCAGTAGAGAAAATCTAATAGAGGTCAAACACAATGATTAAGTTTCACAGCTTTGTTCATCAAAATTCTTTACACACATGTGGACGGGCTGAGAGAATAGGTGGTAATGCCTTTCTAGCTCTCATCCTGGAAATATATACATCTAATTGAACATTTTGTGCTATTCGTCATTAAGCTTTGGTCAACAGTCTGATGGCTGAACATTCCCTCTAAAACCAACAACAGTTCACAACACAAATTACTTCAAACATCATCAGGACCTTTGGTCTATTGTCAGGATTACAAACCACTGTACCACAGCTTGATGTCCAACAAACCCACATTGTAACTGTCCATGTAGGGTCCTGAAGGGGACACAAAGCTTTAACAACCTTCCTCCATTCAACCCTGTATCTTCAGAACATTAATCTGAGCTTTAATAAAAAAATGATTACCTTAAAAGACTCCTTCCCGTAAGGCAAAGACTGGCCGTAGTAGCGATGCTCTGCAAAGATGACCAGCGCACCAAACCTGGGTGCCATCTCTATTAACAACCCCTAGGAATGAAAACATATTGCATTGTGTCTGCACAGTTGTTGTACCTCATCTACTGTAAAACCAAATTGTCATGTTGAAATCTCCAGACACATATATTATACAGGTCTACTGGATCCTAGAGCAGTGCTCATTTCTGGCAGGAAATCTAGTACAGTATATTGTGTAACTAAATACATCAACCTAAGTCATAGATCATTATAAATTCAGCCGAATATTTGTATTACAAATTAATATATTATGACAGAAATAGACATGAAACAAGAGCATAGATCTACCAGACATGATAAAAAAGAATCTCAAATGACAAGTAACATTACAACTGCAGAAAGTCAGTTACTGGTAGGTTAAGTTAGTGCTTTCAAAATGTTGCTTATGGAATCTGGAAACATGGTAATGTTCCTTACTGTGTTCTTAACAAAGTCTTCGATATCCCCTTCATTCCCAGTGTAGAAGAAGATTGGGTCTCCATCTTTGTAGTAGGTGTCATTGACCAGGTAACGGAGCTGGAAGGTGTCTGAGTTGGCAAAGCTGAAGTGGTCCACCTTTGGGAGAAAACACAGAGTTTGCCTTGAGTTTTACCCTAGAAATAGTCCAATAGCTTAGACAATGTTGAGAGGGACACATGTACATAGAATTCACTTACCCACTGGTTATCCTGTTTTATAAATGCAGAAATTACATATTCTCTCTCACACACACACACACACACACACACACACACACACACACACACACACACTCTCTCTCTCTCTCTCTCTCACACACACACTCACTCACATCTACACACACACACACACACATACACAAACGCATGCATACACACAATCTACATGCATATGCACACACAATCTACACACACACACACACTGTAACATACACACACACACTGTAACACACACACACATACACACACACTCAAACACATGCATAAACACATGCATTGACACACACACATAATCTACTCACACACGCACACATATCTACACACACACACACACACACACTGAAACAGGCCATTCGACTGGTGACCTCCTCCAAGCCTTACAAGTGACAGAATGATCAGCATGGTGATAGCAGTCACTTCAACAGGAAGAGGGTATGCACACACACAATCTGCACACACACATGCACACATATCTACCTACACACACACAAATAGGCATTGCTGCTATAAAACGTTTCACCACACACCAGTGACCTGTCGGACGACATTTTCGCCAAGCCTAAAGGAAAACGGTGTTGCCCTTAACCTCACCTGTACTTCAACATAACGGGTCTTGTATCCCGGCACGTCCGTACTGCCATCACCAACATTGCACCTTCCTTCACTCAACACAAGATAGACAAGGAACAAGCTAGCTAACGAAACCTTTTGGTCGTCCATGGTGCGCAATCGTATGGCAGGCTGCTGTAAACAGGTCAGACCGGTAGTTCAGGTTGTTAGCTACATTTGGCCTGCAATTTACTCTTACCCTGCCAGGAGTCGTTATTATTGGTGAAGTAACAGGGACACTTAGTGGAAACAGTATAAACTGCAGTAAAAGGCTAACTGGCTTCACAGAAGATGAAAAGATTTTGTACTCTTTGGTCAACTTGTAACGTTGACCAAGTATGTCCTCGGAACCACGTGGGTAAGCTAGAACTTAGAAGTTCCGTAGTGAATGCCCTCCTCCCTCATACGACACACATTAACTATTTCGTGGAGGAAGCTTCTGCATTTAGTGTTTTCCCACCATCTTTAGAATCATGTGTCTATGAGTAAGTTTCTCCAGCACCAGTTGGCATTGAAATCATAATGAATCACTTTTCGTTCATAATATGGTTCCAAAGTTGACACATTTCGGTTCTGGACTTTTTATAGCAGCTTCTCACGTTATAATATGATTAGAAATGATATCCGTTTTTACAGTATACATATCAATTTATTAGACTATAACACCATGATGTTTCTCATAAAAAGGTGAAACATACAACAGGATAGTCTTCAACATTATTGTCATTTATTTCTTTATACATGGCAGAACAATTAGATATGTACAGACCAAGACAAAGGCAGCAATCATGCTACTACAGTAAGCATGGCTTAACTTAATCTAAAATCCTTCCTTGTCAATGCAAAGATGTCCATTTCTCCCGGCCATTGCTTCCGATGGGAAGGACTTTCAAAGACTCCTCCCTTAGTTTCTTTCTCTCTTAAAAGAGCACCAGTTGCAACAATCTCCTCAAGGTGCCCCAAGATGTGGAAGCATTTGGAACTTGAGAATGCGTCCGCATACATTGCTCACATGGGAATGGTTAAGTTTACGTAATCAACTTGTTACCTATGGCAGTACCTATTCCAGTATAATGAAAGAAGCCAGCAAATGACATTTAATCAAGTACCACACATGATGCCTTTTGTAGTAAACGATTGTAACTTTTGTGAAGAGTTAACTGAAAATGTAAAATGCACAACAAGGGTACTTGTTAAGAGTCTCCTTTTTGGATTACGTACTAAGACAAATACTACTTTCTGTAAGCACTGGCTCACCTTTCAGAAATCCACTCAGTGTAAGCCTTGTCAAGAAATTCAATCTTTCTACATCATTTTCCACACATCCTTACTCCTAACAATATGCTCAACCCAGGTTTCTCTTGCTAGCAAGTTATCCTTATATAGAATGATATAAGCAGGCCATGTCAAATAATCAATTCACATACAGTTCAGACACTGCCCTGCATTTTGGAAGGGTACACCCAAATCTAGTCATACTTTTAGACAGTATACATATACAAAATAAATATGATCAAACTTGACAACAGATCTAGTCTGGCTTGAGCACATTATTGGAGCACGTTGTACGATCATTATTCTGCTAAAATACGTCTCAACCGCGAGTTAGAGGGCTGCAAATAATGCAACAATCGAGTAGAACATTGGCACTTATAATGTAACTTTGCGTACTTCAATATATACACTGCTACACTCATAGAGTCTAGCGACTGATACAGACCAACAAGCAATCTATTTATTGGACTACTTGGATCCATTTAATTCCTTTCATACCTCTTCACAACCCTTCTCATTTCTAAGCATTGGACTGTGACTAACAACTAACATATAGACAACAACACATTCACGTGAAAGACATTTACATTTCAGTGTGTACTGGCTTACAGACTTGTCGATTTCCAACATCAGACGGAAACTCGGTGCAGCCAGAAATCCAGTCTTGGTTCTGTTTGGTCGACTCCTGAGTCGACTACCCCCCTCCCACTGACCAAATGTGAACCAAACTGGCTTTAAGTCTACACATAGGACGCCGCTGTGTACATAATCTCATTGCACTGTTTGCCTATTTTTTTTCCGTATGGGTACATCGTAGATTTCCTATCCGGCAGGATCGCTCGTGAACACAACTCCTCCTCTCCTGTCCTTTGCTGCGGTACGACAGTCTGTCAAGTTTGGAAGTTTCATGTTCACTTCTCTCCTGAACCACTCATGGATTCTCTTGCTTTGATCGCCCTTCCCTTCGTGGCTCAACTGTACTGTACACAAGTCCTGGTGAACACTGATCGATTTCAGAAACTGTGATGAACATTCTGTGCTTTTCTGAAGACTGCTTCTTCTAATGGTTTCTTTTCTACAACAGGTTTCTTTTGGGTAGCAGGTTAAGCTTCTTGAGGACATCTACTTAAGTGACGTAAGAACTTGAAGAAGGACAGCTGTGTTACTTGAGACCCAGCCTCTTCATGATCTGTTCGTAGACCGTCCACGCCATGGCTGCCATCAGCGTACGGCGTACCGTGCGTGGAACGATGCCTCGGAAGAACCCCTTCAGCCCATTGATCTGCAAGTTAAAACAAAAGCCAGTTTGAGTAACTATAACTCTTTGCAAATATGAGAGACAGAGTGCTTGATAATCTTGCAAAAGTACACTTGGAAGTTTATATTCAAAGAGTCCTCGTAACAAAATGATCACTGTCTATTTTTTCCTGTTTAAGAACTTAAATCAAACAGACTTCTCCAAAAAGTCTCTGAACTTGTCCAACAATTTCAACCTTATGCTGCAAGAAAGGTTCATGTTTCCTCAATGTTCTTACATGTATAGTCTATTCCTAAAAAAATTATGTTTTCTGATGAAAACCCTCTGTGCTCAACATTTATACTTCTGCACTATATAACATCATGGTTCTCACCAGGATTTTTTCACTGGGCAGGGGGCATCTTAGTGCAGCCAAGTGGCGAGTGCTACTGGTGCGAGGGTGAATGTTTAAGTATTATGAAAATTTTGAAATTTGTAATCCTCAGAAACACTATATCTCTATTTCCTGCATTTTGAGGGCCAAATTTTGTGAAAAAAGGCCAGGATTTTTTTTCCACCTTTGTTACAAAACAAGAGAAAAGCCCCCCTACCCTGGTTGAAACACAGGGGAGGGGCCCAACTGCGCTTGTGAGTACCCCATTACATCAAAAACATTGGAAAGGAACCAATCTCACCTCGTAAACGGTGATGGCAGCGGACCCCATCCACTTGTGTTTGTAGGGGTGGATCTGCATCTGTGTCTTGATGACGTCAGCGGGCTGTGTGATGGCCGAGGCCATCGCTCCAGCCACGATGCCGCACGTGAAGTGGAGGACGGGAACAAAGCTAGAGTCCAGTTGATCTAACGGGAAAGAGCAGAGCTTAGTATTAATGAGAATACATACAATTTCATACTGTACACTTAAATTTTTTAGTCTAAAATCTAAGGCCATGTTGATTTGATTCGTATATGGATGACATCCTCCTGAGACCTCAAAACTGATTCTGCCGTGTGGCTGAAAACTTTTTTTGTTGGAAACTTTTTTTGTTTGTCGAAAATTGATGCTCGTATGGATGTCAAGATGGCCTAAGGTCGATAAAAGGGCAACATAATCTACAACAGAAATATTAAGATTTCTAAATCAAGACCACACACCGGTCACTTTAAATTTGGGGGTAGGAAGACTAAAAATTTCTCTTTGGTTTTCAGTTCGCGACGAAGAGCTTACCGCGAAAACCCCGAAAAAAACACTACCACGAACATTTCTGCATTTACAGTACTGTTCTTTTTGAACACCACTTACCACTGGGTATGCGTTTCTTGAGTTCTGAGTAACACATGAAGTATATCCCTGAGAACGGCACGTCTCGCAGCAGCGTGGCGCTCAGTCCGCTGTACAGACCCTTCCTCCCCTCCTGGCGGTACAGATCCTTCAGCGCCGCTGCAACGCCGCGGTACTGGAACATCCCACACTGGAGATACACGGGTGGAATAAGATGTCAGATTACATTCTCAAAGCTCTAAGGCTGTGTACCTAAACAAAAATCCAGGTGCAGGGATGGTACAGCAGTTTAGGTACAGGTCCAGACCTTTATGTCCAACATATGCTAAATGCATTAGGTAACATAATTGGTATAAGAAAAGGAACATTCTCATATTCCAATCGAATCTGCAGAGTCTTCTCCATTTGTTCTAATGTATGACTTTGAACTTAAATTTGAAAGTCTACGATATCACTGTCTGTAAAGTCCTACAAATACAATGTCCTAAAATCTTAGTTGAGGTGCTTATGTTAAGTCTATAAGATAGTTGAGCCAGTTTAAGACATTTCACAAAAGATATAAACTCACCTCGTATCTAACTTTCACTACGGTGACGGGTAACATGGAGACGCCGACGATCGAGCGAGCCGTGGCGCCGAGAAGCAGCGACTGTGCTGCAGTAGGGTCATTCTCGCTGTGATAAACAAACAAAACACAAAATGAGATCTTTGTAAGAACAACTACAGTCTTTCTCTGGCGCGAGGCCAGATTATGAGTCCTGGACTTAAAGCTAATCTGTGTGCTGCATTTGGGTCCACCTCACTGTGATAGACGAACAAAACACGAAATGGGATCTTTTCAAGAACCACTACAGCCTTTCCCTGACTTGAGGCCAGATTTGGACCAAAAGCTTAACTCAGCAGCTCTTTTCTTCTGATTCAATTATCTCCCATAATGTGGGGGTCAAAGGAATGCCTATTCTTAGTGCTGAGGTCAGGTCAGTCGTACTGTGATAGACAAACAAACAAGAGGATGACTTCCAAGCAATTCCCTGGCTTGAAGCCAGATTAGTTTAAGGACTTGTGCCTAAAATTAGCAGCTCTTTCTTCCTGACCTGATTTTTGCAATGATGCAAGGCTCAGAGAGTCAGAGCCAGCATGAAAATTGATTGACATGCAAAGCTACCAGGTAAATATCAATCCATTGAGCCCTTTGAGAGACAGCGAGAAGCAAGCCAAGTTCAATTGTTGACTTAACAATGAGTTATGCTTAGTGTTGTTCTAATTCTAAAATACATTGTAATATTGCTTAAAAAACACAATTTAGTGCTTAAAATGACCAAGTCTTCTGTACTCACCTAAAGAAGAATGCCTTGAGTTCGTGCAGAGTGCAGAAGTACATCCCGACCCCTGGCACACAGCGCCAGATAGACTGGGGAAAACAGAACACATCAACAATCAAAAACAAAGCCTTTCCAACTGACACACTGTAAATGCAGAAATTTTCATGGTTATTTTATGTTCACGGTTTTGCGGTAAGTTCTTGGCTGCGAACTTAAAACCACCAAGAACACTTCATTTTCTCTCTACCGCGAAATTAAAACCACGCGAACTTAAATGCATTGACAGTAATGGCTAGTTTACTGCCAGAGAAATTCAGTTACATAATGCAATCCCTTTAATTAGCTTTGTAATGACTCCAGAACTCAGCTAGAATAATAATTTTGTGGACTTTCCCTTGAGAATAAATGCTCCCAAGTCTATCAATTCATATACAGTGTATCTTTCATGGGCCAAAGGTAGTCACGGTACACCATTAAATGTTAGACATCCAGGTAGAACATGAAATCAAATAACTTAACAAAGCTGTCTAGCTGCTTGATTTATTTTGTACTATGTAGAGTTAGTCCAGGATTGACCAATTATTAATAGAACACTAGACTTCCTCAAAGAGGGTTTATATCTATATAAAACCTCCTTGACTTCCTGTACACAAGTATGAATTGAACATAGATTTGTGTCCTTACCGGGGTGACACCCTTCCATAGGCCGGCCACTTTCTCATTGCGGATGACAGTGACCAGGGTCTTAAGCATGCCAGCATGGCTCTTGGACCTGTGGGGCATCAAAAACTTGCATTAGCAACCTAGACAAAACTATCTTTTCATAGGCATTTTGCATTGGACTCATCCATACACATGATTAGCATTATCAAACTATCTTATTAATTAGTCTTAACCTTCTCCCTGCTGAAAGTATAGAGAAGCCACAGCCAATTTAGTTAACTGGGGCTCCATTTCTCCCCTCAGTAAACTAGAAGTAGCATTTTGGCACCAAAATCAAGAGCGAGGTAGCAGGGAGTAGGTTAAAACATCTCCCTGAAAAAGATAAACATCACCACATCAAGACCACCAATGTACAGGAAATAGGTTGCATATCATATCATATACACATCAACAATTATATCACATCACAGTAAGACTGTGTCAGTTCGTGAACATGTGTTACGTACCAGATCAACACTGGATCATTGCCACAGGTGCCCCCACTAACGTAACATCACACCAGCGTGCATCTTAGTGTACTAGTACCATCACCACCAGTACCAGTGTCGTAGAGTACCCATCCTTGACCGTGATTGCGTGGGTTGTACACCCCATACCGTGCGTAGGTTGTACTTGTACACCCCCGAAAGCGACCTGTAGTGCCTTACCCGATGGCCAGGGGGCTCTGCAGCCGTGTCTTTACCAAGTCCAGCGGTTGGAAGAGGATTGTGGAGCATGTTCCACTGAATGATCCTGCCAGAAATGACTTAATCATTGGAGCCTGGAGAAAAAAAAGGGAAAAGTAGAACTGTCAGAAATATATTGTAAATGCTGAAACCTTTACAGTGGTTTTAATTTAGCACTGACCTCTCCACTGGGATTCCAGACATTGTTTTAATTTTTTTCCCATCCCACTCAATGCTAGGGAGGCCATGTTACTTTTTTGTTGTTTTTAAGCTTACAAATATACATTTTCACCAATTTCACTTTAGAAAATCAATTGTTAACAGGTACGTGTGTATGCTGTCCAGAAATGCTTTAAGTTTATCGAAGTTGACCAGGTCCAAAACTCCACCTGTTTTCGTCTGTCGAGAAGACTTGCATAACCCTGCCCAGCAGGACTTTACAAAAATGGTCATCATATTCATCAATACATAAGTGACCTAGATCTCTACATAGCAATGTGACAGGTTGTCATAGAACACTGTAGTAAGCAATGTTGCTGTGCTTCTTTATTGGCCTTTGTACATGTACAGAACATCTTTTGTGGCCACAACTGAATGTGGGACAAATAGTACTACATGTAGTAGGGTTGTCCAGGACATCTCAACACCAGTAATATCAGGAGGCTACAAAAAATGTTGACAGCAAATTGCTTCTTATCCTTTACAGCTGGCATTTCAGATATTTCACCACCATGCCGGAAACTAGCGGGAGGAAAGACGCCACCAAACAAAAGGGGTGCTTTTAGTTATCGGTCTTCTGACCTTTGTTTCCTCTGCTCCAGAAAAACAGATAAGTCATTCCTCTGCTCCAGAAAAACAGATAAGTCAGCACATGTCGAGCCCCTGACATACATTACAATGTACATCTACCACATTAGCGTGATCTTGCTAAGCTGCCCCCCAGGTACATGTAGATGTACTCTGGCTTTCCTGGGTAGGTCAACTGGTCAAGGCAACACGTTTTTACCCATGTGAAGTCTGGAAAAAATGCTATAGGGAACTTTACTCTTGGTCAAGGTCCGGTTAGGCCATGTGGCCAGGAAAAAAAAGTGTGGCTCACTCAACAATACACCAAGGACTTTGCTGTATAACAACAGCATGCAGATCAATACAACACATGTTTAGACACAGGACCAGAAAAAAAATGTGCATCTACCACATTAGCTTGATCTTGGTCAAGGCAACACATTTTTAGTCATGTGAAATATGCTATAAGGGGACCTTTACTCTTGGTCAAGGTCCGGTTAAACCATGCGGAACACGTGTTTAGACACAGGACCAGAAAAAAATGCAGCACTAACTGAGTAACTAATTACACGCTGTGAGCCATGTGCAATATCCAAGGACAATTTCAACTTTACATTCAGGAAAGGACATTCTGCACTTTCTTGCCCGTTTCTTTCACACATACTACTACTACTACCGCACTAGTACTTCCTGACATTCCCAAAGCATCTAAATGGAATAACCAGTATAACTTTGGATGCGGGCCCTGACATGTGACGTCTGTACTTTGACAGTGACCTGGACTATGTTGTCCTACACTTGTTTTTTAGTGTGTGTGTGTGTGGGGGGGGGGGGGTCTTGCTGATTCTCCTCTACCCTTCTGACAAAAAACTATTGAACAAAAGAAACTGAATTCATGCCTTATTGATCAGAATAAACATTTTAACACTGGCTTGGAGAACCACACGGTAAAACTGGCCAGACTGCTGGCAGATTTTCAATCCTACACTGTGAAAACCTGTCGTAAATTCCCATCTTCAGAGCAGCACCTGTTTTCTGTGCTTGCTTAGTGGAGCATATATGACAACAGTGCCCAGGTCAATGACCTAAACAGTGATCAAGTTACCTTCACTAAGACAATGAGCTGTCAGTAAGCAAAGGCAGCCACCTGTCGGTAAACAACACTCTCACCTGGACTACTGTTGCTAAATGCTAGAACGAGGTGGCAGGATTCCTACCTTTACTTTTCGTAACTGTTTCCTTTGCTTCTTCTGTATGTCTTGCAAATTGACTTTCTACCCAAATTTACCACTAAAAGTTTGTTTTGCAAACTGTGCATTTCCTAAAGAAACTGTACAGAGTGGGTTCCGCCCACCAAGGTAAACACTTCAGCTCGAGCATTTGCAAACGAGCACTAAATTTTTCAAACATACATGTCAACTGCAAAAGAAGAACTCTATTCAGAAAAAAATGTTATTGTTGCTTCAAGCTCACAGTGCTCACCTAATCATTGCAATTAAAGAGTAACAGCAATTTTCCTTGGTTTATGCTGTGCAGATATCTGTGCACTGCACTTAGCACACTCCTCAGTAATGTAGATGCATAACTGCTGCCAAGTCAGGTGGCAACACTGGGTAACCACAGGACAACTGCAACATGTTATACACCCCTGGCAACTATTTTCCAAACAAGCATCCCTCATATTTTAGAAACTAAACATTTTTATGCTTCAATACCATTGAATCATGACATGGCGTTATGTGACAGATGAACGCTTTCAAAGTTTGTGTTACATTCTGATGAAGGTATCTTTCCATTGTTAAAGCTCCTCTGAATCTTCTGTACAAAGAGACATGACCAGATTTGTCAGGCAGGAACTTTTTGAGCCCAAGACCACAGACATGTCTGACCGTAACTTAAGTCTGGAGCGACGCGGGGTTACTACAGGATAAAACAACATGGATCCTTTGTATTTCAGATACCCTTCAAACCTCAAGTGGTATTTGGTGCTCAACTTCAATGAATCGAAACATTTCTTTGGGTTGAGGAACAGTTTTCCATTTTCTGTACTGTCTTGGGATTTTACAACGTTATAGCGACTCTGAGTCTGAAGGACTGCTGACTAGTTGTTGTAACCCTGGCCCAAATCCAAGGAGCGAGGTTACTATAGGATAACTACAAGTAGAACCACAAGCAGACAGCTTGTCTGTCATCATAAACCCTGGTATGGTTTTAGAAATTAGTCCCTTATGTTACGTTTGGAATCTTGGAATCGGGAGTGTGCTTGACAGTAGACAAACATGTTGTTGAATGAAAGCCAACAGAATCCCTAGCTGGTGTACAATATATCCAGCCAGTTTTGATTGAAGCTGGCTGGTTTCCAAGGGTGGGGTCTCACTGGATGGGTTGAGCAGAAATTGCTTGCAACAAGCTGCCAAATTACTCTTGTCATGTAACTGTTAACATCACCATGTCACGAATGTGTGTCTGTTGAAGAGCTCTTTTCCTAGAAACTCATTGCAGCTCTTTTCCTAGAAAAGAATGATTTACTTTGAACTAATACCAACCAAACTCTGACTCTGGACAACTACCATAGAAACCAAACTACTGTCACTGTGCAACTTTGCTGTATTCAGACATTCATATTCTCAAAGCAGATGTTGGTTCTCGGACTCTCCCTTGTTTTACACATCACTACATCCATAGTTTTGAACAGTTAGACTTTTGCCAGAATGTTTTTCATTACATGACCTAATTTCTGTTATCGCTAGCCAAGGATCGCAAAACTGGGCATCCTGTTTATTTTATTTCACCAAGAAAAAAACACATGGCCAACTGGCACTTTTCAATGACAATGATTGAATATACCCTTGTCTTCAAATGTCTGAACACTGTTACGTAAGATGCCCTTATTTGATATGACAAACAAGAGGTTACCAGAAAAAAAATCTTTACATAACTCATTCTCATTCTGCCGACATACTGAACCTCATGAAATATGAAGGATGTTCGCTACAGAGCGACCTTTCAGGGGATTTAATCTGAACTCTGGAACAATCCTTGGCAATCAAGTGAAATACCAGAATAACAAATGCTCCCTTGGGGAACAGTGGAGATCATAGACTGATGATAGAGTTTCCTACTGAGCCAGAAGTGCCTTTTAACATTCCAGAGGGTTAGAATATTTGCCATGGCAATGTTATCTGAATGACAAAACCTTTCAGAGTTGCAGGGGAGACTAGTTATCAGGAAGGTAGGTTCTAGAACAGCAGCCTTCAAAAATAATCTAGAAAAGTCATCACCCATATCAAAGGCTAAAAGCACAGCAAGACCTCTGAATTTGCTGTTTAGTCTGATAAGTTTTTTAACAGAAAATTTTCAACATATAAACTAGTTTAGCTAGTCGGATATTAGAGGCAGTTATAATGAGGCAGTTGATAGGACGAATTAAAACTATCAGCAGGACAGATGCCCAAATTCTCATGCTACTTATAGATGTTTTTCTCATGGTATTTTACCATAACCTCTCCCTAATCTAAAGGTTATCATTTTCCCAAATTCAGCTGCTTATAAATGCACAATGATGGAAAATAAAATTGACTAGGTCTTAGACAATTGGCTGATTAAAATGTTTAAAACATTTTTTCAACAAATTTCCAACAAATTTTCCAAGAGTCTACCTGCTTCGAATATTTTTGAAAAGATCCAATTTTTTTCTCAACAAAATTCAAGCAAGTTTTCAGGTGAGAAGTTCCATCTTTGCATAAGAAAAGATTGTGACTAACAACACTATACTCACAGAGTCATACAGCTTGGCCTGGCCCATTGAAGTCCATGCAGACTACATCTCGGTCCAATGTCTAACCTACCTAAGACTACTGCACTACCTCCAAGGTTCCAAACTTGTCTAATGCATAAGTCTGATTACAGTATTATATGTATAGCACTTGCAAGACAAAATCCTCATATTGAAAAAAAAGTCTGTCTTGTAAAATTCACAAATATTCGTAAGACCAAAAATGCCAAATGAAAAGACCCAGACAGTCAGACTGCACTGAACTTGTTTACGAGTTGGTGGTATGCTTTTTTGAGGCGTCAGCAGCTAAATTCTGCTCAGGTGACTCAAGGTGCCATTGTTGACAAGGGGCGTTCCAAAACGTTCAGAGGGATGTTTAATACTTTTAGCAACCAAAATTTTGATCGCATTATATGTTGGCCGCCCCACACTCATTTGATTTAGCGTTCATGATATACCTAGGGGGCTTTTACCTAACTGGATGCCAAGAATCATGCAGTTTTATCGAGAAATATGTCGTCATCAACCCTTCTTGGATGCTGCCCACCCCCGCATGACCCTGCGTGTCCTGTGGCCCACACCCAAACAGAACCAGTCTGAACCAGTCTTCACCAACCTCATGTCGCCTTGTGGAATTTGAAATTTGGTGAAAAACAAGCCATAAACTCCACCCAAAATAGTCCCCGTGGATTCTTAGTAAGGCCTGATGAAGGCGAAAATTGTTTTTGGTACAACAGCGGCTGGAAATGGTCAAACGCGTTCCGTTTTGAAGCTCAATATATCAACTAGGTTTTCTGGAACCAGTCCAAGTCATAGAGCACGATGTAAACATTGCGTAATTACCTTGATGCCTGCCATATTTCAACAACAACAACTTCTGCTATCATTCATAAAACAACGTGGAAATGTAACTCTTAACTTAGTAAACCACTAAATATTACCTATGCTAGTTTACAACAATATTTAGGTAACACTTCCAGTTGCGAAATCACACAAAATTGCGCAACCGTACCGCTACAGAATATTGAACGACACATCAACATACTCACAGCAATAATGGAATCCATAGTTGCTCGAGCGTGCTCCAACGACGGGAATTTTTCTTTGAGCACCAGTGCTCCTGGAATAGCTGCCGATAGACTTCTAATTTTATACTTAGCTAGGCTACTGCCTGAAACTTCTCCGTACCAGCTGAGGTGGTGCAACACTGCTAGACCAAGTCGCCCTCCCCCTCCGGAAGTGTCGCTGGTACGGAGAAGCCTAGACAAGCTCCGTGTCCGAATAGTCGGAGTAGTAGATCGCATCCACCCGGCACAGCAATGTCATCTTAACTCTAAAATTTGTGGCCAGAAACGACATTAGAAACAGAGATTTGGAAAGAAACTTGACGAACTCCTTCTCCAGGCAGCGACCAAGCGTTTGTGAGGCCCATGGCTGGGAATCACCCTGCTTTCTGGGGATTCAGGCGGAAGGATCTCACGGGTTACACTTAATATCACTCCGCCATAGATTTCATTTAGAAAACATTGCGTTGTGTTAAAACTGATTATTACCATTGGGGGTGAAATTTGTTTTCCAGATAATTTTGTAATATTTGACGTATTTTTGTTTGATATTTAAGGCATTTTCAGATCAGTTTAGAACTATATTCTTGACCGTCTCACTTCGCTGCAGCGTCTGATTGTCACGCAGTCGACGCGTGCACCGGTCATGGGCCGGATCCATGATGACGCAAGACATCTCCCATTCTCGCCTGTGATTGGTCAGTATCATATCGCGGGAAAGACAAACTGAAGACCGGCGCGTGATCACTTAATCAGATATTTATCTACTTCACGTGATTGTGGCACGTGAACACTTCCAGCACGTGAATTTGTTTTTACAGGGATATTTGTTCAATACGATTGTCTGGGCCACTGCGACCCAAAGCGAACTTTTCAAGAGGTTTAAGCCCTGTAACTTAGTGAAACAATACAATGAAGTAAAAGTAAAGATAAGAATCGCCCATGCCATGGTCCGAAAAGTTCGATTGTTATCATGGCCTAACAAATTATAAAGTTATATCAACCAAGGAGGTTAACTTGTCAAGTTTCTAAAGTGGATTTATATACAGCGGTGCTGTGTTGTGTTGTGTTGTATAACTTGTAACCTGACAAGGTTCACCCAAAATGTGCTGGGGTCGTCCAAAGGTTCTCAAATCTTGCTATTTTCTTCTTTTTGTTGCTATCTTCTTCGTCACTGAAAGTTCATACCTTTTTATCCAGATACCTTGGCAAGTGACATATCTACGTATATAAAAGGTTTCTATATGTGCTGCTAGAATGCACGGTCGAGGTAAGCATCATGGCGTATGTATGGGTAAAATCATCCGAGTTTTAGCATTCGACCTAACATCAAGAAAAGAAAACCATTCATTACATAACGTGGCACAAGCTGCTTCGCCATCTGGATCAAATTCCGTACGTGGATTCTATGGCCCGAGTTCGATCCTAGGGGTCGACTCCAGCTCGGGCATGTTGTGAGCTCATGAGGGATTGCATTCGTCATTTCGGATGGTGACGTTAAGTCGGCGGCCCCGTGTATGAGGGAGCTCTTGGCATTAGCCTCAAGCGTCAAACCTCTGCACGTTGTGTAAAAGAACCCAACACACTTTAGTATCGAGAAGAGTAGGGGGTAACCCGGTGACTGTGTGTTTGGCGAGCCGTAGCGAAGCCGCATCGCACTACCACTAGCTACTTGAACTAGCATCATGCTTCACCTCAAATGAGGATGCCTTGAAACGAAACGAATATAACGATATGAACATTTTCTAACCGACTAATCCAAGGCCGAACTTCGGCTGAAAATTCGTATGGTGTCTGGTGAGGGCTATTTCTTTGTTTGGGTTAGAAATTGTGACTTTAGATCATCTAATCATCAGCACTGTGCTTTAGGACCTTTTAGATCCTAATGTGCTTCCTAACGGACAGCCATACGCAAGTAAGCAAGCTTTAGATGATGTATCTGTTGTTGCAAGTTTCTCTCTTTTCTGAATTAAACGTTAAGAAACCGGATATCAGTCGGTTCGAAGCTGTACAAATCATGCATGATGCAATACTTTGTTTGACTCGCCCACAAACTGTTGAATTTGGAAGTAAAACAGTCAAACAAGTAAAGCATAAGACTTATCTCCAAGCAGATATATATCGATGATGCTCAGTTTTGCGCGTTTTTTCTTGGTTTTATATCAGTGCACCTTGTTTGTACTATTCTCCTAGGACGTCACTTGACACCAAGCCAAGACTGAGACACGAAAACTGAGATGAATCCTGCATCTGCTTGGAGATTTGGTTGACCCCGGGCCTGTTGCGTCATACATGTGTACATTCCAGAGTTTAGCCTCAATGAGAAGCGTGTACCAAACCTGACCGATATCAAATGTCTTTTTCCTCCCTACCTCCCTCTTCCTAGCATGGGAGTCACCAATTACTACTAATTCTGGGGCCGCTCAGGGCTACACTTGCTATCATGATTATTCTCCAAGCAGAGGTTTGGTCGGGGGGTAGTAGTGGCCGGGGTTTCTTACATTCGCCTCCCGTAGGCGAATGTAAGAAACCCCGGCCACTACTACCCCCCGACCAAAACCTCTGCTTGGAGAATAATCATGATTTCTTCAGGCCGGTAGCGAGTGAAGGAGCCCCGGTATACGCGGTAGTAGGATGGCACCCAGGCTACCCTCCTCCCTCCCTCCCTCGCTCTCTAATCTAAGTTTCTAACGAGCGAATGTTATAACATTCTAACCAGAGAGGCTTGTTAAAAATAAGAGTAACGTTAGAATTAGATAGTCGTGTTTTGTTTACCAGGTGATGGACCAAGGACATTACACTATGTAACGTTACTGACCTTGGATGGACTTCATGATATGTGCCCTATATAGTAAATGAATGCAGGACCATAACGCTATTGTACACAAACTCAATTTTGAATATGTCTGATTCAGATATGCACATGCCTTTAAAAGTTTACCACCAATTTTTTTTAAGGTGGAACATATCTCATTATCAGAGGTTAGTATCATTAACTGTGCAATCAACCTGACTTACTTTTTAGGTCGCTTAACATTTCATAATATCATCATGTAAACATCATATACGTACGTACAGTGCGTGACCGATCTGAACATGTGTAACACCAACGGTCACGCCACGATTCTATATTAGATCATGTTGATGCTATGTACGGTATGGGAAAGCCCAGCTCGCCCAGCTATGCGACACACCCCCACATATCACACCATAACTAGACGGAGCTCCCAGAGTACGTTGCAACACGGCTGTGTAGCCTTTTCATAATAATAATGGTTTATTGATTGATCCGGTTACAGTATCAAGCACACAATAGCGCTTTAAACACACTGAATTGCGTATTTGGTGATAATAACGCTCAACAGAATACTATTCTGTCTGTTATGATTGTTCTAGCAATATACCAGTTTATTTGTGACAAATAAAACTGGTATATTTCTAGAACAATCATATTACACACAGATGAACGTTCTATAAAGGAGATAATGAAACAAGGGATATCAAGCTGATTATAGATATTGAACGTAGATATCTGAAATAATACAATAAGATTGGTGATGATAGAGGATACCACACTGATGACGATACAACAATGATTATGGTTGGAGATCTCACTTATCTATCAGACAAAACGACAACGAGAGGTAACAGGTTTACAATTTGAACTTGGGACGTCAGTTGGCGATAAATCTTGATTCTTTATACCAAAAGTATCACATGCCGACAGGACTAGAAGAAACCCTAGCAGACGAAAGGTGGTTTAAACTGCGCAAACACTGAGACTAGAAAGCCTAATCTTATTTTCTGCACGCCTGTTTCTAGAAATTTTAAAACTATTTAGCAAACTATGAACATCAAAGTACTCCTCTTTGTTTCCAAGTGGAAAAGGCGGTCCTGACCAAATATCTAAGAAGCGATTGTTCACTTGTTCTAATTATAATCCAACAACATTGCCCCTCCCTCCCCATTATGGATAAATTTCATTAAAATGCGAAGTTCAACTTGCAAAGTACAGAGATTCTTGAACATAGCTTAGACCTACGTCAAGGTATCTTATAGATATTAGAGTCCCAAAGATTCTGGAAGGCCGGGGCTGAGGGGTAGTATACCAGGCCTACCACTAGTACCGGACATGACTGGTTCCTACCTTGGTTGCCAGTGACGCTCTAATACACGTGCTGTAGTCTTCAAGCCTTCTGTATCCCACGGACTGAATCCCAAACCGTAAGGCCACTCCAACATGGTCGGGAGACCGTAACACCCCGACCCTACAGACCTCCATCCCGACTAGACCACATGCAAGCTGGATATCGTATCAAGTTGGAAAATTACTCCAAAATTTTCCAGCACGCCCTGACCATAGCTATAAAGTACGTGCCCTCCAGCGATATCCAATCAGATGTAGAGTCCCCAGGCTTCTTTTACACCTCTTAAAACTCTCGCCACTAGAAAAACGTACGTGAACAAAAAATCCAGGAATAAAACAGATGTAAAACGACCCAGACCTAAAACAAGCTTGGATATTACCCTATAGTTATAGCGTTCTAACTTTATTCTGCATAATGTCCTTGGCACGACGTAGTAGTAGCCTGAGGTATATTCTTGTTGAAATACGACGTACGCAGTGGCCTTAACAACTACTTGAGCGAGCTGAATTATTGTGGCTTATATTCCAGAAAAAAGTAAGTCACACTTTGTTAAAAAGTACGTTGTTGACAAAGTACGACTAATCTTTCAGAATGACAAATGTCTAACATTTTTTGTTATTCTCGGACGGTATTTAAATTGTTATTTGTATCTCCGACTCTATTGACATACAACCATAACAAGCGCATCGACTGTAATTGGCAATCTGGTCACGCCCACTAAGTTAACAACCTTATCACACGTATGGATTTTCCATTTAATTCAACAAAAACACCTAGCGAGGGACATAGTTTTGAAGTCTTCCTGATCATGAGATCCCTTGAAGTCTCATAAAACAATGACAGCTTCCCAAACGTGTTAACAGTCTAACAGATCATCTGTCAAGCAACACTGATATCGTGGAAAAATCGACAAATAGCTATGTTTTTTTTTTCTTGTGTGTGTGTGTGTCGGTGTGTGTGTGTGTGTGTGTGTGTGTGTGTGTGTGTGTGTGTGTGTGTGTGTGTGTGTGAGTGTTAGTGTGTGTGTGTGCGTGAGTCACGGTAACGTTATGAATGAATGAATGAATGAATGAATGAATGAATGTTTTATTTTCGTGTCCTGCGACTCAATAAAGTCGCCCAGCCCATACGGACTTATAGGACACCAATTGAATACATAAACTTGACATATGAGTGTTGGTAGAGGTAACGTTACAGTAGTAAATAATAATAATCAGAAATAAATCATAATGATAGCAGTAATGATTAACACAAAATTATATGAGCATAATATAGTGGCAACACAAAAGGGACACACCTGGTACATTGATTCAAATCAATTCAAATTTAAAGAAGCAAGTGGTAAATGAACATAAATTAAATTCAAATCAAAAGTTGTTGAAGGGGACATATGTCAACTCAGTATATAACAGTGAAATATTTTATGTGTGTAACTATATGTGAGTGAGCGTATGTGTGTGTGTGGGGGGGGGGGGGGGTCCATAAGTTGTGTTTTTCGGGCCGGGGTTCATTGACACCAGCGGAGATCGTCTCTAGGGACTTCAGACAAAAATTGGGGCACCCTTTTGTGCGTGTGTGTGATAGACGTAAAGAGAATAAATAATTCAGCGACCTCTCATTATCATTTATCTTCCCAAAACCCGAGGGAGCATCTGTTATTCCAGTTTGTCCTTGATTTGACAAGTATAGCTAGGCTACATTTATTTACCAAGTGTCTAAAAACACCCCAACCCCACATGGCAAATGACACTGTTTGCTTTTATTAGCCTCCGCTTCAGACTCCTCCCGGCTGTTTTCTTTTTCAAGTTATTGTTTTTATACTATTACATTTTTTTTCTTCTAATTGCTGGCCGGCCAACAACAAGAAAAGATGTAATAGTAAAACTGGAACTTAGACAATGAAAACAGACAGAAGGAGTCTACAACGGAGGCTATTCTTTTATAATGTTAGCTGAATGTTTTGTTGTTCCCTTGTCACATGGTGAAGACTACTGTGACAACCGTTACTGCCTGGGGCATCGCTATATGATGTCCATTTCACCTGCCCTTAAGGCATACATAGACAACAGCATAAGATCTAAAACTGTTCTCGCCTTGAGAATCAAGTTATGTTACTGATTTTACTTTGGGGAGTTTGGTCACACGACGCCGAAGTCTGGTGGGTCTTACAGAACACTGTATCGGTTCAGCAAAAGTTTTATGCTATTCTTTAACATGCATCCACATGAGAATTACTAGAACCAAGAGGGTTTGCTAGAACCATTGAGGCGAACGCTTTGTAAGATCATGTACGTAGCAGTTGTGTTGAATATGCTCAAGATCATAGCCTTGAAGACTGTTGGCCTCCTAATCCTATGCTCCTTAGGCCCAATTATAAGATGTTGTTAACCAAACGCATTAACGTGTTTGGCTTGTGTCACAGAGGTTTAAGAGGTAGACCCCCATGCCAAGCATGTAAACTACTAGTAGTAACATTGACACGCACAAAATAAAGAGTCTGTTCTAGATTATACCTTGCCCTTTCTGCACACTCATTAACGCTAACCAGTCCTAGTATGCAATGGACATGAGAAAAACACACTGTCGTTCTTTGGATAAATGCCAAGGGGTCAAAACACAGGGTATTCTCTTCCTGGAAAGTTACTTAAACGTTGTCTTCTTTGTATCTCGTTGTAGTTGTGGAATAGGCGGCGGGTAGATTGAGCTCGAGTCTTGAGTATCAAATATGGCGATAACGAACTGTATGCGCTATCAACTTCTATAAAGAACACCAAGACTTGGACATTTTTTGCCAGTGAGTTCACAAAAGCGTGCCATAGTCCTGGCGTATGAACTGTAAGGAATGCAAAGGTGTGACCTAGGGAAGGGCACTTTGATCCCAATCATTCAGCCTACCTAGCTAAATCCAGGTAAACAACAAGGTATCCGTTCCTCCACCAACCTGACAAGAACAGGCGCTTTATCTACATAAAGACGACTCCAACGCATTGCCCCCAGACTTTTGTAAGCACAAATGATGACAGTGTACATTCTGTACATAAGAGCGACCTAGCATACATACCCGCTCAAGTGCCTGTGAAGCGCCCGGTCGAACAGTGCCCTCCCCGTGACGCAGCCAACACACCTCCCCGACCAGACTACTCGCAGGCCTGACGATCAGCGCTTCGCCTCTCGCAGCAGACAGCCGTGACATTGTCCTCCGCACGAGTCTATTCTAGGGTCCTGGTACGTGCCAGTCGCCTTTTGAAAATCCCACTGTTAACGGTAAAAACACGGCCTACATGGCTGTATTCGAGCCAGTTCCTGCGTGTCACGTGGTCTACAGCTCAACAAACCTGTCTGGCAACTTCTTTTACCCTGTTGTTAATGCTCTGACGACAATCAAAATATCCCCAGGGGGATGCGGGCCAATTTAGATCATCCAAGCAGCAGTCAGGCAAGTAACGTATAGTCGACTGGTCAGGTATCAGTCCAAAAGTCATGTCTTTTCGGTCTTTCTTCTTTTGCTTTCTTAGACCGAAATTTACCAACTGTGATTGAATAAATGTAATAAGTGGACACTTTGCAGGATCACTCACTGACCGGGAGGCATCAATGACAGTAAGTAAGGAAGTAGGTAAACTAAGTTGCAACATCTAGTACATTCAGTACGTTTTTCTAGTAAGTTTCTGGAAACCACACTATTGGAAAGACAATCAAGTGTTGTAAAACACGCATGATACACCGAGACAGAGACGGATCCTCACATCTGCTTGAAGATCAATCCGACGGGACATGACGCTTCTCCAGAATCTTGTCCGAATCATAGTAGATTGAGACACGCGAAAAAAAGAGTGTTTATCAATAAGACATGGGGAAGGGTTCTCTAGATTGCTTTAAGAAACTTGCTTACCTGGGCACTGTAAGCGATTTGCTTACCTGGGCACTGTCAGCATTTGGGCCAATGTTTATTGAGCCAAGTTGTAAAAGTCCCGAACTCCGGACACTTCGGAGAATAGAAGAAAACACACGCGTACGCGAGATTAAAAAGATGATCAAGGGCTGTGAATTGCAAGCAACACTGATATCGTGGAAAAATTGACAAATACCTTTGTGTGTTTTTCTTGTCTGTGTGTGTGCATGTGTGTGTGTGTGTGTTTGTTTGTGTGTGTGTGTGTGTGTGTGTGTGTGTGTTTGTGTGTGTGTGTGTGTGTGTGTGTGTGTGTGTGTGTGTGTGTGTTAATGTTGCTGTGTGGTTTTACGCCGGCGTGGACAGAATATTCTCACTTCAGAGAGCCAAACTGAGAGACTCTGACAAGCTTATAGCCTACTGGTCTGCAAGTAGAGGTTGGAGGGTAGGCTTCCAGAAAGCGGGTTCCCATCACTACGGGTATCAGAGCGACCCCCCCCCCCCCCACCCCTCCAACTTCTGCCTGGAGAGCAAAATCTCTCAAAACTCTGCTTGTAAAATCTAGCCCGTTGAAGGTGTACACTCATGAACTCGACTCCAAGCATATGTAACGTTAGCATTCAGGCTTGTTTTTAGCGTGTTTGGCGGTGTTTTGTACATTTCCATCTGTGGAGCGCTGTTTTGTTTTCAGAAAAAGAAGCGCGTAATCTCCAGAAAAACGTACGAAACACCGCCAAATATATAATACAAACCTCAACTGCCACATCTGCTTGGAGATCATCAAGCAACAACACGGGAATCTTTTGACAAAAGCGCGCCGTGAGGTCATTCACCTGGTGCCATTCATTCGACGCATGACGAGCTGTTTTTCCGCCGCTTGAGTCATGGAGATGCTTGAGTCCGCTGTAACGGATACAGGTAGTGACGTCAAAGCCCCGATACCTAACGTTACCTGTGCACGGGTCATCTTTTCGGGTGAACCCCGGCGTGTACGTGATGAGATGTGAGGTGGATAGGGTCAGGGACACCCGCATACATACTCGGATCAAAGAGGTTATAGCCCGGGAGCCTCCTTGCTCGGATTAGTGACCTGAATCTGTCAAGCGGTCATGATGGCCGCACTTGGGCGTAACACATAGGCTTCTCAGGCACACTCCGGATTGAAGATAAACGTAAAGTTTGCAAGGCGTTAAGAGAAAAATAAAACATCGCCCAAATTAAGAGATGTATGAAACAAGCAGAAAAAAGCACAGAAGTTGGAAAACGGGTCGCCTTCCTACCAGACGGCGATTGCTGTTGGCGACCAAATTTGGATTTGTGTCACTCTTGATTGCATGATAGGAATTTGATGCAAGGTGCAAAATTGTGATTTAAAAAACAACAAAACACACAAAAAGTAAACGTCATTCTTTATCTACTAGTATGAAATTCATTGAGCGATTTTGTCCGTCAAATCTTTTCCGATCAGCGGCAGCCTCTAGTGAAACATATCTTTTTGCTTATTAGATGCAATGAGGGCCGGTTACTGGCCTGGGCACTTAGGCAGGTAGGCAGATGCAATGCGGTTTCGAGTTTGTCATATGATCTCAGATGTAACGTTACGTGGCCTCCAGTCAGAAGCTCTGAAGAAGGTGTCTGATAGACATCGAAACGTTAGCAGGTGAGAACTATACCTGGTTGTGTACAAAGAATCTCCTATATCCTATATTCTACCAACCTGATGAAATTATTTTCGGATGTAACGTTACGTGTTTTTCAGTTTGCAGATTGATGCAGAGGTCTGGTCGTTTGCCATCCACCGCCACTGAAAAACCACGTGCTTGCAAATATTGCACGTTCCTACACGGGCACGGCATGTCCTGGCAGTTCCTACAAGATCCTACAAGGCCCTGTCAGGTTGACCGGTTGCTGACTTCATGACCTAGTTTTTTTCCATTGTGTGACCACCCAAAACAAACTCCAATAGCCTAAATAGAAATTGGCCAAATAAACAGATACTTTCCAGGGCCGAGTACAGTTTGTGACCTAGGTTATGAATCTTATCATCTGTCTACTTGGCCAGGTTCTTCTATATCTCAAGCGATCTGTGGAGCATGGTAGAGGATTAAACAAGGCCTTTTCTTCATCGTGTGACTGGCTAGTGACCACCCAAAACACACTACGTCAACACATCTCCAGATGAACTCCAGTAAACCCCCAAACAGATGGGGGGGCAGTTTGTAACAGAAATAGGATGCTAGAAAAATATAACGATTTTGCCCTTCCCCCAGGCATTTGCCTTGAGATTTGATAGGACCACAGCCGTCCATCGATAATGGAGCTTCACTGTATAGCGGAGTACCTCGGCTGATTTATACTATTTTCCCAACGATAGGACCGAGCCTGGTAGAGGCTAATGTACCGACCTTCGACAAACCTTTGCAGTCTTTTTCCGCTTAGTTAATTTTGTTTCGCCAACGAAACATATTGTTTTTGTCAGGTTTCTTCTCCTTCTCCTTCTCCTTCTCCTTCTCCTTCTCCTTCTCCTTCTCCTTCTCCTTCTCCTTCTCCTTCTCCTTCTCCTTCTCCTTCTTCTCCTGTCAAATCTTCAAATCGCTTCTTCTCGGTCGTCCGTCGACCAAATAAGCTGAAATTTGGTATGCAGGTAGAGTACGTGTATACCCCTAGACCCTTTTAAAAATTTTTTTGATATAAGTTTTTAAAATGATTTTATGGAGGATTTTTGGTCATTTTCAGACAAAAGTCGCACATGATGGCCTCCAGTGCCGTGGTGTTGAAAGCTGAGGACCTGAAATTTGGTTTAGTTGTGCATTGGATATTTACCCAAAGGACCCCATTATTTTTTTGGCCATACACTACTTCAAAATGATTTATTTTGCAATTTTTGGATGCAATTTTTGGTTATTTTCTGTCGGGGCCAGCAAGAACTAGGTCATACTGTAACATAAGCCCTCCTACACTTCCCCTGATCTGGGACTTAAAACCAAGCAGATGTCAGGGGGTACCTCTACTAATGGTATTACAGAAAGTTATATGTACCTTATGTTACATGGTACGGATGTTATATTTGAGATGTAGGTACCTATAGGAAAGGTGACTACACCTGACAATTACTTATGCTAATGAGGACCTAATTCGCATAATGTATGCATAAAGTTGTATGTCCCTTACCGTAAATGCTGCGGATGTCATCTTTGAGATGTAGGTACCTTTAAGAAAGGCGAACACACCAGGCCATAAATTATGCTAATGAGGACCTAATTTGCATCATCGATGCATGAAGTTGTATGTCCCTTACCGTAAAAGCTGCGGATGTCATCTTTGAGATGTAGGTACCGTTAGCAAAGCTGATCACACCTGGCCATTAATTATGCTAATGAGGACCTCATTTGCATAATGCATGGATAAACTTGTATTTCCCTTACCGTGACAGCTGCGGATGTCATCTTTAAGATGTAGGTACCATTAGGAAAGGTGAATGCACCTGGCCAAAAAATTATGCTGATGAGGACCTCATTTGCATAATTTATGCAGAAACTTGTATTTCCCTTATCGTACAAGCTGCAGATGTCATATTTGAGATGTAGGTAGCTTTAGGAAAGGTGCACACGCCTGGCCATGACATATGCTACTGAGGACCTCACTTGCATAAATTATGCATGATGTTGTATTCTCCTTACTGTAAAAGCTGCGGATGTCATCTTGAACATGTAGGTACATGTAGGAAAGGTGAAAGCACCTGGACATAACTTATGCTCATGAGGACCTCATTTGCATAAATTATGCAGAAACTTGGATTTGCCCAGGAGTTATTTTGGGACAGCCCACTTCTTGCATGAGGAGTATGGGCGAAACATCCTGAATTTGCTCATAAAGCAAATGACGGCCAGTCTAGTTGTAAGAGCAAACTTCCCTGCTCAAACCCACCCTCCTCCAGCAGGGTCGAATCGCTTGGCAACAAAGCCTCCTGGCGGTGGCTCAAACTAGCATCTACCAGGCTCCACAGGCCGCTGGAACTTTGTAGAAATTGGCCAAATAGGCGGATAACATGATATGCAGGAGAAGTATGTCCGCTATCGTTACAGTTTGCGACCTCTTGATGGCATATTGGACCCTCTCTCCGTAGTCGACTCCCTTAGCGTACTATTCACTCTATTTGGCCAATTTCTACTATTTTTGCGGCCATCCGTACGGCCTGGTAGAGGCTACCTCAAACGAAGCGTTGGTGAGAGTTGCGTGACTTGGCGAGACCTCTGCAGAGAGACTGGCTATAAAACAAGGCCGCATTGCAGCGAACATGAGCTCTCTGTTTTGGGAGCGTGACTCAAGATCTCACTTATCGTCGGGCCAAGTTTGGATCACGTTTAAGGCTCGTAAACTTGGGGTTGTTTTTATCCTCCATCCATTATCTCGTTCCAACAAAATTCTGTTCAAATTTCGAATTTTTCTTTGTACGTTTGCATCACAATGCTGCCCCATATCAACAGTTGTGTGCAAAAATGCTTTATATTTTCATTGATGATTATCAGCAAAGATTAATCGATCACGACTGTCCAAAAATGTGAATTCTCTTCAACTTGCACTACAACTAGGTTTTGAGATGATAGACCAGTTGCTACTAGTCATGCATGTACAAGTCCTCATACACTCTTTATCTTTTTATATTTTGAATGTTAATACTAGTATAATCTCAGCATTTCTCCTTGACACACACAAGAACACACATCCACAATGAGTAAAAAAATGTAAAATTTTTAATGTATACTGTTGCTATGTACATCTTTGTACAACCAAATGTTTGGCACTTCATACAAAATATATTATTTACAGTACAATATCCTCTGCAACACAACCACTGGACTTTCAGTGCAAAATATTGTCTATGGCTTTGTGGTGGTGGTGGGGTTACATTTGGGGCTCATCTCTAAATTACCATTCAAATAAGAATTGTAACAGAAGAATTACAATGATCATTACCAGAGTAAGGAAATTTCTAGTTACTTTTGACTCTGTCCCTACTATTTCTACACGCTCAAAAAACTACAATTTTGATTGAGATCAAAATTAACCTTTGAGATGGCCCCTTATTTACAGGTTCAGTTTCCACAATACAACAGACGGTATCAAGCAGCATGTCACCATGGCAACAGTTACATAGCAACAGTTCCTTTGCATTTCCTGAAGTACCAAAATCTACTCCTTCGAAGATGTCCTTATGACAGACAGCTGATAAAAACAAACAAATAAAAAACAAACAAAGAGAATGATTTATAACTGGACAACTAGCTTCAGTGCACTAGTACTGAACGCTTTTAACATTTTGAATTTCAACAACACAATGCTAAAATCTTGTGGACATTGACATTGAGGTTTGGTATTCATGATTCTGAGTAGAAATTTGATTTAGTCTCACTCTTATAACATGTTACTGGCAACATTTTTCTACTAAAACATAGATGAGGTATTCACAATCGGGTGCAGTACTACTAGTACAAGATTCCACTAGATGGCACTGCCACCTTGGTGAGAAGTAAGTGAAGGTATAAATTCAGGGCCACTCCTAGTTCATATGTTGGCCAGGGAGAAACGTAACAGCTCTTAATAGCAGTACAAAACTATTCAAATAACTTACAGTATCATTAAAAGTCGATAAAACTAATGGTCGTCACTTGAGTAGGCAATGTTTGATCCACGAGTTTGAACATGATAAAAAAACAACACAAATATTTCTCATACATGTAACATTACCACCATCATTGCTTCCCAGACAGGGCATTGTGTTCTTGCTACCTCTTAATATATATTTTTTACATTGTAGCAGATTTTTCAAACTTTACAATGAATATGCAAAAATACTTTCTTAGGTGAATGAACAAACTGAAAACTTTGAAAATCTTTTTTAGAATCCTGCAATTTGAGGAAATGTTTTTCTTGTGTTTTCTTATTGCTTCAAGTCAGGGCTTTCCACATCAATATTTTTGTATAAATAGGCAAGAAACACTGGCATATTCTCCAATATCTTGTTAGAAACATTACCACTTGGTCTTACACCAAATGTGACAGCAACAAAAAAAATGCTCTCCTCTCAAAAATAGTCTCAGAAGTACAAGGGAAGGGGACGAACACAGCTACAGTAGGCACCCACATGTAAAACGCTTACAAACAATTTCTACATTGACAATACAATTGGCACAAATCTATATACTGACAGGGGCATCGCAGTGTAGGAAATGTGACATATTGTCAGCATGACTCCATTATTCGTTGCCATGCCAACAGGAATGTAAAAGACTATAATATCTTAATAAGCACCTTAGTTTCTGTAGGTTGTAACCACGTGACTTCATCTTGGCAAGATGTGTGATATAGCATTAACATTGTGAGTACATTTTCTATATGCCGCCTGCACACAGACATTTTAGTTACTGGAATGTTGGCAAGACACAAGACACAAGCACAGTCTGTGAGGAATCCTGCCCTCTTAACTAGGTCCTGCCATTCAAGTTAGTTTTGATCCCACAACATAAAATACTGTCTGATAAAACCAAATCTTTTACCACATCTCCTGTCTTCCTCGGGTCTTCTGGCTTGCAATAAGCTGCATTTTCCTTTTTTAACCTTCTCCCTGCTGAAGTAGCCTTTAAGTGCCACCAAATCTGTAATGGTTAAGAGTTAGGCAGCAGGGAAAAGGTTAAACGGATGCAAACTGTGTTTTATGTAGCATGGCAACCACAACCATAGCCTGGTGCCTTGGATGCACAAGCTGGGACCTTCTAGCTCACAATGAACTGTTTAAACAGATGTAGACTGTGTTTCTTGTAGCAAGGCTAGTACGACCGTAGCCTGGGCCTCAGACGCACAAACAGGGATCTTTTAGCTTACTATGAGTTTAAACGGACGTAGACTGTGTTTCATGCAGTATGCCTAGCGCTGCCATAGCCTGGTGCCTCAGACACACAAACAGGGACCTTCTAGCTCACAATGAACTGTTTAAACAGATGTAGACTGTGTTTCTTCCTTGGTTTTATGCAGCATGGCGAGTGCGGCCGCAGCCTGGCACCTTGGACAAACAAAGCAAAGACCTTCTAGCCTATCATGAATTGAGTTCAAACGGACGTTGACTGTGTTTCATGCAGCATGGCGAGTGCAGCCGTAGCCTGGTCCCTCAGACGCACCAGCAGCTTGCCCTTAGCCCAGGGGTTCTGCAGCTGGAGCGGCTGGTAGGTGTCCGGGAGCTGCCTCTCCCTCCCCGCGATGATGGCCACCAGGAAGAAGTTGTGCAGGAGGTCGTCGGCGTACAGGGGTGACACGGGGTCGCGGGTGCGCCCCGCCTTGTTGATCTGCCGTACTACCAGGTCGATGACCTCGCGGGAAGTCGTCTTGGTGGTGACGTGGAGCTACAAATAGAAAGAGAAGCAATTCATGAGTATAAAATGCTGGTATGTCTGCAAGCTAACAGTTACTCAAGCAACTGGATGGGTTTACCAGAAAAGGGAGTAACAAAGATGCTCTGATGCATATATACAAAGTCTGTTGACACAGCCATCATGGTACTAGTATAGAATAAATCAAGAAGGGGGAATCTGCTTGAGATGTATTTCTTACTCCAATAGTCAATGCATCAAGGTAACTCGAGAATCAGTATTCAAATGTAGTCGTATTGCAAATCGATAGAGACTACAATATATGTGCCTCTAAGTAATGTTGTGGTCAGGTTTTAAGTTTCTGAGAGTTAGACATGATAAACTTAGTAGAAAAATGGACGTGTCATACCTTAACACTTGTACCCTTGGCCAGCCCAGTGTGGTAGTCCGGGTAGACTCTCAGGATCCCCGCCTTGGTCGACCCTGTCAGAATCTCCGTCTTGGTTGGCCCATAGGTCTCGGCGGTGCCCCGGGGCGGGGAGGCGTCCTTGTGTCTGTTGACAGGGGAGATGCTACGGGATCGCACGCGGGAACGGGACGGGGACGCCTCCCTGACAAGCACCAGGCCGGGCTCCCCTAGGGGTGGGGAGAAAGGGACGTGGGTGGGGATGGGGGACGTCCCCTTTGACATGCCCTCCTCGTCGCTGGTGGAGGAGCAGACTTCTGGGCTTCTCCTGGCGAAGTTGTCATCTGAATCTGCAGGCAAGAAAGCAAAGTGTGTCTTAGACCACAGTCGACTGCCCAAAAAACATCTTTCAGTTTATTGCACAATGTCATGACAATGCTACACAGATCTACACATCCGTACGAAGCAGACGACTCCAAGACAAATTTTGGACTCTGTCTGTACTGGATACCTTTGCTAAAAGCTACTTAACGTTGCAGCAAAATGGTGACAATAGACTATTATGTTGCTGTAAATGGTGGTACATATAGGATTTACTTGCACTCCCCTTACAACAGAACAGCAACTGTTACAGTGAAGGGAAAGGACTCAAATGTAAATGCTGTACTCAGTCAATCTCATTTGAAGGACCTTTTCAAAACACATTTTCTTGTTCTAAATGGTGGTGTATGCATACAGTTAACTGTTTCTCTAGTTATTTAAATTGCACAGTGAATGAACAAAAAGTAATAATTACCTGATGACCGTCTGGTTTTGGGTAGGGACAGCTGAGTGGGCACTTTTGGCACAGACGGTGTTGCTGCCTGATATATTCTCTCCACGAGGAGGCCTCCGTCCGCCGTTCTATCGCGTGCATACTGTAGCACGTCCATGATCCACCGCGCCCCTCTCCAAACATCCTCCAAGTCCTGGTTGGACGATATCAATGAAGAAACAGTGTAAGTAAGCAGTTTTCTGAAGGAAGTATTCAGTAAGCGACCCATTCTCTGTACAGTAAATAGTTACTGACACTGACCTCTCACTCTAAATACTCTATAGCTGAAGATAATATAGGCACTGTAAATACTTAAGATATAATTTCTATCTATTACATTATGCATAACAGTAAACTTGTTTTATGTTTAAATCTTGATAATGGCCATTTGTCAGTTTGGCAGCCCTGGCTTACAGCCAAATTACAGCCAAAGCAAAGAAGAAAATAGTTTTGGGAGATATTCACTTGCTATACTGCATGTAAGGCTCTTTGTCGTTACTAACATTATGCCAAACCAATAAATAAATAATTGGATTGGGGAATATATCTATAAACATTGGGGAATAAATGTAAAAAGTACCTGCTGAAAGTTGGCTATTCTGAGCTGCCTGTGTTTGGCGCCGGACAGTTCGGAGTCGGAGAAGGCCTCCCTGCACTGGTGCTGCACCAGGAAGTTCTCCACCTCCAGCTGGGACGACAGGGTGGCGTACTGGTCGAAGAACGTGGGCTGGAATGTTGTCATGTGAACTGCAGAAAAGACACAAACAAATGACAGTGTTATTGTTTGCTATAAAATCACTTATCTCATTTAATCATCTGTTACTCTAGCTGAGACACAGGTACATGTACAGCCAAGGTTGCCTAATTAGCAGGTAGCTGTTGTCAGGGGCTAAGTTTGTGTAAAATTACAATGGTTAAATAATTAACAAGTTACTAAGATTACATTCGAATTGACATCATATCGTACATTTATACACAACTAGAATATAAGATACTTAACAAAAGAGAATTTCTTTAGACTTTAGACTCACAAAGGAAGTAGCCCCTTTTCAGGATATAATCACTTGTCTAAGAACTTGCGTCTACTGTACTAGTGGAAACGAAAGTGACTCAAGTCTAAAGCTCACCTAGTTCGAACACCTGTAGAGGCAGCGTGAGAAAGGAGTCCTGCTGAAACAGGTGATGCGTCTGGCCAGGTGCGCAACACACGTCTTCCACAGGTGGGACAAGCAGCAGCATCGAAACGTTGTTGTCTAGCTCAAGGACCTCCGTACAGAACAGTCTGGGAAAGAAGAAGTCACAGGTTACAACTTGAAATACTAGCTGAAATCAATTGATATAGTCCAGTTTTTTATGTTAAACTCAAGGACTTAGGTACAGTCCAATTTCTTAATGTTTAGAAAAAATGACAATCTGACTATCACTCTGAAATTTTTAATGGACATCTGAGGTTTGAATAGCCTTAGTGCCATACTCAGCAGTAACCGCTGGCTCAATCTTTCATCGTTAACAAGCGAAAAGATTGAGCCAGCGGTTACTACGGAGGATGGCACCCAGACTAAGGTTTAAAATGATGTGTATACTTCTGAACTACTGTAATTACATATATGATGACAAAAACCATGGATTGAAACTCTTACCTGTGTTGAAGTGCATCTTCTTCAGAGACATCCAAGGAGTTGAGCAGCCGCCTGGAGGCCCGGATGAGCTGGTCTCTAAATATGGACTGTGCCTGGCTGGGTTTGGGGTCTTCCTCTGTCACCTGGAAAAATGGTTACAAATTCAACAATTGAAAAGTTGACAAATCTACAATGTACATCTCCATTCAGTCATTATTACGTAAAAAAATCAATGTGAAAGATATATTCCTTACTCAAACTGTAAGACTGTCACAGTAGTAATGTAATGTAATACATGTACAATGCTATAACGAGAAGAGTAGGGGCAAACCGGTGTGCTTGGCTACAAAAAGTGAACCATAGTGAAGCCGCATTGCACTATTACTAGTTAGTCGAAAAATAGATAGGCTTCACCTTAATTGAAGATGACTGCTTTTTTAAAATAACTGAACAGTAGACATGATGTGAGTGATCAGGAGACAAAAGATCATAGGTGACAGTAAGTTGAAAGATCATCTCACCTCCCCATTGCATAACCTGCGCACCCAGTCCCACTCCTCACTGGAGACGTTGGGGTTGTCCCTGATGCGGCAGTGGGGCAGCATGTTGGGGTTGCCCTTCGGCACCAGCACGCCGATGGAGTCCATGGAGCTGCACAGCTTCAGGTAGCCGATGTACAGGCCCTGGGGCGGCGGCTTCGTGCTGTTGTGGTTGTAGTGCATGATCTCCTGGAGAAGTAGGAAGGAAATATTTGGTTAGCAAGATCAAATATGAAATTAGTTCCTGATACAGCAAGAGGGAAGTAATTGATGTTGTTGTGGTTGTAGTGCATAATCTTCTGAAAAAAGTAGTAAGAAAATGTTTGGTTAGTTTGAGTGGCACCCAATTCCCTATTGATTACAGAGTTAGGCAGCAGGGAGAAGTTTAAGAATACAGTTAGTTGTTGGAGTGGTGACTTACAGGGATTCTGTTGAGAAGTCTCTCCAGCGCACTGGGGTCCTCTGCCGCCGACATTCTCCGCCGCTGGAGCCGACTGATCGGGACCCACTTCAGGGAGGAGGACTGGACATATTTTGGGTCCTGTGGAAGTACACAGGAAACATTAATTGTCATAAATCTTGGGTTGGAACACAGTGGAATCATTGCTGGCAGGATGTTTTAGAATATTCAGAATCTCTATATTTTGAATGTAAAAATGAGGATTTTTCATCATCAACACTCAACGTGGGCTACCTATTTTCAACTCACATCAATCAAATTCAAAGGACCAACACTACATGTTGAAGGCATCTCCCTGAAACTACTCCAAATTTCAAAAGAATGATAATTGTAGATGTAGACATCTTTCCAAAGTCTTAAGACATCCAAGAGAGAAGGAAATATTCGCACTACTGTAACAATTGGCTGGAACTGCAGCACCAAACTGGACACATTGGTAGAAAACTATCTGGTGAGTTGACTGACCTTGACTTGTCTGACAGTCGGAATGACAATGGAGCCATGGCTGTCCTTGATGGCAGTGTGGTACACATAGCCCAGGTCCTGCACTCCCAGAGAGTTCTGCAGAAATAACAACACAGGACATTAATGCAATGCTACAAAACAAAGATGTACACAGATCAAATTTTCAATGACTACTGTTGCCTTTGTCAGGATTAATAACAAAGGACATTAGTTTAGAACTGTTACAACACATTTAAAAACATTACAGAATTGTAGCCTACTTCAAATACACAATCACCATTTAGAACAAACCATCTTTGTCAGTTATCCAACATTTTTATCTCCATGGAAAAAGGAGATATTCATCAAATGAATGTAAAATTTCTGCAAGAGGACTACATGAAAACAGGGCTGGTACTCCATGACACTGTGTGCACCGATGCACAGACATTATCCTCAGACTCTGTTTTTGTGTTGATATTCCAATCCTGTATTTTTTTAAAAGTAATGAATGAAAATTACCTTAATTCTTTTTTATTTTTCACATTTGATTTAAACTAAAATCAAAGCCACAATCTAACTACAACTGCTTGTATCCAACAAATTGTGGAAACCTGGGTGAACTAAGTACATTATTTTGTGCAAACACAAAACCTTTTCCTTGTACTTCACGTAACACAAACAGCAAAGATGGAAGCACAGAAATAACAGGAAGTGGTCATGCATTTCTTATAAACACTGTTAGTGAGCATTTCCTGTTTTTCCTCTTCTTCCTGTTGACTTTGTAACATAAAGCCAATGAACCTTTCTGTTTTCTAATGTGTGGGCAACCATGACCCCATTTATGATTCAAAACATCATACTTTAAAGTTCGTTGCTATGTTAGACTAGGTCAAAAAGGTCCAATGTAACATTCAACCCATTGGGACATTATGACCTGGATATATTCACCTTTGTTTTTGAAATGGCATTTTATTTCAAAGACAGTTTAACTCTTATATAAAGCCAAATGCATACTGTATTGTAAGCCAGGGGCATTAAAAACTAGATAACAGGTCTCAGGAGCCATCAATGCCCTTTGAGACGAGGTCAACTCTTTCGTAAGCAGGAAAACACAGTCTCCTGGGATCAAAACAACAGGAAACCTTTGTGAAATGTTGTTTATATAAGGTAATTCTCTTTTATTGCATGGTACAACATGACCCAAAACGTAGCTGCATATGGGAGAGGTTCAAACCCGATCCATCGGAAGTGATGTAAGTTCTCTGTAGTTCAACAGACTTTGCTCAGTGAGGTCAGTGACATGTTAAGGCCTAATGGTTTGATGCAGATTTTCTACATCTCCAGTTTGAGATGCTTTTACAAAGACTTCAAAGCCGTGCCATGCCACAAGAGGAAGCTGGATGTCAAGTGACTTTGCTTACGAAAGGTGCTTATAAAACAGTTCTAAAAAATCTATCTAAGTGTAGGACTAGTACTAAACGTTACGGTTAAAAATGTTTGAATTAATAATGTTTAAATCAGGATGCGTCATTTCTTTTGTTTCTATGGAAGCCAGTGGGATAGAATTAGAAGCCTGTGGGATACCGCAAAACACAGGCCCATATCGAATTTTACCATGACCCAAGTGAAAGTGAGTGTGAGTTAGTGAGAGTGAGTGAAAGTGAGTGAGAGTAGCTCACCTGGAGTTGTATAGCAGCCTGCAGGAGCCGACTTCTGAAGGATGCAGACGAGGCAGAGGCACACCTGTCCAAATCCTGCCGCAGCTGTCTCAGATCCGACCAGGTGCAGGACACCTGTGACAGGTAAATAAATTGGACACATTAACCTACTGCCGAACCCCATAACCAATTCAATACTGCTTTCAGATATGTCGCAGTGACATCTATAGCTGCAGTGCAAAGTGCACCAGACAGAATTGTTCTGATTGGTCACCAAAACGTTGGTTGAATAAAGCACTGGTTGTGTACAAAGAGATTTTTTTATTCAAAAAATGTTGCAGTCTCACCTTCATGAACCAGTGGAGATCCAGGTTGAGCATGCTGGGAAACGTGTCATCCACCTCGACAACAGGAATGTTGTCTTCGCCCGTAACCAGGATGTGGTCTCCATGGTACAAGATGGTGGCCAGGTACACCCCTCTGCTGCAGGGAGCAAGGTCAAAACAAGGTCAGGCACGTATAGCACAGGAAGGATACAGCAATTAAGTAATAAGAAGTGCCAAGAGAATGCAATTTGTGACTTCCTTTATGGGATCTAGATGACATTGGAAGCAGGAAAGGGACAACAACATTTCTTCTAAACCAGGGACTACTTTTTAACAAAATGTCGCCACAAAAAATCAAATATTTACAACCACCGTTAACAAACAACTGCAGTTTGAAAGGATGCCACTAAGAGATAAAACAGAGAATGTCGGCATTTCTAAATTCTTACCTTTTCAGGTTGCGGTGGAACTTGACAGACTGGAAGAAGTTCTTCAGACCCTTCTTCATGGAGCGGCGCATGTGGGGTGGGGATCCTTTAGGGGAACTGTGTGTGGCTGTACGGGCAAAAAACGCATAATTAGCCGCCATCATACCAGGGCTCTAGCAAGGTCGAATGTGTTTTTCCCTCATCCCAATTCCCGTTGACGGAAAAAAAACTAAAAAGTATTATTCCCCAAAAGATTCAGGAAAACTACAATTATGTTTATGACATATTCTGAATGATGAAAAGTGGAGCAAGAGCTTCAAAGACAAAAGAAAGAATTATCAAATAAAAACAAACAAACTTACAGATGGTGTCTGCTTCCAACATCTTGGCATTCTTGATCTGTGTCTTCAAGTCTTCTAGCTTCTTGAGCCGATGTCGGTCCTGAGACTCTGCTACCTCCAGTTCTCTCCAGTCTGCACAGGAACAACAAAAAATGGTAAGGGTGGCAAAGGCATATACACGAAAACCATTCTTTCATTCTTTACAAGTTGAAATCAAGACTTAAATCTGCCACAGAAGAAGATCTCCTTGCTGCCTAACCAATAGGGAATCGGGTGCTAAACTGCTACTTCAGAGTGCTAAAGGTTAAACCCATTCGGATGTTAAAGGTGCCCTAAGCGATTTCAGGGGGTAAAACTTTAAATATTCTGGGGAAAACAATTCTGTTTTGTGAGGTTGAAATTGACATTTACTTCCCCATATTAGCACATCTGCATCATTATTTCAGACTTTGGGCGTTTAAAAATAGCACAGAAGCAAGCCACAAAAGGAGTATTTTATTTATTGGGTCCCCCAAAAAATCAGCCCAGAATCCAGCCATAACGGTTTCCTGTCGACAATTTTCGGTAACTTCCGGCCGCGTGACGTCACAATGCCCAAGGACATTGAGCCATGACCACGTGATCATTTCTTCGGATGCGTTCGGGATTTATCGGTCAGAATCGTGCATGTTCGGAAGATTTGAAATGATGGCTGGCCTCCAAGCGCTCAGATTTTCAATGAGTTACCAGCACACAACGACATCACATTTTTGCTCCATGATGGTCGATATGTGATGGTATTGTGTTATCTAAACTTACTATGGACAGAAATCAGAAAAAAATTGATTTTGAATATATGACTTTCAGCGCCCTAATATTGCTTAGGTTGCCTTTAAAAGTAACCCTTAAATCTGACACAGAAGAAGACTGTACAGAATCAATTTGCTTCAAGTACCAACACATCATCTAACCACTAAGCACTGTGGCAGAATGCCTAATAGCAGAAAAAACAAGCTTTGGGAGATTAGCCAATCAGCATCAAAGGCAAAAGACAGAACATCCAGTCACAACGGAGCATTAAAAAAAAAAAAAAGCAGAAGATCAGAACATAAAACAACGTGCTTTCCAGTGTGTGATGTATAAAAACAACTACTACCGATTTTCAGCACCAAGGACAACACTGTACTAAAAAAGGGATAAAATACACCACACTGAAAAATCAACTCTATCCAACTCTTAAATGGCATCTACAGCAAATGATTAGCCTGGGGTCCATTTCAGTCACCACGATACAATGCTACTAGTCAATGTTAATCACCGGAACATGAAAATTCCCGAAGCACCTAGATCATTATGTGCTCGTCACGTCAACTCCGTGTCCGTGGAAATAACAATCATTAACAGATACGACCTATAAAAGCAGAATTCACCGAAGCACTTTCAATTGGCTCATCGGTATATTCACTACCATGTCAGTGAAATGAAAGACTTAAAAGGGAGAAAACGTTGAAAGGAGCCACGTGCTGAAGTGTGGGGGTGACCTGTGCTCATCATCTCAACTTACGTCCGTTGAAATCATCAACAGATACAACAAATGGAAGCAAGAAATGCCAAGATTAAACAGATACATTTGGCTCATACATGGGGATTTTCACTACTTAGTCTTCAGCGTCATTTAAGACATAAAAGAAGAAACGTTAAACGGAGCTTTGTGTTGAAGCGAGGGGGTAACCTGGTGTGCTTTGCACGATCATCAATCAAAAGGCATTCAATTTACACTTCGATGGAACAAAGAAAGAGAGAAGTGCTGATGATACATACATATTCAGAATCACAAAAGAACTATGGACGAAAGATGGTAGGAAAATAAATTGCCTGTCTCAGACAATCTTCGTCACATGCACTGCAAAATTTTGATTGAGATGATACAAATGAGAAAGTAAAGATTGCACATTAATTACATGAAGGTACTACGGCTGTAAGTAACTATTAAGTAGATAGGTAGAGATTGTACATGACTTACTTGAGGGTACTGCAGCCGGCGGTATGGTGGCCTTGTTCGGTCCCCATCCCTTCACGTTGCAGGCCGACACTCTCACATAGTATGAGTTTCCCTGCAGACAAGGCATGGCAGAAACCTTCATCAAAACCTGCCTGAAAAAGCCAGAAACTTTCCAGCAAGCCTTCCCAAAACAACGGGAAGATTTTTCCAGTCGTTTGTTGTCGCTAAAAGCACCGGTTCCAAACATCTAAACAAGTGGCGAAACGATTTAGAACAGTCTTTGCAAGTGCTGCTGGTGCTAACAGTGGGCAGACACAGTGTGTGGTCTCGCTTTAGTTGCAAGCTAAACTGGTTAGTGGAAGGGAGCAACGCGGGTTTTATAGACTCAGTCATAAGCCTGGTGACGTAGGAGGAACGTGACACTCTACCCCAAGCCTATTTTCATCGTGTCTCGTGATACAAATATACACAGGGATCCCACGTGGCCCCGCCTTCACTCCCTTCTGAGAAACAGGAAGTGGGAATGGCTTCAGGTGATTGGTGGAGAAGGAGACGGCCGGTTTACGAGCCAATAATAACGGGATGATTGCACGAGGAGCATCATGCATGTCAAATCTCATGTCAGGCCCAAGGGGGAGCAATTAATCACTACCAAATAGGGTAACGAGGGGCTGGCAGGCTCGCAAGCCAGACTGATGTAGATAAAGGCAACCAACAACAGAGAATGCATTATGTGGAGTAGTAACTGTTATTGCAAAGAATCCATTTTCTTGCTATATGCAAACTAATTATTGTTATGGTAGGAAGAACATAGTCCAGTCTTTCCAGGCCTTGGGGCAGTGATATAATAGAAGAAAATTTAATGATGAAACAACAAGGACGAAAGTAAGAAAGAAAGAAAGCAATATTGAAAGTTAATGTTGAAGAGAGTCAAAAGGTTGGATAATGTTTCTCACACTAAGAGATTTGCATTTTCAATCAGATAGGTTCACCTCCCTGTTTCTGTTCTCTGCCACAACACAGCATTTCAATTCATTGAACTCTATAAATGTATAATATCCCTGTTATGAATTATCAAACAGTTTGCAACGTGAGGACGAGATACTATGACCTATACTAAATGAAGAGCTAATTTTGTTAGCTCACGAGGCCTCCACAGCCATCATTAGCATTCCCGCCCTGCCTTACCTGTTGACAAAAATTGAAACCTTAAAGGGAGAAACGGAAGGAGACAGATGGCAAAATGTGGAGGCACTGAGGCAAGATATAATAGGCACATGATGAATGTGAGTCTGACGTTACTGAAGTTTCCAACTTAGGGAAAACAACATCTGTGTCACGTTGTGGTGTGCTTGCATGCATTCTAACTTGGGTTATTGCTGTTTTTTGCTGGTATTATACTACTCACCATGTTATAGCTCTGAAATCTGACACTAGTATGTTTTCCTTCTCTTTTACTGAGCTTATTTGATTTAGGATAAAAAAGGATTTGTATCTACTCATAAATGGTAAACCACCTTTAAGGCATAACACACCAGTTTCGAAGGTTAAGTACAAGCTGTGTATTGATAGATGGATACGTTCAAGATACAGTTTACTACACAGGTAAGGATCACAATTTCCAAAGAATGATGTGCCGTTCTTACATGTGACTGTGTCACTAAATGAGTCTTAAAAAGTATGATGAAAAAGAAAACGGACGAAAGATTGAAAAGGATACCAGTAACATTTCATTGAAGGCTGTAAAATAGTGCCTGTTTATACATATTATCTTACGTCATACATCCAAGTGCCATATGTAAGCCTACGCTTGAAATAGTGTCAAGAAAGAAAGACCTTAAAAACAAAAAGCGACCCACACACAGCTTACCGGCAGATCATATGTTACAACAACCCTGCGGCATTTCCAACCACTCAAGTCTGTAGACATCCAGTACAGACTCATTCTTACATTACAGGTAAAATCTGCTGTATAGCCGCTAATCTTTCTGTTTTTTCCGTTCTAACATCCGGACAAAAATAGCAATTGGCTGCCTACTACTTTAGAAAACTACTGTCCAATGCAAACTCTGTCAGGTAAGACTTATAAAAAGAATACTTATCTTAGCTGCTAACCTTTTTGTTTCTACCCTACCAACATACATGTAGTAAAAATAGGCCAAAAAAAGCAATTGGTTCACCAGACTAAAACTAAAACACTACTACTGTTTGCTTATGCAGAACTGATCTTATAACACAGGAGAGCTTTATAAAGGATTACTTATAGCTGCTAACCTTTTTTTTTCGTGCCAACATCTCGAATCAGCACCTGAGGTAATTACACTGGACAAAAATAGCCATTGGTTCACCTGAGGCTTCTACGGTCCAACCTGATCGAACTACTAAAAAACACTACTTCCTCAATGCAGAATGATCTTATATATTATAACACAGGCAAGATTTATAAAAAGATTACATAGAGGATCAAATTTAATCCTTTTGTATTTCCGTCCCAACATCTAGAATTAGCACCTGAAGTAACACCATTGGACAAAATTAGCAATTGGCAGTGGCTACCACTACACATGTATGTGGGCTGTCGGCCTTGCAGAGGTTTGACCCGTTTTGGTGGACAACCATACTCAATATGTATCAAGAACAGGGAAAGAAACAGGAAGCGAAAGTGTGTAATCTCAGGAATTGGCATTCAAAGCCTTGTTTAAAAGCTATACAAGCTTAAAAAATGTCAATTGCTCGTCAGACGACTGTCTTGAGTTTGTCGACCACTTGTAGCAAGGGCAAGAACAAGGCCAAACAGCAGCCAATTTGTAGAGTAGAAAACATAGCATCATCTCACATTTGTCACGTTTTCTACCTTCTAGTTCAAACTGGTTTCAGAACTTACGCATGGCGTAAAAATCTGTTTTCTGGCAACGATCAAATGAAACTGGTTTCCACCGGCTAGAACTGTCAAGGGAAAAACACACCATGGCCTAATAACAGTCCCCGACAACATTTACGACTTTATCCTAAGACCCCAGGTAATCTATGGGCTATGGCCTGTTTTGGACTTCCTTTTGCCAACAGTTTGGGCCTTCATGATAATGCTTGTTATGTGATTTACCCACTTATTGGACAGCTCACTGGGCTTCTAAATTGATCAAAGCGGCCACGAAGCACCTTGTGGGTCTAATATTAGTACAAATGTAAATCTAAAGCCTCTTTCTTGGGACGGATGTCACATTGTCACGTTTTCTACCTCCTACAAGTTCATCAGACTGGTTTCAGAACTTGCGAACGGCTTAAAAACCTGTTTGTTTTCCGGCAACGATCAGATGAAACTGGTTTCCACTGGCTAGAACTGTCAAGGGAAAAACGTGCCATGACCTAAGAACAGTCCCCGACAACATTTATGGCTTTAAGACCCCAAGTAATGCACGGTGTATCAGCTATGGCCTGTTATGGACTTTCTTTTGACAACAGTTTGGCTGAATCTAGATCTTCATGATAATGCTTGTTATGGGATTAACCCATTTATTGGACAGCTCACTGGGCTCCTAATTGGTCAAAGCGGCCATGAAGCACCTTGTGGGTTTAATATTAGTAAACCTAAAGCCTCTTTGTTGGGACGGATGTTGCCAACACTACCTAATTTAGGCAGAAGCTAATCTTAGCACTGTCGGATCCTAGTATATCAGAACATTATGAAATACTATGTAAATTGGTGATCAAAATACAAACCAAGTGGAAAACGTTATTGTCATTTCTCTAAGGGATCTATTTTTAGTCCTTAATGACAATGAAGTTTATTGCATATTCATGCCCAACAAAGGGCTAAATGCAGGCTTAATATCAAAAACAATTTCTCAAAGACATGAATGGATAATAACAAACACAAGTTATCAATTTTTCCATACATATCACATATCACTAAAATCTTACTCGACAGAGCTACTTCAACTTTGCACAAAATTTAATGTCTACGGTACACTAGAAATGGAGAAAAAAAAAATCCTTGCAATTCAAACATGACAACTGCAAACAAAACATACAATGTGCTTTCAACCAGTTCCTGTTTACAGTGATCTACCACACAGAGTTTTTAAGCACCCAGACAGGATGCTTAATAAGCACGAAGCGATTATCCCATTCATGGTAGGTAATTAACGATGCTGTCTGCGAGTGTCGGGCAGGATTAGAAAACAACCAATTAATCACCAGATAAAAACCGGCGGCACTTTCCAGGAAGGTTGGGTCGGAAAACATCAAAACAACCTGGGGCCCACTTCGTGATTACCCGGGATCTGAGATCACCTTTTCTCAGGCGTTCCGCTGAGACTATCAATCAGAGAAGACACCCAAAAGGATTTGAGTAAGACAGTCATAAGGTTAAGATTAATACATCAATCAAGAAGTTTTGAATCAAGACTGCTGCTACCAAGTTAACATTTCTACAGATTCATAATCCAACAGTACTGCAGCAAGTCTCAAGGTTCACAAACCCTTGATATATTCAACAGATCTTTCCACAAATTTCGAGAAAGAAGTCAGAGGTAGACTTTTCCAGTTATTGTCAGTACTAGTAAAGTAGCAACAAGCCTACAATACATAAACAATGATACCAAAATGTACATTTGCATATCTATAAGAAACAGAAAACGAAAATTTTGAAAGGAATAAAAAAACAGGCTAATTTCTAGGACTGAAATCACAACAACAGTGCCAAAATACCTTTAGTAAGAACAAAGCCGCTCGTCGTAGTACGTCTGACACAGGCATCACTGTTGAACTCGAAAAGAAGCACATTGATATCCAGACTCAAGTGTACGGCAGACTTACATTTTGTAACATCCACGGAAGAGCCTGGGTACACCTTTCCTTACTTATTATACAAAGATATGTGAACATAAGAATACCAGGAACCAATGATGTTCCAGTTTTTCCAGCACTCCTAACATAAAGATGAACAACCCCATTTTAGACAGACGTAATAGTTTTCTTATATGTTGTGTATATAGATACAATGTAGTTTGGCAAAACATTTGCGTCATAATTTAGCTGATGGATGGAATAACTGTCACCTTCTAGTGGCCGCCCTTCTATAAAAGTGACTGATTGCATCCGGAGATAGATTCCAAAAGCTGCACTTTAGGATGACAAACTGAGGAAGTAACTTCAGCCAAATGGTAAAACGGTGGCTGAGGGTTTCAGGTTAGTCTGACAAATGTTTACAGGAAACTAAAAGGTTAGGTTCAAAAGCCTACTATACTATATAAGTCTAGTTCTCACCCATATAACACAAGACCTTCCTAATCTAGACTCCCGTAGCCGTTTGAAAATAGCACTTGAGGTTGATAAACCGAGGAAGTGACACCTTCAAACAAGCTGGTAAATGGTTGTTGGGATTTTGAGGCTAGTCTGATGAATGCCTAATCCTGCATTGTCCTAAAAGCATCTGCATTCTGTCAGGATTTAGTCAAAGCTAATACCTTAAAGGAAAGGAATAGATCAGAGAATGGAACTGCATTGTGAATTGAATAGTCTGGTACACACAGTGGTACGATGACCAAAGTTGGAGAAACATGAATCCTTCAACACTAACACCAACAGGTAGTGCAGATAATCCAAGACCGTTCTAGGACAGAAATAAACAACTGAGATGAAATACCTGACGCGGGAACGACGCTGCCCGACGCATTAGACCAAAAGCAGGCATTGCTGCCACTAAGGTTCCTCAGCCAGTCAGTGATGCCTCCGTATAACAGACTAGTGTCTGGCAACAAACAACATCAGTGCACTAATGTGCTGTAAGCACTCTAGTACCTGCCTTTTATTTGTGAACCTGTCGCAATTACCATATTAGGACAACGCGGAGCTGGTGATTCACTAATTCCCTCGGTAGGGTGTCTTCCCACAGGAAGAGGCAAGAGAACGACACAGACATCACGTTCTCTTACATGTACCTTAGAAGTGGGAACAAAAGGGCACTGAGTAATGATTCACAAGCACTGCAAGAGGACCTTTGCTTTCATCTGTGCCGTCCTTAATAGAATCTTTTATTTCCAACTGTTATTGGATGCGTCTTGGTTTATTGTAGCAACAAGTGGTTGGATAAATGTCTGTGTGTCGGTGGATGATTGTTAGGATCAGTGACACCTACTCGACACCGTCTTCCGGCGATCATGACTTTCCCTGATTCTATTGGTAGATTGAGGAAGTAACACAACGCTAATGGAAGATAGTCGTTGGAAACATCCAGTACGTAATTCTTACATGGCCAAGGGGATACCTCAATGTCAGGGCGTTTCTATTTTGGGCACTAAGTCATCACTCGTGGGAAAAGTGTTTACAAATTTTGTATGAAAATAAAAAACACATCCCATGTTTGCTTAGTCTACATCCTCCTTATAGGTTTAAGTAAAGATAAGTCACCATCCCAGATTCAAGCATGGCTTTGTTTTGCCTGGACTTAGTCATGCGGTGATCATAGCACAGTGACAATCGATACAATAACTGTTACAGTATCTGAAACTTTGCACTTCCGTTCAATGACTAGGTAACTCCTTGTTTTGAAAACAACATCAACAAGCGGAAATGTAAGCTGAGAATTGACTGTGACTCGGTGAGTTTATGCCACTTAAGAAACCTTTAAAGCGATACAATAAAAAACTGCATTCAGCAATTCTTACTAGGCGAAAGGAAACTTATCCTCTCGGGGAAAACACATTTGAAAAGGACTAAAGTACATGTATACACTCTTGTTTGATGAATCTATCAAAGTTCAACACGGCGTCAAGTTTCTAAATGCATGAAGAAGGAAGTGGCATTGTCTGCAATGAAAACAGCTTGTCACAATGGATTTCTGAACAAGTGTCAGGAAGAAAGCTTTCAGAGTCTGACATCTAAACTGTTGTGTACATTCAATGATTGTGTTTCAAGTTCATTTGCCTCAGGATATGGCTGATTGATGGACATGTCATATTTTGGTGGAGGGATTCCTGGATAACTCAGACTTAATGAACATACAAGCTTTAATTTTTTGAAAGTAGTTGCTAATCAAGTTTGGCCTCACAGGTAAAATGGTTTCTGTTTTATATGATCAGACAAAAAAAGAATTATTGATATGAAAAGACTTGTAGTTCTATCATTAGCATGATCTAATTTTGTTTTTAGATCCAATGACAATGGTATAGCTGCAGGATTAGGTTCTCTGATTCCCTCACTCTTTCGCTTGCACGGTCATTGTACAAAGATCGATTTTGCCGAGTGTACAATGTAGGTATTCCCAGAACAAGATATCAAAGTATCCCATCGCGCTTTCATTTGTCTGCACATGAAGCACTACAAATAAATCATAATCCCCAATCTCACATGTAATTACATTTTTGTGCCGACAGTCTCTTCCTGGAAGGGGGATTTGACGAATATTCGGTCTATATCAAATATTTCATCACAGCCTTCCTGGAAGAGCGGAAAGACATTGCCAGGGTCTACAGTGCTAATAGAAGTCTCAGGAGGGATGTCGCAAATTGAATTTCTTTGTCAGCCATCTTGATTACAGTTGACCAAACAGACCCAGGACTTACATCATTGTTGACAAATTGCAATAGAGCCATGTGGGAGGGTAACAGGTGTTTCATATATAATTCACCGTGTTCTTGGAAATGCCGGAAATTTTTCACGTTGACTGTTGGGTGTCGAAATTTGTGGCGGCTTAAAAAGTGGGTTTTGCGGAAATGGAACATTTTGCTGAGTGTCACTTTTTCCAGTGACCATGATGATTGACTGGACTAAATGTTTATTAGAATGTGGATGCAGGATCAAATAATATGAAACCAGTGTTGAAAACTCTTCATAGTGAAGTCAAGAGCATTTTAACCTTCTCCGATGGCGTCATTTTGTAATTCAAAGCAAGCTTTGTGGAAAATTTGAAGGCTACCTCAACTTGGAAAAAGTTTTTAAAAAATGTACCATTATTTCACATCCTTTTGAGGCCGTAGGGGAAGAGGTTTTTTTTATCGTCTATAAGGCAAGTTACTGTATTGGGACGCTAAGCCCATCCCTCTCCTTCCACTGCCTTTTACCTCTCCAACCAAAGTCAGGTACCCATTTTTACTACCTGGGTGGCGTGAGAAAATAAGCAACAACAAGAAAGCAAAAATGTAAAAATAAGAATGTTCAGTACAGTATTTTAAAACTCATAGCCCTTTGTTAATACTGAATGAGTCTAGATGATTATCAAGGCTTTGTGAAGCCCTGGTGCAGAGGTGCGTTTGATTTGTGTCAGGTCAGACGGGTCAGCAGACGGTACAGATAGGCAGATGGGTCTCTTAAATCATGTGCTGAAATAACCCCGTCTGGACGCTGAATTGCATTGGATATGCTGTGTATAGATTATAGGTCATGCCATTCTGAATTTCTTGGAAAAGAGGGTTATTCTTAAGGAAATTGGGAAGAAGTTTGGATGCACTTAGTACTGAAAGTACAGTGTACTCAAATTTTCTGAAATTGGTTTTGTGACCGATCTTGTAAATCTCACTGGAGGTCCCTTGTACTGTGTACGCCATGTATTGAAAATAACCCTGTTTCGTCTAGTCATTACATATTATGCTGCTATGTGTAAATTATCGGTCATGACACATTTGGAATTTCTTGGAAAGGAGGGGAGTTTTTGCAAACCAAGGAAATTTGGAGGAACTTCAAGAAGAGGAGGAATCTCCTGAACTTGCTCACCTTGTGGACTGAAATGAACCCGTCTGGTATAATCATTGAATATGCTGCTATGTATAAATTATGGGTCGTCACGCATTCCAAATTTCTTGGAAAGGAGAGTAGTTTTGCAATCTGGAGGAACTGCAAGAAAATTAGGAACTTTCTGAAATTGCTCACCTACATGTATAAGTATTGACTGAAATAAACCTGTCTGGGAAAGTCATTGTATGGATGATGGCTTGTGAAGCAGTTGGAATTTCTTGGAAAGGGCAGCTTTTTAATCAAGGTAAGGTAAGGTAAGGAAAGACAGGACAAGTTACATGTAGTACTGTCATCCTAAAGGAAATCTCTTGAATCGTCTTGTACATGCTGCTATGCGCGAATTATTGGTTGTGACGCATTCGGAAATTCTTGGAAAGGAAGGGGAAAAATCGAATAGCCCTACTGTCTCCCAGAAAATCTTTTGAATCTTCTTGTGCATCATGAACACAAAATGACCCTCTTTGGACTGTACATTGAATATGACGCAGAGAGGTTTATAGACACTTGAAGGAAATTTTCAGACTTTCAGAATCCTCAGTCTGATTAAAAAATTGGCTCTATGAGTCCTGCATGTATATCGTCTGCAAATCTGGTACATGTTTAAACTGTAGAGAATGGCACAGTTGGAATTTCTTGGAAAGGAGAGCAAATTACAAACTCTCCAGCAAATACGTAGTCTCTTATACTAGACGAAATCTACAGGGTGCTACAAGTTTTATTTGCACTTAGAATTTCTATTAGACTAAGAAAAAAGTCCATTATGTGAGGCTTTGTGGCTTTTTGTGACGTGTAGTTTTGGAGAATGTTAAACGTTGCCAAGCATTACTCTGGGAGGTGTAAAATACAATCATACAGCAGGAGATCCATAAAATATAACTCAATTCTTTTAAAGAAAATGTCCCTCTTACCTTTGACAGGCCCAAAATCTTGTAGCTGAGGCTCTTCAGGTCAGTCAGAATAAACTCTCCGGCCAGAGGAACAAAGTTCTCAAAACAGCTCCATTCAACTGCAGCAACAACCAAAAGGAACAAATTTTGAGGTTTAATCAATAACTTTAATTTCTGTATCTTATCCAGTTGTAGAGATTGATTTGTCTATAAAAATTTTGACTTATTTTACTGACATTGTGATTGTTATCATTATATGAGTATTTGAGTTTGTAGTAATTGTCATCTTTGCACAGACATAGATACAGGACCAGGGAGATTTTGTAAGACGTGTATGATTGTAAAATCATGATATTGAAAAGTGTATGGGAAACAAACAAAAAAACTTCAAGAAATCTCAAACAAAGATTTCATACCCCTAAAAATTTGTCGGTTCAATGACCACCTAATGATAAAGAAATTAGATTAGTACGAAGTGAGAAAATAGTAAATTCAATCATAACCACCAAGCTACACAACAGGAAGTGCCTGTTCTTACGATACAAAAACAAACTTGATTACCTATTTGCAAATGGGTAATAATTTGCTCAGGTTGACACTTAACATTTAAGGTCAACCCATGCATAAAAGATAAGCTGTGAAAAACAAGCCCTTCTGAGAAATAAGGAGCACTAATGAGCAGGTAGTTTGTCTTTAATTTATCTCGTAGCCAGACCTTGCTACGTCATAGCCATCCGAGGACAATAACAAGACGATTTCCAGCCGGCTTCTTAGGAAACACGCCGTCTAAGACACTTCAGCACCAAGAGTCAATGGGAAAACTTATGAGGCTTCTTTGATCTTGCTACGTCAGTAACCAACGTCAGAAAATACTTGACAATGTTGTTGCGAAACAAGGAATGACAGGAACCTGACACTTCAAGATGGGATCAAGACTATTTCATAGCAGTCTGATTCCAAACTATCAAACTTATTATGATGTCTTTTCCAGATACACAATAAAAAAGGGAAATATTTTTGGCCAAGGAAAGCAAAGAAATGAAAGTTTGATTTAACATCAAACAATCTTTTGTTTAGCTGCATCTTGGGATACGATCAATCTGAAAGGCGTGTTTGGATTTAGGCAATATTGTCTTATACCTTGTGACAGAGAATATCAGAAAATACATGAATACATTTTAATTGTTCAAAGTTGTAAAGATTAAAGAAAATATGTCATTTTGATCAATCAATTTGGAGGTTTTCATTGAAACCACCTTGGATCAATTTTGATGCCTATTTTGGAATGCATGCAATTTTGAGGTCTATTTCAGAAAACAGATGAAAAAGGGAGATAAATTTTGGATGAATAAAGTCTTGTTCTCTTGATAACTGAATGTTTGAATCTTTTATTTCAGATATATCTATCTTTTGTTTTTGAATATGTCTTGGGCTAGGATCAATGTTCATGGCTATTTTGGGATCCATGCAATTTTATTTTATGATGTCTTGTGACAGAGAATATCAGAAAACACATCAAACAGGAAATAATATTTTTGGCAGAAGAAAGCTCTACTCTTGTTCTTTTGAGAAATGATCAGTTTGATCAATGATCGATCTATCTTCCAAAGCTCTCAAGATACAAAAAGAAAATTTAAAAAACAGTGCAGGTCATCTGAGTACACGGGGAATTAGCATTTATCAGGCTAACTCAGAAACCGCATATCTCTCTGATAGAAATAATCACCTGCAGGGTAATCTCACTGCCTTGCAACAGTAAACATTGGGCAGACACAAAGCGACCATGAAATTGAGGCTGTCACCCATATAACCTCAACCTCACAGCCTCAACCTATAGGTTTCTGAAAGAGTTGCTATAAGACAAAAGATTGCAATGGATGCTGGGAATTTTTTTGTTGCTATCTGAAGAAACAATATTACGGAATCAAAATTATTTGAACTTAAGTGTCTTGCTGCCAAAAATAACAATTGTACAAAAGACTAAATCATCAGCAACTAGCTTGTTGTCTAAGACACTATCATTAAACGAACCCCTTCTCTGTTACAATCTGAAGTGTTTTTCTTCCTGTCAAGGATATTGCAATGATTTCTTAAGCCTTGATTTTAATTCAAATCTTATTTCTTTTATCAAAAAAAAGAAAAATCTGAGAAAAAATGTTTTGATGTGGCAATTTATTTGGACTAGCCCAGAAGACACCATTTTGCAGGCTGTTTTATCTACTAGTACTGTTTTATGATGTCATGACTTTCTTTGTTACAAATCTTTAGTATTTTTCTCATATTCCTTCGAAAACAACCTTCATCCAATCCAAAACAAACATGTTTGTGTGGACTGTTGACGTATTTCTGAGGCCCGCGTTCTGGCGACAGTCGTGTAGTATTTAGTCTACGTTGGCTAACCCAAACACATTAAACAGCTGGGTACTTCACAATGTAGAAACCAAACAGCTTTCTGTCATGTATGATCCACAGCTCACTGAGTCCATTTGATCTGCATAAAGTGACATCATACAGAGGTGGCAGATTTATTCCTTGACAAAGACTGGAGGCAGAGCCATGCAGTCCAATATTTGTGTAGGTCCAACTCCAAGTCCAAAATTTGGGTGAGGACTAGGTCCAATTTCCTTTGTGTTGGAAATACCAGTAATGTTAGAATCCGTCTTCATACATTAAACAGCTGGCCACTTCACAAGGTACAAACACTGGGGAGGAGTGCAAACCTTTATATCTGGTTGCCATGGCGCCGTTGATAGTGTCTGGCTCCTGGAAGTTGACGACCAGCGAAGTGCTGCTGGAAACACCTAACCGCACGGCCGTGGGGGCGCCAGGAGGTCCTGGGGATGGTAGAAAATGTAGGGGAAACGTTAATTTTGTAACTTGAATAAGGTACAACAGCCCTCTGTTTTAATCTCTCAAAATATTAATTTTGCATTAAATGTCGGAGAACAAAGGAAATAGATTGCTGTGGCCTTGATATTGATTTCTCTTTTCCCTCCACTTCCACAAGGTACCGTCAGAAAAGACTTGCCGACATTGCTGTTCAGTTTGAAACGCCCCAAAAACCAAAGTTACCTCCTGAGGGTTTAAAACCTAATAGATAGAGCTTATCCCTGACAGCTCTTTGTTCCAATTCCAGGAAAACATGTGGCCGTGGTGATACAATATCTAGTCCAAAGCTTACACACAATGATATGATATGAGTACCAAATGCTGTTGTAAAGTCAAAGAGCTGTAAACCATGATTTCTATTCAGTGTGAAACTTCCTACGAACCCCAGTTACCTCCTGTGAGTTTAGAACCTAGAGCTTATCCCTGACAGGTCTTTGTTCCAATTCTCGGAAAACATTTGGCTGTGGTGATACAATATCAAGTTCAAGGCTTACAAACATCTAAAATGATATGAGTACCAAACGCTATCACATAGAGCTGTGAAGTGCTTTCCCTTCAGATCTACGTACATTCTCTCCTGCTTTGTTGTAATCTCAGGAAGACATTTGGCCTTGTCGATTCAAAGCTAAGTGCAAGGCTTACAAACAGCAATGCGATATGAGTATCAGACGCTGTTGCATAGAGCCGTGAAGTGCTTTCCCTATTAATTGTATCCTCCCACTTTCCCTTACCGTTATGTAATCAAGTATGTAACTGTTACAGGATTTTCCACATTCATATTGGAAACCCATCCTATTTATTCCTCGTAACAGTACTGAAAAGGCAAAGTTGAAGGATGACAATTAAAAGAGAAAGTGCCTCGAGACAACAATGCACATTGAAAGCCATGTGGTGCCAATAGACTTAATTTGCAAGGGATCTTAAACTTGATGCCCTTTGAAGCTAATTTGCATCATTTCTTTTAAGCCTATAATTCTATGCCTCACATTCAACATCTAATTTAAGAAATTGTAACAATTTTTCTACCTGTTATTGTTAATCATTTACTTAACAAAACAATAAAATACTCAGTATATGTAATAGAAAGCATCATCACAAAGTTTAAGATAGATAATATCGTCCTTGCATATACAGCTCAGAACATTACTAAGTCTAACTAACGTACTAAAAAGTGTTCAGTTAGTAATAGGCTTCAGTGTTACCGGTGGAATATACTTGCAAAACTGTGAGGCCAAATGGTATTAGAAACGGACATGAGCACTGCACTATATACATGTAGCAAAAGGTGTGGGAAGGAATCTTTGAAGTTAAACCCCTGATGTGGTTTAAGCAAAGTTTGTTATAGACAAATCAGGCTTACATAAAAGTTCATTTTAAATGTCATTACATGTATGTTAGCTGTATCTTAGAAACCCCTAACAGCATCCATCTAGTAGTATCCTATTCCATAGTAAAAGGTTACATATTAATGCAATGTTACATAAAATACCAGAAACAGGGTTTGCTCTGACCAAACAAATGTATATCAATATTAATAGCTGAAAAATAGGCTTAGTCATTGTACTCATCTCTGGTTTCTTTGGTGACCAAAGAAGGCCATTCAAGAGAGCCACGAAACATGAATGAAATGTAACATTCCTGCAAGCCATTTGGGGCACACTGGTAACTTAATACCTGCGATTAACTACAGGTAAAAATAAGACCTAACTAAATCAACATAATTCATACCTGGCCTGGCAGTTAGCAAGGAAGTTAAGCAGGGCAACTTTGAAATCTACCACGGTGACCGTGAGAATAATGCAGCACAGAAAACACAATCAGAATTTCTTAGCAATAAACTTAGTACTGAAGATTCTGTAAAATTAATTGTTACTATAATGATTATATAATATTCAACAATCAAGTTGAAATATATGATGCTACTTTTTCTGTTGGTCATACTTTTGCTCACATATGCCAGAAAGCTACAATAAACTGCTTCAGTGTTCAACAGCAAAGATAGCATAGCAAGTGCAATGCTGTATCCTCTACTTACATCCAAAGCACAAATCAAAGTACATGTAGCAGCAGTGTCTGGGCTTCAAACACCCACTTTCGACACTTACCTGATGATACTAGCAATTTCCAGAAAATTTTTAGAGATTGCAGAAAAAATGCAAACAACTTGCAATTTGGTGAATCAAAGGAGTACAGGCATGATACCAATGCAGGAATCACATTTTGTTGAAAATAGACACAAAATATTACACATATTCTGAATCATTTTAAACTTTGGAAAGGATTTAGACAACTTACTCAGAGTCCTATTCTGCACGAGTTCCCTCATTCCCGTCGAACCTTCGGAGAACGCCCTTTTCCAGACGTCTCCCGTCGTCTCAAATTCCGCGGCACCGCTGCCCAACTTCGGCCTGCGCTTCCATCGAAAACTTACCGACCTCTGTCTCATGATAACTGCCTTTCTTGCCCCACAAAGGGCAGACAAATTCACCCTGACTTACTAACAAAAGAACAAAGCAAGACAAGTTGTAGTCTTCTCCACCCAGCCAAGGTTCTCAGATGACACACTTATAGAAGAGACGCCACCAAAACAGTAATTAGCAGTCACTAGCCCTAACGGTTCTCCCAACTGTCTGGCTAACTTGTTATGAGGGAAAACAGGTACAACCAGCGTACTTGTAGTATCTTCACCTCATTTGCATTTACATCACATCAGGCAGGATTCTCAGAACATTTCCATGGCCCGCCACTTGTAGCAAGCCATCTGGCTCATTTGCATAAAGTGACGTGAGCTATGGTGGTGTAACAATCGAGAGGGGAACTGCTGTAAACAGGACAGACCGTCACGTGTTGACTGGAATCTGAGCGTACGGTTGGCCCCCACACCGTAGTATACTTCCTCTCAAGGCGTTAACGCTCAGAGGACATTAGTGTTACTGCTGGGCTAAGCTGTTGTGACATTTAGAAGTGGTATTATGTCTGCTATGTCGGTGCAAAGCCAACAACATGTTGGGGGTTGAGCTTAAAAGCTGCTGAGTTAAGCAGGAACTTACCAGGAAGCCAATCATAATGCCATACCCTATACTGCAATCTTACTTTGAAATTCTTACTCACTTGATTTTTCTATTTTTTCATTCAATGGTCACCACGTAACAAGACCCGAAGGTCACTACAAGGTGTGACATGAAATCCACTTCAAGGTTACGGGTTACAGATATATATATACACAGTCATGTAACAGTTATTGTAACAGCGACTCTTCTCCCAAGGCCAGAAACATTATGAGATTAGCTCAACTGCAAATTTACCTGGAAAAGATGATTCTTCTTTGATGAGCCATATGCTCCTTGTAAAGAACAAAAGGTTGTGATGCACTGTGGTGAATTTCAAATCATCTTGGAAATGCTCATCCCTTTCCTGTTCTTAGAAAATGCACAAAAAAATGGCCGCTGTAAATTTTTTCTATGAAAGGAATATTGTGGTTAGGACAAATCAGAAAGGTCACAGTGGGTCACTGGCATTTAGCCAGGCCATCTCAGACCCTAATGTTGCAGCTGAGGCTCGATGTCCGTTGGGGGTAGTTTTCTCCTTCCAAGATCCCTTCTATATGACTGAGGCCACAGCAAAAGTATTGTATGTTTCAGTTGTCGGTACAAAAGTTTTGAAATATCAAATCTTTTCTCTTTAGAAGGATATGGTCAGGACAGATCAGAAAGGTCACAGAGGGTCACTGGCATTTAGCCAGGCCATCTTAGACCTTAATGTTTCAGCTGAGGCAAGAAGCCCATTAGGGGCAGTTTTCTCCTTCCAAGATCTCTTCTCTGTGGCCATTGGCAAAAGTATTGTGTGTTTTAGGTAACAATAACCGTACAAAAATGTAAAAATACGAAAAAGTCTAATAAATTTTGTAGAAAGTATCTTTAAGTTTTGAATGGCAACTTTTTCTAATTGCCTAATGTGTAATAGCCTGAGTCATCCTCCGTAGTAACCGCTGGCTCAATCTTTTTGCCTGCTAACCATGTGGTTGACAAGCGAAAAGATTGAGCCAGTGGTTACTACGGAGGATGGTAGCCAGGCTAGGCATCAATCTATTACAACAGCAGCATTTTGAAGTGTTATGTCAACACAATAGTCACATTAAAAAGTGAACTATTAATGTGAACTATTAATGTGTTAGATATACCTTTTTTGGACAATTTTGAATAGCAAATTATACATTACTAGAAAGGCAACATTTGCGAGCAAATACAGCATGTTTAGCCATACTCCTCGCCATGCAAAAAATGGACTCTCCCAAAATAACAATGGACCATTCTAAAATACTTGCACTAAAAAAATTAATCACCCCAGTCCAAAATTGAGTCTTCCAGTAGCACCTCAACACAATATGGACCAGTCCACAACCATATCCACTAATTGATTAACAAATACACTTCTGCTAAAAAATGGACTTTTTCATAATCATCCAGCTCAAAATTGAAAGAAATAATTTAAGAATCCTCCCCTTGCAAGAATGGGATATTCCGTGCCATTTCCATGTAAACCAGTCGAAAAATATCCGCTGAAAATTACACTCTTGCGCATAATCAACCCAGTTCAAAATTGAATTAAAAAAGATCAACCCCAGGGAAGAATGAAGTTTTCCATAGTATACATATGAAGATTTGACAGGAGACGAAGGAAATGACCAAAAACAACATATTTGAGTCAATTCAAAGTCACCGAGAGGGTTTTAATATAATATTTGTAATATGTTTGAACTATTTTGATTAAAAGAATGTCTAAGTCACAATAGTTCTAAAGTGTTCAAACAATTAGAATTGAAACTTATAACATGTTTGAACTTATTTCACATACGTTGGAAACATTTCGAACGTAACTACACAAAAATCTCTTTATTTAGAACAGTTTCAAACCATCTATCCAAATGTTTCAATGTTCGAAAAATTTGTAACAAAAGATTTTCACAATTGCCCTCTTAAACGAAGGTGCTAAGTCCTCCTGTGTGTTTCTGCCTATTTTCGGTGGCAGCGCTAGACCACCAGCGGATTTGTTTTGACGGAGCGTCACCCGCGCGCGACGATGTACACTGTTCGGCACCGCTAATATCCGGCATTTTCCCGCTCCAAAACACTCCACAAGACCCACGTTTTTAGTGTTTTGCCTCTTGTGCAACACGATTCGATTTGCATTACTAACGGGACGAAAATGATAGAAAAAATTCACCCCGTCCCGGCGTCCGTCCCAAAAACATGAACGACATGAAAATATATTTTCTTACAGATTCAATCACGAAAATCAACAGCATGGGATTCCAAATTTTCGCAACGGCCGACCATTTATCATGGTTGAACTTCCTTCCAAGGCGTGCGATAGATAAACATTCCCGGCACATAATAGTCACTAGTACCAGACTAACGCAAGCTCATGATGATAATAGGGAGAAAGTTTGTCAGTGAAGTTTGGCCACCAGAGGGTACATTCATTTAACGTTACAAGCTAGCGCAAAGGGGCGAATCATTGACCTTACCGGGGACTGACTCTACTGGCCTAATCATTCCTTTTTTTGCCGAATTCTACGATCCATATGCCCGTACGTAGGACATGTAGGAAGGCCTGGTGGTGGACGCTACACATCACGGGAGACGCGTGTTGGTCCAAGACAGACAGCGGCGTGCTTTCGATCGCGTAGACCAAAACGCCTGTCCCCAGTGAGACCATGTGTTTTGCGCGGCATGCCCCGAATCCGTCTACCATTGCTGAATGTAGCCCGATTCATAGAGGTCTATTTTGTAAGCATTATTTCATGTACCCCTCAGCGTGAGAATTCCTTGTGCAACACTTCGCGCGCACCGCCTACCACCCGCCTTTGATCATGTATGAAGTCGGCGGCAGAGAGAGATCATCAATCAATTTTGACAGGAGTGTCGCGCCAGTCTGAGGAGAAACGATCTCCCGTGTTGTGTTGAAGAATTTGGAGTTTGAAAATATCTGGAATAACTAATGCTAGAATAAACATTCACAAAATCATTGATTTAACTTGTTTTCTGTTATAAAATTCCCTAAAATGCAATTTAACCACTGAGTTTAAGGGAACATGGTGTTTTCCCGATAATCACGTTAAATGTTTATGTCCGGTCTTTCCTCCTCGTAAGCAAACTTCCAGCTTGGCCAGGCGCAAGGCACTCGGGGTCAATGACCTGTAGGTCATATGTAGTATTGAAAGTGACAGAAGTGGCAAATATTGTCAAGAAAGCCCAAAATAAATCGTTTTGAATATATGTATGCCAAAAATGGGAATGTAGTCCTTTAAATATTTGTTCAAGCCACATAAACAGCACATTTCAGGTCATTCGGTTGAAATACCAGGGCGCAGGAGGCCAAGATATGCTAAAAATAGCCTAAAAACCTCAATAAAATCACTTTCAAGGTCAATATCAAAGGGAGGAAAAGAACGCACATTGGTTTTTGCCTACATTACCTCTGTACCAAATTTCAGGTCATTTGGTCAAAAAATGACAGAGATGAATCGATTTGAAGATTTGACAGGAGAAGAAGAAGAAGAAGAAGAAGAAGAAGAAGAAGAAACATGAGAGAAAACAATATGTTTAGCCATACTTATGGCTAAACATAAATATCAAGTATATCTTAAAATATTCCTGCATGTAGAACTGGGTCAATGAGTGCCCATAATTTAATGCCACTAATAGTAATTCATAATTGTGATAAAAGATTTCGGTCAATTGTAATTGTTCACCCAAAATATGAGTGACTTTAACAGTCAATAGAAAAACCACAGCTGCAGCAAATTTACTGTTTGCTAATAATTCATTTTCTAGAACTTCTAAATACCGGTATCTCGGTTGTAAGGTGGATGGAACATGCATGTAGGTTTACATTACTTTAAGATGTAAGATTGCTTTCTTTGGGCCTTAAAATCATGAGGTATTATCATAATCATAATGGCAGATCTACAAAATGTAACCGCTGTCCACGTGTGTGTTATATTTCAGACGGTGATCTTCAAAGGAGGACAAATTGGGCTTTAGCTCAAGGGTTAAGCATGAGGGTTGAATTATATCAAATTTTGAACAAAATCTAATATAGGAGAAGTTGTAGATCATAATGATAAAGTATTCTGAAAGCTACACAAAATGTAACTACATGTACTGCCCACATGTTTGCTACATTCTAGACAATCTCCAAAGGAGGGCAAACTGTCTGGGCTGTAATTCACATTTAGTAAGCATAAAGGCTGAAGCTGTTTTGGAACAGAATAATAAAGTTGTAGATCATAATGATAAAGTATCATGTCAGCTGCACAAACGTGACTGCTATCCACATGTCCGCTTCATGTGTTTAGACGAAAGGAGGGCAAACTGGGCTGTAGGTTACATTAACAAATGGGTTGAATTTTTTGGAACAAATATACATCAAGCAGCTTAAAAGATGTAGATCATAATATTATGATAAATCATTATGTCAGCCACACAAAATTGACTACTAGCCACGTGTGTGCTACGTTTTAGATGGCATCTAAACGATTCAGAAACACTACCCTAACTCGGCAGTACATTACATTCATTTAAGTGTAAATGTTGAATTTGCTTTGGAACAAATATATAGCTTGTAAATCTTAATGTATCGTGTCATTTGCACAAATGTAACTGCTGCCCACATGTGTGCTACATTTCAGTCAATGCATATTTATGGTCTCCAAAGAAGGACAAACTGGGCAGTAGCTTAAATTCAAATCAGCTAGGCAGCGTAAAGGTTGTATTTTTTAAAACGAACAGCTAGATGACGAAGCATTATGCCAGCTGCACAGATGTACATGTAACTGCTACATTTAGGACAAGGTTCTCAGCGGATGGAAGATTAGAGACAGTAACATTAATGATTTAAAGGCTCACTTTATCATGGTTTTTACCTGGAAACAATTTATCCTGACAAGTGGTTCTCTCTAAGAAGGAAGCCTTTGAGCCTACATGGAACAAGAGCTTTTAAAAAAAGCTGGCGTTTCGGCTACGTTTATGAGTGTGAATTGTCTTTTCCCTTTACTTGAAGTAAAATCTGCCAGAGGAAGTCACTCAAGGGCTGTTCAGTCTATAAGAAAACTTGTCATTTTGGGAAATGAGTACTGTTTTAATAGAGAAAGGCAGATTGGGGAAAGCAATTTTGAAGTTACGTCACTTAACTTAAGTGCTTTTGAAAAAGCTGGTCTTGGCCTACAACTTGTACTTATTTGTAAAATGTACAATAGGCTCATTATAAAAGCTATCAATGTAATTATGTACATGGCACGCAATAAAACATAAAATTTGAAAAAAGCACCATTGAATCATCAGCACTATGGTAATTAAGTGAAATAGAAGGCGAAGGCGCCGAAACGCAAAAAAGGATGGAAAGCCGATCAAACGATGTCCACCGTCACGATTTAGCGGTGAAGCAGATACAAGGATGGGCAATTTATGGTTCGTGGAAGAACGGAAAAATGCCGGCCGCACACGTGAGATCGCCAGGGTCAAGGGAAAACTCCTAAAAAATATTAGGCTGAGGGAAATGCTCAAAGGAAATGAAAGGATGGTATTTGATAGTTCATAGAAGAACGGAAGAATGGATGCACACGTGACGTTGAGTGCCCGGTCAAGAAAACTCCAGAAAAATGGACATATGCTGAAGAAAATGCTCAAAGGAAATGAAAGGATGGTAGATAGTTCATGGAAGAACGGACGCACGAATGACGTTGACCGAATCTTGGAAAAACTCCCTGAAAGCTTAACACAGCCTGATGGAATCTAAGTTGTCCACTATCACGAGTCCGCGGAAGAGCGGATACAGGGTTCTGGCCAAGGATAAAAGGATGGCTATTTCTGCAATGTCATGGAACAGTGGACAAATACGTCTAGGGAAAAACTCAATGGATGTATGGTGGTGGCAATGAGATGCACCCATTATCTTAATCCAGATCTCTGGAAGCAGCAGATGGAAAAAGAACATATAGAAGCTATTCGGAAGCTATGAAATAAAGTTTATAATTCATGCTTTGGACTGTGGCGCAGGACAGACCCAGATGGAGGACAAAAGTTATGGCCTTATTTCTCTCAAGGGACGAAGAGGATAAGTAAGCTTTGGATTTTATATGTGCTAATGAATTTGCAAGTGACATCAATTCTTAATGAATGAAGTTTAAAATTTTTCTGGGAAAACAATACAGTGATTCATCTAAAGCTATGCATCATCCTTGTCATACAAAGCTTAACAACCATAACCAATAATCTTTATTGACATGTGATTTATGGATCTCACTACCATTATCTCATTACAACAAGCATCTATTATTGTCATCAAAGCCTGAACCGAGCCTACTTTATGCGAGAAATTATAGATTCTGTCAACTCCGAGCTGGTTGGATTGGTTGATCATCGACCTTGACAAGACAATCGGGATGCATTAAGGATCAAAGGGATAGCTACTTCCTCAAGTTCGCGGAAGAACGGATATAGACAATTTAAGACGGGCTCAAGAACCTCCTAACGCTCTTAAGTTCCCAGAAAAATGGAGACACGCTGAATTAATAAAAAGATGTACATCATTGAGTAAATTGAAATACGTGGAAACAAGGAGGGCATGCTGACTGCATGGCTACGACGTATACTTGGAAGCTATAAGAAGTTTAAAAGACATCGGAGAATCATTCTTTTGGCTGTAAGCTTGACAGTTGCACGAAAGTGGATCCTCGATTCCTGTTTTTCATCAAAAGCAAATTGGTACTGTTATTACAAACTTAAAGACATTTACATATTAAAACAACAGTACTGTACTTATCATTGCATGGGATGGTAGTAAAGACCTTCTTCCTATTGCAAGCATAAAGCTCAACAATCATAACCTAATTTATCAAATTGAATGTGATCTATGGATTTTTGATACTATTATCTCATTTATACGCATTTGGCATTATAGTTAGCTAGCCTATTTTATGGAATACATAAATGTTGTTGATTCCGAGCCTGTAGGAGATAGTTGGGGGCAGTGGAGTGCATCGTGAGAAGACAATCTGTGCAGAAGTTTGACGTCAGCGGGCCGCAGGGAGCCAATAAAGCTGTTGGAGGAAATCTTCCCCATTTTAAGCTCGGCTGTAGTGGTTCTATATTTAGCGCGAGCGATTTCCAATGTGATTATTTCGGTGTTCTGCGTGACAATCCAGCGGGGTCTCAAGTGAATAACAACGTGGCCTTCGACATGAATGCTGACTTGCACCTCTACAATGTATGTGCAAAACGCTGCTGTTGTAAAGTTGGATGAAAACATCATTAAGGATATCTTCTTCTTTTCATCCTGTCGGACGATCTGTTCATCGTATTAAGGATATAATACCTATCAAATTAATGTACATGTATTGTTAATCTTGATTCTACATGTGATGTATGGTTCTTCTACATGTTTATGAAAAAAACAGGCCTGTTTACAACATGTATTAGATAAAGATTATCAAAATGTACCAAAACATCCTCTGGAATACTTTTTGTTGGCATATAATTTTGGCCAACAATAAGCTAGGGTTTCATTTGCAGGGGGAATGTGTTAACATTCCTGTGAGCTGACTCTCCTGGCCTGTTTTTGACAAATTTTACGATCCATACCCCTGTAGAAAGGCCTGGTGGAGGCTAGAGGATAAACACCTGAGGGCCTTTGTGGTGTAGCATACCAACCTACATAGACCTAAGCAGAGACAAACATAACACCAACAAGGTAGTGGCTGACTTGGAGATAATTCCTTGTTGCCTGGCAACACCACCGTATCCTAGCAACACACCTACCCTACCCACACTGGGTTTTATCTCGCCCACTATCCACCCTTTGGTCGAACTTTCACATCCCGAACCTCCAAGGCTCTAAAAGGGCTAGAAGGCACAACCTTTCTAATCCTTTAAAATGTCAGATTGTTTACATAGTGCTTTATGTAGACAGGCAAAAAGTAAATGTACCTAATACAATCATTATGTTATGTCAGTCTCAGCTGGCAACAATACTGTTGCATATGACCTGAATTGTTTGAATTTGCCAAGTACCAAGCCATTTTATAATTTTCACATTATAACCTACAATACAAAAATACAAACATACATACATACATACACACAAACACTACCCATGACATAACCTTCTCGGCGAAGGTAATAAACATGCAGGCATGACTATCAATGGAAGAAAGCTACAGGTGACAATCCTTAAAGAGAGACTTCTATCTGCATATGTCGGAACTGCAACAACAATGACCAATGTCCACTGTGACCAGTGTGACAGACTTATCATCAGTATTACAGTTACGCTGCTTCTTTAGCCTTTTACCAGTGCTATCTGTCCCCATAACCAGAAAAAGTCATGTGCAGTTAAATACCAACATTTTTTCATCATAATGCTTAATCTTGCTTTAGTACACTGAAGTAGCAGTTTGGCATCCAATCCACATTGTTTACAGAGTTAGGTAGCAGGGAGAAGGTTTAGCATTAATCCTCAGCTCAGCAGTTACCCTGTCAACCCTCCTCAGGCCACTGACATTATTTCAGACTGTAAGCCTACTTAAGGAACTTGTTATACTGCTCGCTCTTTTAAAGTTGTTCAAAAATGTGTATTTTCTAGAACTATCGTACAATGGAATTTGTTACCATCAAGTACAGTAGGGGCATCCTCACTAGATAGCTTTGCAATAGGATGTAAAATAAACCAGGCACAACAGGTCATTCAGTGTTATATAACCAGATTCTGCCGCGCCATGGGCCTTCAAAGCTGGTGTGCTAAGCCAAAGGGCGGTTACTTATTATACAGAACTACCGTATGAATATGAAGAACACCTACTTGCATGCTCGAACCCGGCCTTCATTCTCTTCAGCAGCCGGAAGCGCCACTCCCAACTCTTCAGCTGTTGCTCTTGTTCCTGTGGGTAGGAGCAGATCACTTAATAACTTCAACAAGAATGAAAAGAGTCGTCAAAGACTGATTTTCTCGTGCAAACGTGTCTTTTTTTAACCTTTAGCACCCTGAAGAAGCTGTTTGGCACCCCATTCTCTATTGGTTACAAGACAGAAAATTTGAACCTTAGGCGGCACCAATCAATTTGCTGGTTCTCAAGTTTTATGAATTGAAAATAATGCTGAATTGAAAGAGCAACACGAAAAGGTAAATGTGACAGGAAAGTCTGCACTGTCAACTGGTAGACAGTCAGTTTCAATGAATTACTATGGTCAATCCATCAATCAATCAATCAATCAATCAATCAATCAATCAATCAATCAGTTCATTTTACCAGTAGATTACACTAAGGTCGGTAACCTGTTTTTCAGGTGCCCCTGGATACATTAGAGACATTACAGAACACTAAAAATACTGTATAACCAGATCCGAGGTTTCCTCCTAGCCCTGTTTTCATCCTAATATCCTGCTAAAGTTCACTTTAAAATGTCAGACAGAGAACCAAGAAAATAAAGTGCGGTAGCCTTAAAATCAACATGATGCATGACGTACAAAATGACTGTCATCAAGCACTGTAGGAGCATCCTCACTAAATAGCTTTAAAGAATGGTTGCAGTCAGATGTACAAAGGTTAGATGTAACAGGCCGTTCAGTGTAATATAACCAGCTGCTGCTGAAGCTGGTGTGTTACGCCGAATGGTGGTTATACCGGCTGGTTATACCGGCTGGTTATACCTGCTATACAGATACAGAAGATTTCCCCCACCTTTTGCTGCTGGGCGCTGGTGGGGGGCCCCATGTTCACCACCTGCTGCATGATGTTGTCCACCTTTCTCTCAGCCTCACTCACCAGCGTTGCTAGGTGCAGGCCGCGCGCCTCCGGACATGTAACTGGAGAGAGATGAGAGATTAAAGTTAAGGCTGTCTCAGTAGAGCCGTGTAGCTAAACAAATTTTAGGCACAGGTACACGGGTTTAGGTACAGGTCCAGACCTGAACCTGTACCTGAACTACTATGTCCAAATACATGTAATGGTTGATTTCCAATAAGGACAAAAGCATGGTTAACCAATAACAACAATATATTTAATTCTGCTAGACACAGCCTATTATACGTGGCATCTGTAATGACCACCACCCTCATCACCTCTCTATGACTCGAGTATGAGGTACTATTTTTACAAAAACAAGATGAAAATTTGACTGGGGCCTTGTTAAAGTTTATTCTGTGTTCAGGAGTCTTCAGTGCAATTTCATGGTGATTTATATCTGTCAAAGTTGCCATCCCCGGTACACAGCTCTATGTTTCAGAGCTGTCTCCAGCTTTTTGGCGACGCCTCAGGGGCGAGCCAAATTTTTACTATATTGTGTGCAGATTGCAAGAATTCTAGGAATTGTACAGGAATGTGAAAGTCCATGGGACGATTACTCAAGAATGCCTGGATGTATTGTCTTCATATTTTGCAGGTGGGTAGGTCTGTGGGAGACCTTGTAATGGTTGGATTTTGGGCCCCCTAGCGACTTTTTATGGTACTGCAGGGGAGCTTTCACTTTTCAAATCTCGTCTTCTGAACATGCTATAGTCATGATTTTTAAGTGGTGGATAGCTCTTTGTTAGGAAAATATTTCCTGTAGATTTGGACCCCATAGCGGCTTTTTTTGGAACTGCAGGAGCTGATTTTGACTCAAACTTTGAAAGAGAATAACGCAAGAAGGGGATGACGGATCATCATAATTTTTGGTGTGTAGATAGCTTAAGTGATGATTTACATAATCATATGCCAATTATGCAAATTAATATCTGATTTGCATAATTAATGAAGACAGTTAATAAATCAGCTGTATTCTATTATAGGACTCTCAAACACAAGACATATGTAACTGAGAAAGAGAAAAATATCGATAGATATCAATTATGCAAATTGATACTTAATTTGCATAATTAATGACAAAATACTATAAATCCATAGTGGTAAATTATGGGGATTTCATTTTTGCACCATTTGGAAGTAAATGTGGCCATTATTAGACACAACTCTTGCATAGAGGGCCTCATTTACATAATTTATGAGGAAATGGTATGATATCTTTTTTTGTGAAAACAAGATTTTCATACATTAGACAACTTGTGTTATTTTGGTAGGGAAGGTGATCGACTGATATGATTTATTATGCGAGGTCCTTATTTGCATGTGGGCTAAAAAGGAAAACGTTAACAGAGACCACCGTCGCCATGGCAACATCTTTTTATGTTGCCAATCTTGTTAGATTTGTTTCCTTCCCCTCACTGTTTGGTAACCAATGTTGTTCATTTTCGTTGTTAGATATGTCATTTCCAGCTTACAAGAAAACATTTTCATCAATTTCAGATCATAGAGTTCAGATTTTTGGGACAGACGGGATGACATTTTTTCCTGTCCAAACAAATTTCAATCCCAGGAAAGAGGGGCGGGTCCTGGAGACAGCCCTGGGTCTCCATCCCACTGCTTATGTGGCTGTCAGAATTTTACATGTATGTTACACATCTTTAAAATGCAAACTTTTCCTCCCGTGAAAAATTTCTCATTTCCTACGGTTGGGAAGAAGTTTAAAAAAAATCAACAATTTTGATACAAACAGTTCAACATTTAAGTATAACACTTACTGTAACAATACTTTGACAAACATAATGTGGGACCACAAAAACAGCCGAGGAAACATTTCAGCTCTTTGATTAACAAATATGACAAGGAACTTTTCTTCCATTTCTGATTTTCTGTTACAGTACAGTCATGTACATGTTTACTTCCACTAATTGCTAAAGGCTGAGACACATGTACATGCACTTGAGATATATGCAATCTGACTTGTTTTCTCAGATTCCTTAAATGTCAATTACAGTTAAGTGCTGGCTTGTTGTGCACTGTTAGCTTCACTTGGTATCAAATGCATGACTGTGTATCTGGCCTCACATGTTACAGTCAGTGAGAGGCATTTTGACAAATTGCACAGTGCTGGATCAATTACAGTAATCGTAGGAACCTTCACGCTCACGTGGAAAATCTGCCACTACACGTGTCGGTTGACATTTAATCATGTTTACGGAGGCAGCCTGAAAGACGCACGCACGCATGCACGTGGCCATGACAGGATCTGATGAATGAACTGATGACGTCAAACCTGAAATCTAAATGAAAATGTGACTTATGGAATTTTCTATAGACATAAAAGGCAAGGGCACCTACACATGTAGACTTCACGACTTCACGTAGCAGGAAACTCATGCTTTGTAAAGGATCTCAAGTCAAAGATGGTTTTGATTTCAATGGCCATACAATGTCAAATTTCATCCTTTTCTAGAGCTAAATGTTCATATTTGTGGTAGGAAGAACACGTTTTAGTGACACAGCCACCAAAAGGCCAGCATCCAATGTACATGTAGACTGTTGAACATTTTTTCTACATAAAAGTTGAATTTTCTACATAAAGGTCTATCATGATGGCACTTACATCTTGGGTTGTCCACTGCCCCAGCAGTGATCAGCATCTTGGACATCGGAACGTTGTTGGTCATCATTGCTACGTCCAGTGGTGTGAAGCCTTCTTCGTTGATACTGGATTGGAAAAAAAATGGATCATAATCAGTCACATGCAGGTCCTTAAGTATGGAACAAATACTTGGTATCAACTCTTGACGGTTGAAATAAGGCAATCCCTGTATAGTCTTTTGAGGAAAAGGTCACATACATGTCTGAACACAATGTTTTGCTATAATACAGGAATACAGGGGCTGTATATTTTTAAGCTTGGTAAAAGAAATCATGTGTGGGAAATGTAAAATCCAAACTCAATGTACCAATATGCAATAGAATCAAACCAGTTGGTTTATAACTCAGACGTAAAACTTACAATATATAGAAACTGACAAGGAGCAAAAAATCTGAATGGATTGCAGTAAGCGCTCTCTGGACTTCAAACAGAGATTGAGAAAGTGGATTTATGACTCAGGGTGTTGTTTTAAATCCTTTTATACCAGTCCTGTCATGCAGTAATCAGATTCTCGTGAGTCTCCCGAGACCGTTGTATGACGTAAAGCATGTCACGTTGTGGTCAATTTATGATGAGTCAAATGTCTGACTGGATTTGTGAGGATCAATAGAGATCTCTGCGAGTCGATTATTGGCCCTGATATTTCATGCTTTATGCATAACTTCTACTGCTATGCACATGAATCTTTTTTTTTTTTAATTCTTAACTAGGGCACAGATATAAAGTGCCTTGAATCATTGATTATCTGTGCTGCATCATGAAATTTGTTAGGAGTAGTCGGTAAAAGTACAACAGGACAGTCATTGTGTCATAAATCACATGGGGATGAAGCAAAAAACGAATGAGCAAAGAAGTCATAACCCTCTAGTCATCTACCAGTCATCAAGAGCTTATCTTTACAACATGACAGCATGTTTGAATGATTCATAACCCACATGTGTGTGTGATAAGCCAACAGATACTTTAGATGTAAAGGTAAAGATAGTCCCATAGCCTGTTGAGGCCGTAGTGGCAGTAGGCTGTTAATCAACTGTGTCTAGGGCACGGTATAGCAAGGCGGCAGGGAGAAGGTTAAGAGACCTACAAGCCTGGGGCTTACCAGAATCAGAATTGAACTTTAAGATGGTTGGGTAGAACAAACAAAATTATTATAATTATCTCATTTCAGTTTGTTTGTTTGCTATTCATTATATAGTATTTCAATAATATATTTAGTATACTATTAGAAATGATTTAAGTAATACAGTAAAATATTTACAATTTAGCCTGGCCAAAATAGCAAATACAACATATTATATAGACCCATTCAATAGGGAGGAGTATGAAACTTGAAGAAACTGAGTGACTGTCCTACCAGTGAACTTAAGCACCCAGTGTACCTATTAAGTGACTGTGTGTATTGTGCCTGCACAGATGTGCGGCCCAAGGGCAAAGGAAACGGAGATGGGCACCACCCTATACACCATTCTATAGTAATAGGACTTGATTAATTTTTAGCAAAATAAACCACAATGTGATTAGTGGATCCTAATTGGCCATGAAAGTTACCCAGGCACTCAAAGTCATTTAACCACAGTGACTGTGTTTATCCACTTGTCCTCAGATAATGTTTCATTCAGCTGGACACCCAATACTCCCTTGGGCATCTTTGAAATTGCACTCCAGACGACTTTGAACAGATTGCTTTATGTAATTTTGTCTCCAACCCAGTGAAACTTGAGCCAGCCTGAGTTGTCTACGACGGTGTTTCATCCAAAAGTCGACAATTGCTCAACGGTCTGTGGAGACTGTTATAGTGCTTGGACTGACTCATGGTCACTATGCAATGCCCAATTTACGATTATTGGACAACCCAGACGTATACGGCCGACAGGTTAGAAATAACAGCAGCACTAAGAGCTGTGTTCGTGTGGTAGTCATCAGCAGTTCTGCGTAGCCTTATCACATAATTCTATAAAATACAGCTAGCACTTCACATGGACTATTTTACAGTATGTTACTGATTTCTAAGTCATTTTCATACCCATTCTTATGTCAATTGAGACTGTGAGAACTGGCTTCTCCGAATTGTTGTTCAGCAAATATAAAATCTTGCTGATGAAGTTTTTTCTAAACATTAGCACCAGCCTTTATATCATTTCCTGATTGAATTAGCCCCATTTTAGCAGCCTTTGTCCTCTATTCTTATGAAGCTGTCTGCAAGCAAGTTGATGTATGGTTTTTTTACACGAGACAACTCCATCTGAAAACAACCTGCATGTCCAACAAATAGAAGAGATTATCGACATCATGACAAAACATACACTGCTGTCAAATTGACATGGATTAATAACAAATTTCCATTAAAAAGCAATTAATCTCTTCTAAGCTCTATGTAATGTACTGTAGCAGGTAATATAGATTTTCCAGTAGTCTTGTTGTTTTTCTTGTTGGTGTTTAATAATGGTGGTGGCAGTTATGGATTGGTGACCCACTTTTGCCAAGTTTTGACAGCTGGAAGATATGTCGATTTGCTGACAATATCAAAGAAATAAGCCTGATGTGCAACATAAGAAGGTGAATGGATCATCCCTTGAATGTTTGTTTGTTCCATATTCCACACGCCGGTTTTGTACAAGCTGCAAAGGACCAGACTAATAGGTTTCAACCATTAACACTGGGAAGGACCCCTACACTCTTTTCGCGAGGTGGTTTCTTAAATAATTATTGCTCGAGGTGCGACTCTCCTCAAACTCGGGGCCTCCTTTTTACTGTCTATTCAAAAACAATGTCCCTAATAGAAACTCATTTTTTTCAGCTGAGTTGAGGGAGGAAATAGAAATAAAGTGCCTTCACCAATAGCACAACACCAGGGGCTTATTGGGATCCTGTAACTCAGAACCTTGTTGCAATGAATCTGTATAGTACCTGTTAATGTCAGGACAGTGAGGCGAGTTGAGTAAACTTCTGACAGCATCCAAATCCTGCAGCTCCACCGAATCAAACAGAACTGGGAAAAAATGTCACAAACATCAGTCATCAAAATCTCAGTGGGAAGAACAGCATCATTCAACAATGTATAGGTTTTAAAGAAATTCAATGTAAAAAAGCATATTGTTTTCAATCTTGACAGATTGCTAATATTGATAATGTGATGGTACAGATGTATATCCAAGAAATTAGTGTTTTTTTTGCCGTCCCATTATGTCTTCCCTGCCACTTCAACATGGAGCTGTAGTACTAATTTTACTCACAAGGGGGCATGCCTATATACACATTTCACCATTGATGCACCTGAATGCAGGGGGATTTCATCAGGATGTTTCAATGCAACAAAAGGGTAAGGACTGATAAATTTTGATGATGTATGTACCATTAAACTCCAAAATCAACTACAGGACTGGTGCATCTAACCCTTGCAGGATGGAAACCAGATAGTTAGTGTGAGCCAGCTGAGTGACTACACACGGTCACAGTCACCGATTTAATTTCTTGGTTCTAGGACTTGAAAAAAATAACAATGCTAGATTAGAATGTCAGTGTGAAGATAGAGTCTGAGGGGAGAGTCGGTACCTTGGTGCAAAAAGTTTCAAAGAGTAAACAGAGTCAAGTTTTCCTCATACCTGGAGATGGCATTGGTCCATAGCTCGTCTTCCGTGATCTCTTCCCCTTGTCTAGATTTGGCCCCATGGCAGAGTCTATCGAGAAGCCTCTGTGCTTGTTGGATAGCTTCTTGTTGACTCGGGAGGAAGTTGGAGGTGGGATTGAGGGCGGGGTCGCGGGGGGGATGTTCCTTCTCTTCATCTCCTCGCTGGACGGCGAGTGTAGGCTCTCGATGCTCCTGGACCGGCCTGACATTGCTAGCGGATAGTAGAAATCTTCCCCACTGTAAGGAGGAGAGAATTTGTCAAAGTAATAACATGATAGATATAAATGATTGATATAAAGAGACTATCTTTCAAGTTCACTTCAATTTAATCATTTAACCAGAGTACATCTCAAATCTACGGATAACTGATAACTAAAAGAAGAATTTTAGGCTGTGTTTTCTAGTATTAAAAGTTTTTAATGAAAGGATTATGAAAAGCATTTTACTAAATGAAAAAGGAAATCTTTAGAACATTGCACATGTTCTTAACCAGTGAGTGGAAGAAGCAACATTAATCTTACATTTTTTTACAAAGTTTTCATCCCCCACCGCTCTTTCTATCCTGACTCGCAAATCACAACTGCACACACAGTTCTAATTTCTACTTTGTGATAACAAATTCTAGCAGCGGTAATAATAAATCAAAGTTGAACTGGTATATTGTATCTATAGGCCGCTGGTGAGGCTCTACATTTGTATGTAGGAGAATGTATTGAGGTAAGCATAACTTTTTCTGTAACTTTGATTCACACCCTGCTACTTTTACGATGCCACTGACACAGCAGCTGCAATCTAAGCAATAAATCGTAAGAAAGTACTTTTATTTCCAAACAATGTTTCACCCACATACATGCTGCACTCAACAGTACCATCCATAATGTGGATTTAGTGCCATACAAATGATGACGCAAGGAAATCCATCTACATGTACATGTCATATCTCTGTATATCATAAAAACTCTATCAGAGAAACATGAGATTGTGAGATATCATATCTAACCCCTTCTGAGAAAATACCAAAGCATAGCGTTCTTTATTCCCATCATAAAGAGCTGCAAAACCCCCCTTTAACGACCCACAACACAAGGACAGCGCAATTCTGATATCCATCAAACCCGGACAGATTTCTTACATCAATGCGGAACTTCAGACGATATGAGCCGAGTTACAAATCTTTCCTTTGCACACCGCATTTAACATCTCGTAATGAAAGCACCACTTTTGTCCGAGGGCAGAGCCAAGCGCATCACTGATGACGCACAACTCTCGACAGACGGATAACCTGGCAAACTTAGATTGCCCATTTCTGGATGGATAAGAACTCTGGGTCCTAAAACAGCCTGGTGAGAAATGCATGTGGAAAGGTTACATATGGGCAGTGGAGCAGAAACTGTTCATCAGCATTTTTTTAAACAAGTTTTCTTGTTCATAGCTGTCTCCTTGAGTTAGCAACTGTGTGAAAAACAATTGTTTTGAACAGTGTACACTGGCTTTATATACTATAGCATATTTAACAGCCGTATATAGACGTTAACATGTGGTTTTGAACAGTGTACACTGGTTTTATATCATTATTTAACAGCCATAGACATTAACATGTGGTTTTGAACAGTGTACACTGGTTTTATGTCTAGTTACACTTTATCTAGCAGCCAAATATATAACACGTGCATCATTCATTGGTTTACATCTGGGCAGTGGTGCAGAAACTATTCATCTCTTTTTCCCTTCCACTTAAGTCGGCCACTTTGAGTTGGGTGTAACTGCAAGTAAAATAAATTATTTGGTACACTGGTATTACGTAGCAACTGACTGTAATTTTTCTTTTCTGGTAAAGTCATTGTCAAAAGCTGTTAGACCATCGGCTTACATCTGGGCAGTGGGGCAGAAACTATGCATCACTTTTTTTCTTCCCCTCGAGTTCTCAAATGTTCTGTATATAATCTGGTATTACTGTAAATGCAGAAATGTTCACGTTGGCTTTATGTTCACTGTATTCGCGTCGACCGTTTCACTGCGACCGTATAACTGCTGTGAACAATTTTGTCCAATACTGTAGCAGTAGGTACCTATAGCGCTGCCGTGAACTCCACCGCGAACACTCCATTTTCCTCTCAGCGCGAAATAAAAACCTCGCTAACTTAAATGCATTTACAGTATGTCGTAAAATCAGTAATGTCATTAGATCATCCAGGGTTACCTTTGGGCAGTGGGGAAGAAACTGCTCATCAGTATACCTCACTATTCCTGAATTTACAGCAATACATCATGATTGTACAACAGATTTGTAACAACTCTAAGGATCATCTGCTAAAGCCACCTGCCCATGAGTGCAATGTCACACCTATCAAACATTGCTGTATTTTCTGTATGTCACAGTAAAGGTTGGGTCGTGTCCAACTTTGGAAGAAGTTTGTCACGCAGAATGTAGATTTTACATAATGTCAAAGCAAAGGGAAAAGAAGTAAGCTTTGAAATAAAAAAATTGAAGTGCTTCTACATTGGAAGTTCACACTCAGTAATAATTTGGGGCCAACCTTGACATTGCTTTTTCAACACTCTCTGAACATAACTTGCAAAATATCAAGGCAAAAGAACAAATGGTGCCCTTTGCAGTGCTTCTAGATTGTATTTGCTACAGGGGTGCGAGCATGGTTACATTTCATTGCCACCTTGCACATAAAAGGGCAACACGTCTTTTCTTTCTGGGAAGCAGGCCAGGATCGATGCCTGACCATGTCACCCATAAAATGTTTATGCTGCAGAAAGGTTGTGTAGGAAAAGTCAAGGTTGACAGTCTGCCTGGAGCAGCCTGGAGCAGACAAAAACACTTCAGAACTTTGTTACCTCCTGAGTAACTAGATTTTGATTGTGTTGGCTTATGTGTGAGTGAGTATCAGTGAGTGAGTGGGTGTGTTGGTGTACAGCATTAACTTGAATATATAGTTGCTCGACCTGAATCTTTATGGAATTTGATAGCTGTGTAGGTGATGGCGTTAAACAAAGGAGAAGTTTGACTATGGGTACCTCATGATCAGTTGCTTCCCCTTAGTACTGTGCTGCAGCTTCTGGTTGTGTCTCTCATTTAAAAAAAAAATTTGCTACAAGTATTGTCATGATTTTGTGATGACTGCCCTCTACAAGCAAGATTATCTGACCCGGCATAATCCTTTTTTATGGTTATGTTTCTTTTTTTTCAACGTTGGTAATAAGGTGCAAATGAATGGAACATGTAGTACACTTCCCTGACTATATTCCAGGTTAATCATAGCCCACAGATCTAACTTTATTTGCTATGAACCACAGATGCCCACTGCAACTGTGAACTTCACACTCAGTCTAGTACTATTGACCCATTCCCACAATAGTCTGTAATTATAGAACCTGACTAATTCCCACGATTCGCAACATAATTTGCAAATGAACTTGAACTGCTGACCTCTTCTCCTGAAGTTATCTGTATATGGACTTGACCTTGTTGCCCCTTTATCACAATATCTCTTCCTTTGCTTTGAACCACAGTGGACAGCATGAATGAGCTATAATTTCTAATTCTGCCAGCTCTATATGGTAGCAGTAATAATCTGTAAACAACTTGAACCTGCTGACCGATTCCCACAATGACTCTTCCGTAAGTAAGATAAGTGCATTGAACCACAGCTGACTGCATGAATGTGCTATAATATAATAATTTCTCATTCTGCCAGGCCTAACGGTAGCAATAATGATCTGTAAATAAACTTGACCCTGCTGACCGCTTCTCGCAAAATCTCTTCTGTAGGAAAAATAGGTGCTTTGAACCACAGTGGAGTGCATGAATGTGTTATAATTTCTAGTTCTGCCAGCTGTGCCCGTACTTGTGGTGATCTGTAAAGGAACATCACCCTGCTGACCCATTCCCACAAAAATTGATATTTCCTTTTACGCACACTTTGAACCACTTCATGGATTTAAGTTAATTTCTAACACTGCCAGCTGTAGCGCAAGCTATGATAATCTGCAACTTGACCCTGATGGCCGATTCCCACAATTTCTCTTCCTCATGCAAGATGTGCTGCATGCAAGAAAGTTGACTGCTGCATGAATTGACCTTAAAGCTAATAACAGTCTGCAATTGAACTTGACCTTTGCTGACCCCTTCCCACAATACTCACTTGTCCACGCTGATGGAGCGGTACTTTAGCGCAGCCTTTCTCTCTTCCTTCGGATGTCCGGCAAACTTCCTGGCTAGACGGGACAGCTGACCACCCTTGGTGCTGTACATGGGGAAGAATGGTGCTGGTCAGTGCTGGTTTCATCAAAACAAGTCAAGTTTGAACATAACTCCACCAGGGTGCGTAATTCCGCCAGCCTGAAAAGATGTTCAAACAGATGTCAACCGAACATCCCCAGTATGATGCACTCCTGTATATCTAGACTGTATAGTTACCTTGTGGATGCTGCACTTAGTCTAGAGATCTCTCAAACCCACAATTTTTCCAAGTGGCAGATTTATGTCGTGTTCCTGGAAACAACATCCCTGATTTTGCATCCCTTGCACAATGACCAGACCAACATCAAGGTCAAATTAGAGGGTAAACAAGATGTTGTACAAAAAATTTGTCTCTATGTCCATGACAATTAGACATCCAGGTAATAAGATGTACAAAATAGTGGTAAAAAGGTAAAGCAGTCATCCTCAATTGAGGTGAAGCATGATAGTGCTAACTTTAAAAAAAAATAGCGGTAGCTCATTAAAATCAGTGCAGTTGCTTGTCAGTAAAGTAACTGCTATCTTGTGCATTTTTCCTTGTATAAAAGAGCCATAAACGGACACAGGCATACAAACAAACAAACAAACAAACATACATGACTGAGCTTGCCAGTCCGCTGGCGTACTCTCGGCACTGGCGGAAAGAATTCCTGCGTGCTAGCCGTGCCATGGCAAGGTGAAGACTGACGGTTTTACTAGCCAGTCGGGAACAGGCATTACAAATGTGGCCTTTTCAACTGACATCCACACTTATTGTGTGGGGAAGTCACAACTGTCAAGTATACAATAGTCACAGATAACTTATGAATATTTGGGTCATACCATTCTGGTAGTCAGGGATGATGTGGATATTACTACAGGTTACATCTTAGCAAGTAGTATTGAAATCATACTTTCAGAATCTGATACTAAATCAATAAGGAAAACTGCAAAATGTTTCCTTTCTCATTCATTTACAATCTACATGTAAGGCAATACTTCTCCTAGTATTCCCAACCAAAGTCATTCATTACAAATGAATAAGTCAGACTGCAACTTAATGAAACATACAGATAGCATTTATTTCATCTCCTGGCAAAGCACATTCACCATGAATATCAAACTGGATAGAAATTGCAATGCCTCAATGTCAGAAAATGCTAAACAACTGCTGAGAGTGAGACAGAAACCACAAGGGTGTCATGTGGTGGGTTTATGTACGCACGTTCCTAAATGGTAACTATGCGACCAAACTGATTTAGAACGTGATGTCGCCATACTTCACTTTTGTCAACAATAGCGTCTTTCTTCCACAATTATCCCCCGTAAATATTTCATAAGTCCAAGACAGTGATCAGTCTAGAACTGAGAGATAGCGTTCAACTGAAACAATGAGCTCTAAGTTACAAAGGACATTTCAGAAGGCTTAAAAAAATTCTGCATTGTTCTGGCCAACTATCTTCTCTTGAAATATGTAACATTCTCATGCAAAAGAATCATATCTGGTAACCATTATGATTTATTGTTTAATAGTGTTAGTTCAATGATGTGTGCATACCTTTAAAAAAGCATCATAAAGTTATTGTACTGACAGTCTTGATTTAAGTAATGTTTGACAAAAGAAATGTGAACAGTAAGTAAACCTTCATGTTTTTCCCTGGCTCTTTCTTATCCCTTCCTTGGTTATCAAGTAGGTTGGCTGCAGCTACATTGCTACCTTCATCCACAAATACATCTGCACTGTATCAAGGTAGTATACAAGGACAGAAGGGACATGTTTTGCACAAATCTTTAAGTTAGTAAATCACTCAAGTTGGCATTTAGTGGATTCTTGGAAATACATCAGGCCATGGAGCCTTGGCAGCTCTATTCTAGATTTCTTTTTAGCAAACAAGACCTGAAGTGGAGGAAGTATTTGAGTCATGCCATCACACAAAATTTGTTCATAGCCAGTTCTTTTGAAATGGTATACATGTATAATGTATTATAAAGCAATAAAAAAAATCATTGATTACAATAAACTAAGTAGACAATTTCAACTTCATATGACCCTGAACAAAAGTCATGACTTACATGTAACTAAAAGTAAAATTGACAATTGTCATTTGATAAAACCATATGATTTTACTTTGAATGTTGTGTATTTGTCCCTTAGAAATGCAGCAATAAATCAAATGCAGAGATGGCCAGTACCACTGTATAAAAGATTACTTAGTCACATACCAAATATCATCACAATCCATGCATAGTTTTCTGAGTTATACGCTGACCAATACGTGTACATGGAGAAACACATACGTACAGGTAAACATACAGACAAACGAGTAGGCACGTTACAAACAATATCTTAAACATGAAACTTAAACGGACTCCAAGGTAACAACCTACCTAGCACAGCAATCCATGGTTACAGTGCACGTAGACATACATGAGCTGCTACCAATTATTTCAAACATTATGAGCTAATTGTCCTGATGAGTACAATTCACCATTTAAAAAAATGATGACATTGTAATAAATACTATATAGTGAGGACTAGTGCCATTATCTGCAGCTAACGCCATATGGTGGGGGATTTCATTCCTTGCAGGCGGGGTGCCCTCAGGAATATAAGATTTCACTTTTACTTTCTGCTCCAGGTAATCGATTTCCCCTCCATCACTGTCCTGGTTCAATGTCCCCTGTCGGGAGAAAGCCACCCGAGTGCTAATCATTCTCTTTCACTGGGAATTCAATTTGTACTTGAGGTTTATATTAGATTTTGTAGTCAACATTCATTGTGCTGGTGTGTGTGTGTATGACTTGACTGATAAGACAAGAGTTCGACAATAACTTGATGTTAAACTAATGATCATGACATACTGTAAAATGCAGAAATGTTCGCGGGGATTTGATTTCGCCGTAGGGAGAAAATGGAGAGTTCGCGGCGGCTTTGAGTTCGCTTTGAAACAATAGTACTCTAGTAGTGCTACAGTCACACAATGGAACAGCTTTTCGCAGTGGTTTTAAGTTCACGGTAAAGAGTTTACCACAAAAACCTCGAACATAAAACCACTGCGAACATTTCTGCATTACAGTTTTCCAAACTTTTCTCATTGATTATGCAAACAAAATACTCATTTGCATAAATTACAGTAGTGAGTGATCTTCTCTACCCAAATAACACAAGTTGTCTAAAGTACAAAAGTCTTAACTCAAGAAAGAAGGCTATTGTAGCATGTTCTCATTGATTGTGCAAATGAAGCCATGATTTGCTTGAGTGCTAATCATTTTCCTTCTCTAAGAATTCAATTTGTACTTGAGGTTTATATCATATTATACAATTTCAAGGACATTATATATAATGTCCTTGGTAATTTGTAGTCAATATTCATTATGTTTGGGTCTATGTGAATAGGCTTATGAATAAAAAGTATAGCCAGTTATCTGGAAATTCATATTACATAATGGCAGTCACTATCAATTGTGTTGGGACTTAATACATTAAATTTTGCAGTTTCCTGGAAATTCAATTTGAGACTTTATATTCTTGGGTACTCAATGGAATCCAATGATATTCACTGCACCATGACATATGCAAGGCTTATATGTATGTGTTGCTAAATCTTTATAATGAAAAACAATTATTGGGAGCTTTGAACAGTTTATAGTTGATATCATCTACTGGCATATTGTTTATGTTATGATGAGTTTTTTATTGCTGACACTAAGTCCAATGAATGGAGATATAAACCTAACCTGGAAATGAAAAAAAATTTTGGACTCTAACCGTTATATACAGTTTTCATCGTAAACTTTCAGCAGTTTTATATCCAGGAGTTTCAAGCTCCTAATAAGGCATATAACGCAAGGTTACCAGTTTACGTGCAGGACCAGTTAACAGTCGGTTATTGGCATGTGCAAACTTCAAGCTGAACCCTGGTTCAATCTCTTGATGATGAATTACTCAACAGCATCCTGTTGACTACTTATATCATCACCAAAGAGATTGAAACGCCTTTTATTTATACCTTACGGCTAGCATCTCGTTGGAATCCTCGGAAATATCCTTTTTCCATTATCAGCTTTCCAAGCAGTTTCCCTGACCTTGCCATTCCAGCAAAGTAAGTAATTTGTCACCGAAGAAATAATAAGTCCCTTTCACGCAGTTTCCTCGAGCTAGCAGAGCATCAGCAGCCTGTCAGAGTTAACCAGGAGACCCATCCCTCTGCGGCTTCACGCACTGTGCAGAGCTGCCCTCAATTAACGACCTCGTCTTAGAACAAACCGCTTTCCGCCATGATGTTCTATTTCTATCCTCTTGAAGCATGAAATCTCTTATTGATGCTGCTATAATATTAATATCTGACTAAAAGATATTCCACTGAAAAAGATCACAGGGAGGGGGATACATTTTCTTCCTTCTATTTTAACTTTCAACCATCACAACTTTTGTAAATATCAAGCTATACTGTATGGTGTCAATTTGCACAAATCAATAATGTCAAATATATTACATGAATGTTTCTTCATAAACCTTCACTTGCTACCAAGATACGGAAATATGAATGATACAGATTTTTGTGATGTGTGGGTCCTGTCAAACTTTTGATATTACAAAGTATGATTTCAGGCGATACAGCAGATTGGATTGCCATCTGACACCATGATGAAATACCAGTATAAATACTGTTTATCAAAAGATGTAACTAATACTTCTTTAGTCTAAGTTGAAAAGCTTTCGTATCTCATGTTAGTAGTCATATATAGAGTAAGTGTTTAGATGCCCCTTTCTCATTCTTGAGACGACCAAAGAAAAAGAGACTGATCTTCACTTAGTCTACATACAACTTAGGATTTACATACATGGAGGTTCAATCTAACATGATGTAAACAGGTTATATATAGCGAAATTGTCAGAATGGTTCAAACCCCATTCAGTGATCAACAAAGGAGATTGATGTAGACATACACATTGTATAGCTTTGAATATACTGGTAATACATCGGTTGTTACCCGGAAATCATGGTCACAACAAAAGGAACAAAGCAATTGCAAGAAAGGTCAAGAGACTTTTCAGATAAGAAATGCATCTGCCAAACAATATCCCTTTTGTAGCTTGTATGTGCTTTTGCAACATGTCCCCTATTCATCACTGAGTTATTCAACATTGTGTGCGGAAAATAAGATACAAGATTAGACTACTTTGGGTACACAGCGTTATCCATATAATTGTGTCTGCTTGACTGGGTGTAACTTCAACGTTGTGAATTATTAATCAAGAGCATCACTTCTAGATGGATGCATCAAATTGTACATTTTGTACGTGTTAGATATTTCTAAACCAAGCATCGTGTTGTATTTCAACAAAATTGTAACCATTGTTTGTCACTAAGTCGATTTTGTGAATTATATGTAGTAAGTGTTGCCACCAAGCACCCATTGCCAAGTACTGTAGGAGCATACTTACCAGATTTAGACCATGCTTACAGTTAGATGTGCAAAGGTTAGGTGTGACAGGTGGTTCAGTGTAACATAACAAGCTGCTGCCGCGCTGTGTGCCTGCAAAGCTGGCGTGTTACGCTGCAGGGCGGTTATACCGGCTAAATAGATACAGAAGAACAGATACAGAGGCTGGTGTGTTACATTTCATCAATGAGAAATGTCAAAGCCAATGGCAATAAAACTGAATCTGCCGGATACAAGTATTAGTAGAAAATGTACACTTTAAAATTTGTAATCATTAGGTCCCCCTTATGGTTTTCTTCTGGTTTTCTCTTGAAGGTCATGTTTGTTAGATGTTTGCAGCTTTTCGCAAGCCCTAAGTATGTCACCTATTAAGATAAATGTTACAGCGTAGTAAGTATCAATCACAGGTAATTTAACGATGCAGAAAGATAATGAACCCAACAGAATGGATATGAACATGGTGCCACCAAAATATGCTGTTGTCTGTTCCATTCTCTCCCCTGAAACCTCCGGGGAGTCATCATGGGCGCAGATAGATGCGTCTGTCATACCAACTCATGATTAAACCATTCATTCTAGTACGCTGATCAACACAGCATGCGACACATTATGTAAGGTAGCTAAAATTAGTTTATCTAAACCCAGCACTCGCAGCATTGCTTGAACAGAAATTGGTGAATCTGATCATAATAATCTGATTTGAATTACAGTCTTTATCTGATCATATAAAAATGTAATAAACAGAATGGAGATGATATTGGGTATCCATATCAGTTATGGTCGTGGTAAAACAAGGTAACCGCAAGTTGTGGTAATTTTCACATGATTATATCGGAAGATGGTACTGTATTTCTTTATCAGGAAAAAAATGTTGACAGTTGAAGGTTCAAGGTGAAATCGAAAGAATTTTTTTTTTCTGATCCAGGCATTTCAAACCATACTGCATATACTTATTAGCCATATAACCCAACATATTATATAATCATCAGCTTTGAGTAAGTTTCTCCCTTCATAGAGCTCACAACCAACTGTCTTATGAATTTTCCTGAAAAACTTGGCGCTTCCTAGCCTCCGTTGCAGACTCTGAAGCGGCTTTTTGGGGGGCTAAATAATACACTTTTTGCAGCCACCCCGTAACTATCAGCCATCCTGTAACCATCAGCCGCCTAGAGTCTGCGGTATTGCGCCTTGTCAAAGCGAAATTAAAATCACGTTAGGGCGATTAACGCAGAGGTGCAAATTTCCTGCCTATGGTAGACCGCACAATAAGAACAGTATACACGCACCTCCCCCAGTCAGTGTGCTGTCACGCTTGTGGCAAAATAGTTTGCTATGTCTACTGTTCCTAAAGACAAACTTCGATTATTAGAAGCAGTGTTTCCGCCAGACCGCGACTGAGATCTTGAGAGGCCGTCCACTTGGGGAGGGCCGTACCGCGAAAATTGATTGACCGTACCGCGAAAATTAATTGACTAGGAAAAGTACTAGTAACTGAATGTTGTGATCAGAAAAAACTTTGTTAATTTTTCAAAATCAATTTGTTACGAAGGTCGCTATAATACTGCTTCAATCGTCACAAAATGCTATCTATTTTGACAAGAAACGCCCGAAGTGTAAAGGGAAATTCCCGCCCGTGTGGTCACGTCACATCTTGCTGTCAACCAATCAGAGCACAGTCTTTATGACGCAACCCAATCAGCGCTCAGAACCTTGCATATCAATGAGTTTAAAAACATGGCGGACGGCCCGGGACGGGTTGCGACTCGAGCGAGCGTCATGACTTATGTGAATTCATAGCGAAAATAACGATTTATCTACGGTAAATACGGAGAATTTTCACGAAAAAATATTCACAGGAATATATATTGTGTCGAATACGGCCAGAAATAAAGGCGAACCACGGCAAATCACGACGTAGAGGCTGAAATGCACGGGCGAAAATTCTTGTTTTGTTTACGTGTTGTTGGACGGGGCAGGTTGGGACTCGAGCGAGCGTCGTGACGTATGTGAATTCATAGCGAAAATAACGATTTATCTACGGTACATACGGAGAATTTTCACGGAAAAATATTCGAAGAAATATATATTGTGTCGAATACGGCCAGAAATTAAGGCGAACCGCGGCAAATCACGACGTAGAGGCTGAAATGCACGGGCGAAATTCTTGTTTTGTTTACGTTTTTCCTTGTTTTCTTCGATGACTTTCTTCGATTGAGTCTTAAAAAACGGGTTTTTAATGAGAAATGGCAAACTATTTTGCCACAAGCGTGACAGCACACTGACTGGGGGAGGTGCGTGTATACTGTTCTTATTGTGCGGTCTACCATAGGCAGGAAATTCGCACCTCTGCGTTAATCGCCCTAACGTGATTTTAATTTCGCTTTGACAAGGCGCAATACCGCAGACTCTAGGCGGCTGATGGTTACAGGATGGCTGATAGTTACGGGGTGGCTGCAAAAAGTGTATTATTTAGCCCCCCAAAAAGCCGCTTCAGAGTCTGCAACGGAGGCTAGGCGCTTCCCAAAGTCAGATTTGTTTAAGATTGCATAAAACATTGCCTGGTGACATTATATTTACCCTAGTGAGCTCGCTGCTATTTCTACCTTGCTAAGAGTGTCGTCCACCCACCCAGTTTGTTAGCCTGGCCAGCTGGAAATATAGGCTGTCAGAAAAAGCCCATTGCTATAAGTAGGACATGGGCTGACTACGCCGGCTATAGGGAGAATAATTGCCAGGAGAGTTTGGTCACCATATGTTTTCATTTGCAGGGGCAAATGTTAATCTTCCGGTGGACTGACTCTCCTGGCTTGTTTTTGAAATTTGGCTTGGCTACATAAAAAAACCCGGGACAAAATAGAAAGCCCGACAAAAACATCTAAAAAGACATTAAAAAAAAGCCAGAGCCAAACCTCTGCTTGGAGAGTAAGTTGGCAGGGAGCTGCAGCCTTTCCACTTTGGCAGTGATTGGTTCTAATTAATCCCTCTTAATTTTATCACCCTCTGGGGGGAAGTGCGTCATTCCCCAGTAATTCAGTTAAGTGCCTAGCAATGATGAACGGTCTGTTTGGATCAGCTGGGATGGTCTGCTGTACAGACAGGACAGATGGGAATCACTAACGCCAGCTGGGCTACTATCTTTCAAACACTGAGAAATACATGACTGTATTTATTTTCTATACACAAGACACTTGTGTATTTTCTACACACTGAGAAATACATGAATCTATTTTCTATACAGAAAACCATGGGCTAAAAATGGCTGCTCAATCATTAACTCACTCACTCACTCACTCACTCACACATTCATTCACCTACTCACTAAATCAATAAATTTATTAGTTACACAAAGACAATTTCTTTCTCTCCCATTGAAAAATGTTAAGTTAACATAAATCATAAATCTGTTATGTGTAAGACAACAAAATAGCATGGGCTACATGCAATATGACATTCTAATATTTTGCAAATCTTAAAATTCTTAAAAGTCTTAAAGATGCCTGAAACAGCTGTACCACCTCCCATCTTAAGAAACCCATGATGTTAAAAGGCTCTGTCACCTTGAACATATTGTTGAGCTGCCAAAACCATGAAATCAAAAACACCTTAACAAGGATCCTTTATTTCTGGAAAGACGTCATGGCGAAAGGCTCAAATGAAAGCTAATCATAATGTTATCCAATTTCTCTGACGTACTTCGAAGTTCACGAACACTTCTGATTTGATTTCTCAGCTTGGTGGGGCTCAACAAATAAATCCCACAACCGCAATGTTCGTGCAAATGACCTTTTTCGCATCATGCGTCTCAAAGTGCTGTAAATCCATAGGGCTTGGGCTGGGGATTATTGGAAAAGTGCTGTGCTCTTTCTTTGGTCTAAGCAGATATCTTTAGTGTGGTTTGAAGTTGGTTTGATAGCATACTGTTCGGAAATGGATTAAACTGACTGGACCCATCATGGAAAGAGATTGGACATACAGCGTACCCAAATCTTTGGCTGTTAACTCCAGCCTCTAGCTGTCAATTTACAGTTAGAAATACATGTAAAAAAATTGTACTCTAATTACCATCTTATGGAAATTTAATGGTTTAAAACATCACCTTTTTGCTGTTACAGATTGAAGGAAGGGACAGCAGAAAGCAAGGAGGTTAAAGGGCCATACATGTACATGTATAACCTCCTTGTAGAAAGGGACACATATCACTTGCTTGGACAATCATTGCATCTACACACACGTATCAAATATGCACAATCATATTTTACTCTTCCATTCAATCGTGACAAAGCCGGTATAATTTTTCATTTCATTCAGACGGTGACATAACGATTATTCAAGTACCACGAATGAAAAAGGCATCATGACCTGAAGATTAATTGGCCACAGGTATGCTCCCTATTCTCTCATCACACTATTGGGTACCAGTACATGAATGGAGCAAAAAGATTGAAAACAACCAAATTATTCTGACCATTCGTGCAGTCAAGAACTGACAAAGCACAAGAATTCAGGTCTGATTTTTCAGCTAGGCAAAATGGTAGGGCTAGGTTTTACACCATCGTCTACCTATTTTTCAACCTTTTCAAAAAACAGTGTACCATTGAACCATGCACCTCATGTTTTAGAAATGAAAGTGCAGCCGATTGCAACAAGGAAGGTCCAAGGCAACTCTTCATTCACCATTGCACCGAGAAATTCCCAAAGGGGACCTCTTTTGCATGCGTAAAATATCTCTATTTTCCTCATTAGTAACCCATGGAATTACATCTTACGTTGCCAGATTAATTACCATTTAGACAATAGAAACAAGCTACTTACAGATATCTGGAGAAACAGTAATAAGAAATGGGTTCTGTACATACATTTCATGCAGCGCCTGTGCCATCTTGCCCCTATTTGTTCAAGAACGATACCAGAATGAACTTGACTGGGTGAAACGACAGCCTTCTTAGTAATATACTGGAGCTGCAGGCTCCACTGAGAACCCTGCTACCTTCGAGCCACTTCGGACTGTTCCAATGGGAAACTATATATAGGGGGGATGCACTTGACAATGTAATGGTAACTGTACAGTAAAACTAGTTTGGTGCTATGCAAAATTTAAAGATGATGGGGTATAGGCATTGAAAATTACTGTTGAAAAAAGGGGTATTTACTGAAAGAAATTATGATAAGAATTTGAATATATCAAGATGCTAAAAGCAGGGCCAGGATAATGCATGCAAAGAAAATTGCTAAGGATTTTTAAGTGAAGGAAATGATAGGGTGGAGGACAAAAGAAAAGCTTATCTGTCATTGTCAGAAAAAAATACCTGTAACAAAAAGAAGATCTAACAAATAGGGACCATACAGGTTTCAATTTTCTTTAAATGAATAAAACATTTTCATTTTCAAAGTCACCATTTTGAACCCCTCTCAACTGGGTGAACGGTTTTGTAGCAATTCTTATAAAATATAAAACAATAAATGATCTCCCAAGACCCTACTCAAAACTACCAAATATCTTCCTATGCATTCTACCCTCTTTCAGAAATGTGATTGATATGGAGACGAGCATTTTTTTTCTCCTATGCTCCTTTTCACAACTTACAACTCCTATGTTTTATTATGCGGCACACCGGATGCCACTATCTATCAAGGTGGCCAACCTGCTATCTTTGGAATGCAGCTGGCAGACTCACGGCCATGATGACAAGGAAAGTAAGCAGAGGTGATGCCCAGACATGGAGGGAAAAGATATATCACCTCGTAGGGTCTCTCTGGTACACTCATCAGTGGAAGGGCGTGAAATTATTGGGATGTTCCAGAAATTAGACAGTGAAAGTATAACTGAGGGGAGGGGATGCACAAATGCAAGCAACGTTACATGTAAGATGGATGCCAGACCCCCAATCTCTATAATATCCATCGTGTGGGGTATGTAAGAAAGAGATAGGTATCACCTCCCTGGGTCTCTTGGGAAAAACATAAGTGGGAAGTGTGGACTTCAAGAGTTCAGAAACTCAAAGTGAAAGTCTAGTTAAGGGGAGGGGATACACTAATGCAGGTGCATATAGAAAGAGAGATATCAGCTATAACCATAACTGCATGTCTTAGATACACTTTTTAGTGGGAAGTGTGGAATTCTAGGGTTGTTTCAGAAACTCAAGTTGACAGTATAGCTAAGGGGAGGAGATACACAAAATGCAGGGGCATCTAAGATAGTCAGATACTGTGTACTACATGTATCCAGTATCTGGGTCTCCAGGGTACACACTGACACTGTGACACATCAGTGGGAAGAGCGGGAAATTCTTGGGATCTTCCAGAAACTAGAAAGTAAAAGTATAGCTGAGGCCACACCAATTTAATTTTAACGGATTTTTATTTTCCAAGAAAAAGCCCAGCCTTCTGTTTTCTTGATTTTTTTTTTCTAAAATTTTTTTTTTGGGAAAATAAAAATCCATTAACCAAGAAAATAAATTGGTGTGGCCTGATCGATGGGAGGGGACACACAAATGCAGGTACATGACATGTGAGAAAGAGATAGCATCTAGTAACTGGGTACACACATCAGTGGGAAGGGCATGGAATAGGCTTGAGATTGAAACCAATATTGCTGACAAGATATATGTAAGTACACTAAGGGAACTGGGGATGTGCAGATAAATCATGTGAGAAAAAGATTTTGGCAAGATACAAGTAAGGACAGGTGATGCAGGAACATGCAGGGAATCAGAGATGTATCACCCAGCTGGGTCTCTTGGGTACACTCATCAGGGGGAAGGATCTAAAGTTCTTGGGATGATCCAAAAATTAGAGATTGAAACGAAGGCCTTTCTGGACATTGAAACAATGCATGTCAAAGATACCATCTACCCGACAAGATACTTGTGAGGGGAGGGACTGTGACTGTACATGTGACTGTAAGGTGGTGCATGAAAGAAAAAGTGGTGCGTAAAAGAACATGGCCGCTCTGTAAATTTTTGCAAAAGCGATTCTATATACATACATACAAACATAGGCATACTGTTAAGTTGGAGCATATTAATATATTTGATCTACATTGGACCTTCAACATGAGAGTACAAGTCAAATGTGTACAGCCATTCCATTTCTGGTGCAACCTTGTTACTTTGTAACACCTGAGAATGTGTGTGTGTGTGTGGGGGGGGTCTATCATCAACAAACAGGTGAGCTTCAAGCTACCATCTATGATAATCCTGACCCACCCTATCTATTCTGAAACAGCCCGTTCTTCAAGCAAAAGTTTCCAACCAAGGTGAGGTGAGGCCGTCAGCTGGCCTCAACTCAAGGTGACTTTGGGTCAATTCCCAGGGAGGCGATGATTTAGAGTTGCCTTGGTGTGATGTGACAAGGTCTGCTACCCACATTTGTAGGTTCTCCCATGCGCTGCACTGCGTTTCCCCTTTAATATCAACTCAGCGCCTTTGGGGGTCACACCTTGTGAGCCCTCCTGTGAGGCTGTCTATTTTTGGTTGATAAGTGACGGCCTTAGTATTTCAGTACAGGCTACCTTAGATAACTGTCATCCAGTTGGTTCAAATCATTTTTCTTTTTCTCTGGTTGTTCATTGACATGTATGTACGGTACTCTTTTGGTAGTTCAGACCAGCTGGGTCAGACAATATCCTTTGTTTGAGAATTATGATTCAGGTGTTTTTCAAGTCCATTTGGCCACTCTAACTGTCTAAGCTCTCTTTGACAAAAGATGCTCTTTCGCTGTCCCTGTGTGGCAAAGGCCGACTTCTTAATCCATATTTTAAGGTTCTCTCCTGCGGTGCACTGGGTTTCCCCTTTAATATCAACTCAACGCCTTTGGGGGTGACACCTTGCGATCATCTATCTATCATCTATCATTTGTTTGAGAATTGTTTTTTGAGTCCTCTTAAAAAGTTGCAGAAGATCGCTATTATTCTAGTTGGTACTTAGTATTAATAACATTTTCTTCGTTTATACTACTAGTGCCATTATCCGTCTGTAGTTCCTTCAATAGCACCTGTTTGAAAATTGACATTCAGGTGTTTCTGCTGTTCAGCCTACTTTTGACAAAAGAAGATTGCTAACTTGCATTGTCCACGTGTGGTAAAGGTTCTATCAACCTCCTTGGTTGGTGACTCCATATCTGTAAGTTCTCTCCTGTGCCCCTCTATCATCCTCTAGGCTAGCTCCTTGAGGTTGACACGTTGACAGCTCTCCTGTAGAAATGTCTATTCCTATTTGAAAGGAGAGTGTCCTTTGTCAGCAGTGACCCATTAGCTGCTGAAGCTGAAGTTTGTGATCAGGATTCCAGTTGGATAGTCATAACTTTCTTCTACTGTAGTGTAGTCAAACCTTTTTCGTTATCTATTAGTGGAATGCGGCTTCGCTACAGCTTGCATATTTTTGGCCAAGTACACCGGGTCACCCCTACTCTTCTTGATAAGTGTGTTGGGTTCTAACTGACTTCTATTGTAGCAGTGACTGGTAGATGCACTTTCCTTCAATTTATTTCATTGCAAAAATACCATGCCTTAAAGCTGTTTACTTGATTTTCCGAAAGCAAGCAATTTCTTGAAGACTTTGAATTTCGTAAAAAATTACAGTACCTACCTCAGACTGCGTTTCACTACTAGCGCAACAAAAGTTCAGGCTTCCCTGGAAATGATTATCTACCATAATTGCAGTTTATTCTCGAGGCAGTCTGAACTAAAAACGATCATTATACAGTACAGCAATACTGTAATTTCCTTGCCTTTTTTATTACCTATTATCTTCTTACATTACCTTAATTACTATCATTTTGAGTGAGAAACAAACCTATGACTTGCATTGACAAAAACATTAGCTACAGAACTGTCTGTGGCTTTCGTAAGATTATGTAATGGTGATATCATGAATAACCTAACGTAGGATAACTACTTCCTCTCAAAGTTTCCTTCTTTGCTGCCAAATCAATTTTTTTGCCTTCTCGTTGCATAACAAATGATGTGAAATTTGCAGTACCTATCATGCATTATGATGAATTAAGAAATTTCTAATACAACAATTCTTATTGACACAACAAAAGTACAGCAAGTTTAAAAGTACCACAACTTTTGTAAGGTCTTCTACAACTATACATACAAACAAGCGGACACAAAACTCAATGCTATACTCAGAGCCACCTACCAAGTACGAATGAAATCTAAATACAGCAGTCTAATTCCGAACTACATGAAATTGAAATGGCTGATTGCACCGTACAGAAAAAAGGTATGAAATTCTTGATCTTGAGTTCAAAGGAAACTGTTGAAACAGAAAATCACTGTACCAAGAGGATCATTTAAACGTAACTTACATTTCCCCTGGGTCCACCATGCACCACCCTTCAACCACACTGCCCACTTTTAACCTAAGTGCCGTAACAATTGATTAGCGGGCCATCTGTCCATGTGACATTAAACGCAAAATATCAGACCAGATGGCTCTCTAATGTCAGCAGGTCTGGAGCAACCTTTCAAAATCCACATGACGTTATACTATAAAAGATCTTTAGACATTTTTACACCATATTTAGAGGTAACCCCTTTGTGCGAGCATTTTACATGTGGAGTTAGGATTTAATCTCCAAGCAGAGACAAGTTTTGTGGGTCTTTTGTGTTTCTACATTTCTCTCTAGTGGTCCTGGTTTTTTTCTGTTCACTTCCCTCAAAAATGCACACAAGAGAGGAACCAAAGAAATGTAGAATTAGAAAAGGCCACAAAACAAGCTCCAGTCTGATACCTTAGCTCGAGCTCGAACATGAGTGTTAGAAAATGCTCAACGGCAGGTACAACAATATCAGAAAAATAAAAGTTAATTAAGTTTTCGACTAATGTTTACCTTATTCTGTATTACCGCTTTAAGCCAAACCAAAAGTTCAGTGTACTAAAAGTTCAGTCCATAAACTTTAAGACTCACTTGTCATCTGGATGTTAACGAGGTCTAACAAGAACCTGATGAAATACTGACCCTACATCCAACCCTGCCCTCAAGGTCAATTGTTCTGCAACCTTTGCGTGACCTTTATCCAATAACTGTTAAAATCATTCAATTTTACCCCCTTTCTGGAAATAAATGTAACAATACTTCACGAGATGACTTTTTATTGGAAATAATCTGAGGTACCATCGTGCTTCACAGGACGAATTTGAAATTCGAGAACCGTAAAAAGTAGAAGAAAGTTGACCGAAGCATAACTCGAAGCACAATGGTCGAACTGCACACTTCTATGGCATATGGCCTTTCTGAAGTGCCCCCTTTTTGTTCAATTTGAGAGATTTAGATTAATTTGTTCCGGTTGTTGTGGCAGTGCCATCTGTGACCCCTCCATATTTTTGTCATGGTAATCATTTGGAGCTGGTGCGTGCTGGACACTCACACATTGTCTGTACAACCTGTTTCACCACTTCTCATGCACTTGTGGCAATGCAAACCTTTCAACATTTTTGTTCACATTTTGTTTTTCATCAACAAGATTAATGTCAAATGCTGGTATGACAGCTATGTCAATAAGTATGCTGTTGCCAGTGTGTAGCAGTAAATTAATATAGTATGCAACATGTTTATTTCTAATACAGTATGCATATTTAAAGATACGTTCATGTAGGTAAGACATCCAAGTTAACAATATTCAAAGACAATTCGAGCTCTACAACTGGATAACATTCGGAAATTATTTCAGGACATTTCTAGTAATGCTGCAGCACAAGAGTTTTGGATGTCACTAGAAACGTCCAGACATTATCTCTGAATCTTAGCCAGTTGTAGAGAATTGTCTTCAAATGTATTTCAAGATACTAGTATCATTCTTTGCGTCTGACTTAAAAGAGACAAAAAGTTTGGGAAACATGTAGGACAGGTCCTTTTTCCAAGGGTAAATAGGGTCATAATATCACAACCCAACATTATAGCTCAACATTAGAATACAAGTCTCTTGCTTGCATAGTACAGGTAGAACAATACACTACAAATTACAATAACATGATAAAGCAATAAACTACCCTCGCTCTACCTTTCTATTCTATGAGTATGACTTACTGTTTATCTTGCCTTTCTGTACTCCAGAAACTAAGCTGATGAAAGCTATTCTGGAAACCAAGGTTAAAAAGAGAAACCCAAAGTAAATCCTGTTCCAAACTCCATCATAAATCTTTCATGGCCTGACTCAGTGATTGCTTTCTTCCTGGCAGTTTCCTATCGTGAGCTTTTCAGGGGCTCAGACGTCAAGGAAGCATTAAAGTACAGGAAAACCTGCTATTCCCAACCATGAATATTTCATCAGAAACTTTGGCTGCAATTGTGCTGGGGCCGAAAGATTGACAGGAAAATGAAACAGAGAGTTACATACTAGTAATTTTGTGGGTCATAAATATGTTATGGAAGTGACACCCAGATGTCATGCTAAAAAAACTAGGACAAAGTAACTTTCTCTGAAAAAAAGAAGTTTAATACCTCATTGGGTAAACAGAAGGCAGACTAACTTACAGGCATACAGAATAACGGTACCATACTTTTTGTTAGAACGCCTTTGTATATGACATATTTTTGGATTTTGAATATATATGATAATATCTCCTGTTTTACCACCAGTATCATTTCTGTATTTTGGTTGTCAGTGATACTGATCGTTTAACGACCTAATTTGTATACAGTTGATAAAACAATCTGCTAATTCAAGATAAAAACAACATCCTAATCTGTAATCAACACAAAGAACTTGCAGGATGCAATACACATCCCTTTTCCCTCACTTCACACTTAATGCCCTTGGTCCAAGTACATGTAAATGCTATGCTAGAGGAAAAAACAGTTAAATACTTCAGCAATCATGTATATATTTGCCCAAGGACATTATTGATTTGCCTACAGCTGTTTTGTCAACATCAGATCAAGACTTTCCAACGACCTTCTCCTAAAATACCTACCTCTAAACTCTGTTTACCGTACTATGTTTACCTGAGGTGCCCTCTAGTCTTATGAGGGTACAAGGCCTCAGACTCAGTGTTGTGGTTTAGCGCATGCATGCTGTGGTAATTAATTTGGACTAATTAGCACTAATTAAACTGACACCCTTTGTTTCCAGGTCATTGTGTGGTCTGGAGGCTGTCAAAAGATTGTTGTTGTCAGGAATAAAAGTGGTGAAACAAAGATGCATAATTTGTCGAGAACAAAACAGTCCTTAGCGAAAGATATTCTCGTCTAATTCTTGGAATCATTCAATCTTCAATCTCCAAATGAAAGTTGATTGCATGGGCCTGAGGCTTATTGCCCACTGTTCAGATCCGTAGACCCGGTTTATACCAGGATTTCTGAATTGTGATTCACTTGTTAAACTCCTTGCCCAGACACAGAGACTGATCCTGTTTTGCAAATCCTGGCCCAGGAGGGGGGTTTGATAGATCAGGATTTATCCACCCTCGGATCCGGAGTTGGACCGTTCATACCAAGATTCGAAAATTGGGATCAATCCTGAGCCTGGGCGAATCATCATTCGCAAATCATGGTAGGAACTAGCCTCTGTTGCAGGCTTCCCCGCAGCGATTTTTCAACTTATCAGGGCCAGATTCTTTGGCTGGGGGGCCGTATCCGCTTGGGGACACCAGCCAAAGAATCTGGTCCCGGATAAGTTGAAAAATCGTTGTGGGGAAGCCTGCAACGGAGGCTGGTAGGAACAGGTTACTAGAAATCAAAGGGGGCACTGGCCAATCTAGCTCTCAACTGTACAAACTGTCTGACTAACTCCTCTGGCAATTTCTACTCTTTCCAGCCACCTCTGGCGCCTGATAGTATAGGCTTACCAACTACCGGTACGTAAATCATGACACATCAGCTCAAGAGAGCTGGCCACAATGTTCACGTATTTGAACATGGATGATGCACCGTATAGGAATCTTACTTCCAAGTGAAGCACCCTGCGTTCCTTTGTTTACTCGAAACGTTCGTATGAGATCCGGAGAAAAGAGGACTGAAGTATTTGCCCAGCTGTCAGTCAGTGGTTAGTGTATCCTGTCTGTTGCAGGAAAACTTCTAAAGCTTTACAAGAATGCAAATCAATTTTAAGAAAAGTGCATCCGTGATACTTTCACACCAATCTCTCTCCAAATTCTATACCCAATTTTCCCACAAATGGCAAAAAGGACTTATCCATTGGAATTATTATTCAAATTTAGGGAATGATAGCATTGAATACAACAGAATCAAGGACTATACTATAGTCACAAATCACAGTTGCAAAATCTACTAGTACTTTGCAACATTCCATCAATACCTCAGTTTGAACATATTAATACTAATATCAAATATTAAACAGTATCAATCCAAAGCACAACAATGTGGTTCTGGTCACTACATAAATGTATAGGTTTGTAACATGTCAAAAATATCAACATTGGATTCCAATCTTGTCTTCAATAGAAGACTTCATATCACTGTCACACCTTAGGCAATTACAATTGTGTAATTAGCTGTACAACAAGGGGCTATTATAGCCAGACAACAGATAATGCCCTAGCCTTGAGGTGGGAGAAGATATCCCAGATAACCTTCTGGTTTGACAGCTCTGCCACTTACAATTCCTCACACATGAGGTCACCAACAACCTCAACAAAGCAGATAAGGAAACTCACTTGTCTCTCCAGTAAAGTACATGTAAGAGGGCCTGCATGCCATGCTCTTTTTTGTAAGGCGTAGGCAGCCTATTTTGATTTCCCGAGATTCGTAGTCTTAATCTTACCATATTCACAAAGTTCGTAGCGAGGCAAGCACATTTTGTGTAATGTTGACTTTCTTTCCCTTTGTGTAATACGTAGGGGTTCTTCTGAATTTAGCATAAATCGTTGTCGGAACCCCCCATGCAGACTCTCATGTAACCTTTCCAGTTAAATCTGTTCTTTTGACATTGTACTAGAAGTATTTGAGATCAAAATTGAGAATACAGTACGGGGTATTCACTGGGTTTCAGCTCACTGAAATACATTGAACGTCGTCATGCTTGAGAGAACTGGAAACATTGTCATTGGAAACAAGCCAGAAAGAGAGACAGAAGTTTTTGTCCTCTCCTGACAACGAATAATTTGTACAGCAGAATTGTAATTGACAGGTGGGGTGTGAAGTTGGGTTCTTGACAGAAATTATTCCTTCAGGTAAAAATTATAGTGTTGAAACAAAATAGAGTTTAACCATTCAATACTATATATAGACACACATAGTCGGTCACACAGCTGCCACAATCATACTCTTGTATGACTATGAGGGCAAATGTACTGTATTTGATTATATATTCTTTGAAGGTACTTTACAAGGTTACAAGACTTTTCGCCCCCTGACCTGTTCGTCCCCGGGTCCTTTCGTCCCCCTCATGGACATTTCGTTCTAGGATGACGCTTGTCTCACAATTACAAAGTACTCAATTTTCATCATAACATCTCAAAAAACCTTCAGTGTTGCTTTCTCAAGTCTTTCACGTTGGAAAACCGACACTAACATGACTAAAGTGACGCGCGAGCGGCGAGGGACATCATCATGTCGCCGCCGCCGCGCCCGCCATCTTGGATGTTTACGCATGTTGCAAATCGCTCGTGGGCGCCTTTTACGGAGTTTGTGTGAGTAAATGAGCTGACTGAAAATAAATTTTGACAAGAAAATTGACTGTATGGGACTGTATTTTGAAAAACGCTGCCCAAGACCGACTGGAAGTGTATCGCGATCGAAGTATGACTCGTCTGGAAACGGCAAGTACTTCGCCGGCTTAGAGTTTAGCTGCCGGAAAATACTTTTAAAGTAATATCTAAATGAATCTGAATAATACGTGATAAAATAACTAGTCATTTAGGGTTTAAATGTTGTTAAATGGGAGGACGAAATGTCCATGATGAGGACGAAAGGACCAGGGGACGAACGGGTCAGGGGGCGAAAAGACCTGTTACCCTTTACAATACCCCTCCCAACAACAACAAACATTATACTCCCTCCCCACCCAACAAATCTGTGTGTTCACCAACTACAACAAGCAACTGACTTTATGCTCTACAGAAGTACAGATAGAAACAAAACTTTTATAAAGAGTTTTGTGTGTACATGTAAGCACTTACCCTCTGTCCTGGATGGGACAAATCTGCTGTACCCGGCTCTGCCGAAAACACTACCCCTCCCAACCCAAGCCTGGAAGCCAAACTGTTTCCACAGGCCAGATCCTCAGCTCCAGGGCCAACATGTTCAGGGTCAACATGTTCATCAGGGGGGCTGGGTCAAAATTTCCTTGGGGGCATGTTGGCCCTGGAGCCAAAAACCTAGCCTGTGTAGGCCCTGGAAACTGGCTTTCCCAGGCTATCCCAACCCAAGAATCCATTCAAACACAGCATGGTCACAACAAGTAGAAATAAACTAAACTCTTTTGAGAGTCAAACAAACTTGTACTCACCCTCTACTGTCCTGGAAGTCTCCACCCTGTAGAAACACACAGAGGAGAAGAATATATCAGAACAGGTCAGTCAGACTGTTGGTGATCCACACTCAAAACAAACTCCCAAACATGTCCAGAAAGAGGAACAACACATGTGCCCCTCTGCTGGCCTGACATGAGGCATCACAATACAGGGGGCGGGCCAGATTATGCAGACTGACAGCAGTGGACAATGGGACCCAATAGGACTTCACAAGGGGTTGATTTACAGTTGGGAAGTGTTGCACTTTCATCTAGAGATTCCCCTGTTTTAGAGTGGTAGCATCCTGATTTCTGTCACTGAAGACAGTTTCAGACTTGACCCAGTGGACTTGACCATTGAAATTTTGGGAGGGGTACTGAGATTCTTTTTCATCCTAGAATTAAAGCAAAGGCATTCATTACCTGACTGGCTGAACATCATATGTGTATTCAGAAATAACTTGAGCTATATACTAAATTATGTTCCCAAATATAGATGTTTGTGATGAAATTTGAGTCTTCCAGCTGCTTGCAGGCCAAGAAGGACCAATTCCTTTTAGAACAAGTGTGGTCACTTTCACTCAATGTCAACAAAGGATATCAACTTCTATAGTAGCTGCTTCAACAATATGTACCTCCTTGACTTGATTCATTCTGTTACATGTACTACCATGGCTTCTTTCCTTACAACGTTCAACAGTTTAAAGGACAACTCAATCTCTGCAACTGGATAAGATTACTTCTGGATGTTTTGACACATCTGAGTGACATATCTTGGCTCTCTTCTATTGATGCTGAAGAAGAGTGATGGATGTCACACAAAATAGTAATCTCTATATCTTATCCAGTTGTAGAGATTGAGTGCCTTTAAATGTTGTAAGCCTGGATCAATGAGGTTTTATAAAAACCTCCTATATAACCTCCTTGGTCTAACCTTCATCATGGCAAATGTCTACCAATGTTAAAACATCATATGGAGAAAGCATGTGGATTGTGTACGAAACATCTAACGCTTTTCAATTTAGAGGAAACATCCTTCTTGTACGAAGACAGGATGGAAATTGTGAATATATTTTAGAATATCAGGATATTTGAATATTCCAAGTCACAGCCAGGTCATGTCCCAAGTGGGACAGGTACCTACAAATGAGCTGTGACAATCTCATTTCACACCAAATTGACACCCCTCTAGGGAAATGGTACCACCCACCCATCCAGTGAAAAATGTGTATTGGCTAGCAGCCATTCACTCAATGTGAAACATATGTAAAGATCAGGAATAAAACTTTTATGTTGAGGCTGCAATCAATTTTCAACCCTATAAATATATCATAAAAGTATCGAGGGCACAGTTTGAAAGTATGTTTGTTTATAGTATAACATCTATTGTCAGCATAGCAAAGTAAACTAGAGAAGAAAAGGATAGGCTTTATTAGTTCTTAATGTTGAAGCTTTCTTTATGAGGATTCCGAATCTTGATAAATGACACACATTAATACACATTAGCAGCCCTATAAGAGATCAAAGACATTCCACTAAAGGCTACCCCCTGGCCTGTTGTCTGTGGAAAACAGCCGCGGCAGCCTATAAAGATACAAAATACCTGTACCTTAAAATGGGCTCATTCCTGGGGAGACATTTTTCCCTGGCATAAAATCAAATTGACTGTTTTCCAAACACGGAATGGAAGACAGGACCTTGATGTCCTGAAAATGGTCATTAGATAGAAGCAAGCGAGTGACTATACAAGGGCCAATATCTTTCAATCTATCATACAATAGAAAACAAAGAAAAATAAATGAAAAGCTCCTTGGGTAAAATATCCCATAGGTAGTACTAGTAGTTGGATTCATCAATTTGGAAGTCCACCTTTCTGAGAATAAATTGATTTTGTTCTTGAAAATCTCTCATTTCTGATAGAGGTAATGAAGTGAGAACCATCAAGCATGCAGACCAAATACTAACATCAGTTTGGTTCAGTTCAGTTCATCCAAGACCAGTATATTTGTTACATTGTTTAATGCAATCTCTAACAACATCATGCAGTGATGAACACACACTAAAGCCACTGGCGTCAACAGGAAGACCACTATCTACCTAGTGAAGTAAAAGTGATCCATTCTAATCATTTGATTAAAGGCCGCTAGTCGAGATGAAAGGACTTGATAACAATTACCTGTCTTGTGACCTTGAATAGCTTGATTACAGCTGGTAGAAAAGTCTCCAGTGGTCTATAATGCTTGGATTCAACCTGGGAAGTTATCCCTACCCTTAATTCTTGATCGATTAGTGTGTTAGGTTCTAGCCTAGATGCAAGACCCCCAATCTCTAAAATATCTATTGATACTTTAGAGATTTGATTGGGGGTCTGGCATCCAGGATAGTAGTAGTTGGGTTCTTAGATGTGCAGCATTTTATGCCTGCATGAGGGTCTCCCATTCATGGGACGCAAGCTTTTAAGATTTGATTTGATTAATTGTTCGACATAAAACCAAGGCTACCAAACTAGCGAAGTAATGCTCTCTCTAAGTGGTAGAAGCTTGACAAAATAGGGCGAAGAATTTGCCAGAGAAAGCTGAGTGGGCTGCAAGTGTTCTCTGCTCATTTGTCTGGGAGAGAGAAATGTCAAGGGTACAAGCAGCAGGTCTACCCTGGCATCCAGCCTATCAGTTAGGCCTGGCGCTCTTCGGGACAGAAAGGGCTTTCCTTCACAATCCTCAAAGAGTTCATCTTTGGCACCCGGTAGTAGCAAGCCATGCCCGTAGCCAGGATTTTTATTGGCAGGGTTCTTTTTAATGTTTGAGGGACCAGCGAGCGTCGTAGGCACGAGACGAGCGCCGCAGGCGCGAGCTTCCTAGGGGGGTCGGGGGGTATTCCCCCCCCCCTGAAAATTTTATAAATCGAACCTTCTGATATGGCATTTCCTGTGTTTTTGAAAGGATTTCAAAGAAAGAAATCAGAGAAAAAGTGACCCCCCCCCCCCCCGGCTATGGGCATGCAAGTTGGTAGTAGCTCTACGCTACTCTCCAAGCAGAGGTTGGTGGGGATGACCTTTTTATCATATGCCCCATTTTTTGTCCGCTCTCCCCCACCAACCTCTGCTTGGAGAGTAGTTTTACGCAGTAGGAGTTTGATTGTCGTGCGACTCGTGCCCCATAAAACTCCTACCGCATAAAACAACCACTGGGTACAAACGATTACCCAGGTGGCATAGAGCTCCGTCTGCCCCGACAAAAGCTTGTACAAAGATAGCACAGCCTGGATTCGAGGCACTGCTGTCTCCAGCTTTGAATTTTTTTTTCGTCCCACTTACTGTTTGCTGGGGGCCATTGTTAATTTTCTTCGTTAAAATCTGTCATTGTAAGCTGTAACTTTTGTACATTTTTATCAATTTTATGTCATGAAGTTCAGACTTTTTGGACAGATGGAGTGAAATTTTTTGTCTGTCCTCCGTCCTAGGACGGACGGACAGGTCCTGGAGAGCCCTGATTCCAGGTTACAGCAGATCCTGTTTGTCCATCACTCCAGCTTCCCCTGATGTGATCCAGGCAACATGAAAACAAATCCTGTCAGTCATGACCTACTTTGCCCAGAGGGATGTGATGCCTGACACACAGCAGTGGCACATACAACACATGCCGCACAGCCAGGTGACATATGGTCACGCAAACAGTTCTTTGGAATTATCCAATGCAAAATATTGATGGCTCTTGCAGCTGGGTTCTTGTCAAATCAAACTTTCAAAGTAAAGTGGATCTGCCTTTGGATGTGGGGGTGTCTCTATGATGCTATACGCTAAATCAAGGAGGACTGCCTGTGTATCATCAAGAGTAATTTCGCGAAATCTAGCCACCCTGCTACGAACTACAGGTATAAAATAGCTTTCCCAATGGTTGGAATGAGTGTCATCATGTTGGCCTAACTGTTTGGCCCAGATTGAACCCAGCGGTCCTGGCTTAGAATCCCCTGACATGCCACCGATGTTATGCCCTTGGCAAAGGCACTTTACACGACATTTCTCACCACCCAGGTGTAAGAATGGGCACCTGACTTTGGTTGGGGAAGTAAAAGGCGGAGGAAGGAGAGGGTTGGGCTCCGCCTTCTAATACCATGTCCTAAACATAGTTGATAACAACCCACTGCTCCTGCAGCCTCAAAAAGGCTATGGGATTTTATTTTATCAATGGAAATTGAAAAACTTGCCTACCCTTAATACATACCGGAATGCAGGCCCTCAGTAAAGTAAAGTATGTCACACCACAAATTACTGACCCACAACAGCGGCACATACAACACATACCACACAGCCAGCTGACGTCACTCAAAGTGTGGATACGTTAACAGTCCGTTGCTATTATTCAATGACAAGTATCTACAGTTCAGGTCACACCAAAGTAAAGTAAAGTATGTCACACTAATCAAAACACTGACAAAAAGCAGTGGCACATACTGCAAATACCACACAGCCAGACTCGAAATGTTGATACATTTTTTTCTTTAGCATTATTCAATGACAAATATCAATGTTTCGTGTCACACCAAAGTAAAGTATCAGTCACACAGTGCAACACCAAATTTATATCAATACTGACACACAGCAGTCAGTATGTGACAGGCACTTTATAATACATATACCACCCAGCCATAAAAGGTACAGCAGACTCAAAATTTTTATATGTTGATGATGGTATGACGTGCAGGAACTGACGTGTAACAGTCAGGATAGACGATGTAGGGTTTACGTATTAGATTCAAACCATATGTAGATGTTTCTAAGAAAGTAGTCTATATTAAGCCAAATTATACATGTTGCAATATAACTGTACAGTATTCATCAATTAATATATTGTTCATTGACACACAAAATCTGCCAGCATCACAAAGCACAACCACTCTGAAACCACACAGCCACTGTTTATGTCATATATCAAATGAAATGGTGTCAAGTAGAGGGGTGGAAAACAGAAACCAGCCCCCAACAAATTGTTACATCTAGGTGAAAACATCGTTCACTCCTTTCTGTCTTGTCTCTTTCGCAAGTTACAACTTTTGTTCGCAACAATTAGGAAGACAAATCGCAAGACATATGTTTGTGCAACAAAACCAACCAACCAACCAACCAACCAACCAACCAACCAATTGATCAATCAATCGTGTAATCAAAATTGGCTTCTGAACAAAATGGACATCATATTGCACATTTTTTTAGAGACCGCTGTCCTTTTGAATTGAGCTGAAATAAAAATTGACAGCAGAGACATGCAGGAATACCCACAAAGAAGCCAAGAGAAACAAGGTAGTCAACTAAGCATGAAAGGTCCTCTATATAGCAGGCAGATTTGATTGGCTAAGACTGTACCAGCTTAACCTTTTCTGCACAGAGCCTTTGCAACTTCACACCAAGGAGGTCCTTGTTCACACCAGTGACTAACCTGTAAAGTGCCAAACTATACAGACCACTAACAAACAAAAGAAGGAAACTCACAGACCCGAGCACACCACTTGGGGACTCACAGTTTCTTGGAAAGACCAATAACTTTCTGACAAGGAAAATACAGCATGCTAGCAGAGACTTCAGTGATGTCCTGACAAGGGGGTGGATGACTTGTTTTCTGACCTCGGAGTCTCCCAACAAGCTTCCCTATCACCTCCTTGGTCCCAATGGTAACAGGAACATCAACAAACACAAGCAGAACAGTTGTTAAACAGATGATACTTCACCTTGAACTTGGTTGTCCTCAGATGCCCAGGGTTTCCCCTGTTACTGTTGCTGATACTGATAGCTTATGGAGGAAATCCCCCTGGATTTGTGGTTTAACCCACTACACTAATGGGTCCCAGATGACTGGTTCTTACCATTTGATTCTTGTGGTAGGGGTGTTGAGGTTGGGACTTGGTTCGCTTTGCTTTCATGATGATGACCCTGCTTTCTAAAGAATCTTTCAGCTATTTTGATGATAACTTAAGGCACCTTTTAGACAAATGATACAACGAATGTCATATCATAGTGTCAATCTAGTGAGATGAATGATAAAATGATGGACCTCCTTGATTGAGCAACCTCCTTCAGTCCTTTGTAAAACAGGAGAGAAGTCAACCTGGTCATCCCCCCTGATAATGGAACGACCCACCATCACAGTCCTAACAGGCAGACCCCTGAGACAATGCTAATCAGGAACAGAGCAGGAAGCAATGGTGAATTCTTCACGCTTCTGTACAAATGCCTTAATCCTCAAGCATATCTATCTCTACATACAGTTGCTTGAAGATGACAAATGCCAGGCATCATCACCTTTTTTCACTTTCTGTAATCTCCAAGCAGATCTTTGGGGCTCTCTGGCTGGGCCCCAAGATTGGAGGCTGTGAAATGAGATCTTGAGGCCCAGCCAGAAACCCATCACGATTTTGTCTCCAAAGATGGAGAAAAATGAAGATTGCCTGGGTACTATCCTAGTTAGTTTTTACATGTATAGCTACCAAGTTTCGGACTTAAGAAAACTTCCCCATGTCAGTACGTGGTTCTTTCTAAAAGTGATCATACCATCCACTGAAGACAGTGACTGAACTGATATGGGATGGTTAGTTGGATGGTCAGGTATAGCTGCAGTCCTGCTACAGACCACTAGATGGCATTCTTCTTTAAAGGCTGTTCACCCAACAGCTGGGAGGCTGATTTGTGACAGTCCGTAATTTCTGTAAGTACACTTTGTTTCCGAGTTAATCCAACGTCTAACAAAGCCTTTGAACCTGACATCTTAAATCTCTGTAAAATTGCAAACAAAGTTTCGCCTTTCTTTCCAATTTCCGTGACTCCCAAGCTGTCTACAACTGTCACCCGGTATCCCAGGAAAGAAATAAAATGTGCTAAAAACTTCTGTAAAAATGACAGAATTAATGTGTAGCATTACTTTTTAAAACTTTGCTATTCTGAAGAATAAACAAATTTGGACTGTTACCAATGCAAATGACAGAAAAAAAGACTCTTCGTCTTTAAACTTGTAGCAAGGCAGTTAGAAAATCAAATAATTTTAGAAAATATTTTACGTTATCTTTATTCTCTCTATTTCATTTCATTATCTATTTTTAAATTTAAAAAAAAATTCAAACCTCCTCACTCTGAACTTTGATACTAGAAGTTGCTACTCAGATGCTCCGAACATTGTGTGGTTGTGTGTGGTCTTCCATCTTATCTGACATTTCAGGTGAGTCTGAGTGAAACCTCCAATGCAGACCACTATAATTGTATGGGAAAATACAGGTTAATGAAGAAGATCCGTGCAATCTCAATGACCAATGCTTTATACAAACTGCTGAAAACACTTGAGTGTAAAACAGAATTTTCCTTTTCATCTCTGCTACGGAGCTTATTGTTTTTGGTGTCAGTGTCTGTCTGTGTGTATGTGCATGTGTCTGTTTGTGTTTCCGACCAGTACTTTGGTCAGCATATCTCAAAAGCTATATGAATAGATTGTGATGAAATGTGAAAATACATGGGTAGGTTTTGTTAAACAATAAATTTATCTGTGATCTTCTCTATGAAAAGGCAACCATTAGGACAACCAGTCTAAGCCATTTGATTATTCCAGTTCTCAATCTAAAGCTAAAACTAGACTTTTTTCCCACAAACAAGCAAGACAAAGATTACTTTACCTTTAAATGATCCCTCAGTAAGACCACCAAGAACTTTCCAGGATTACGTGACCGTTCGAACGCAGAAAACAAGCAGGTGACGTAAGCTGTGTCGGAGTGGTAATTGAGGCTTGGCAAACTGTCAACCTAACACCTTGTGAGCGAACATAACTATGCTGTTCATTCTCCTGTCCACAGCGTGATGCTAGGGGTGATACCCAACAGCGTAATTGGCGAAGGCACGACATATGCCAAGGTTTCCATTTAGAGTCACAGCTTTCTCACTGAGTAAAGAAGTAAGTTATAACAGCTTTGTAATACCAACAGGAAAGTGTGTGTGCTGGCATTCAGCGGGTAACCACCTACTACAAAGGTATATTTGACCTGGCCCGACCTCCAGCTCAATTACTGGAGTGAAACAAGAAGAGCGCCTGGGGCGAAACGGACTTCAGAAACAGATGGCAAGACTCAGGCCGCCGTTTTCAAAGCACAACAGCAGGCCGATTATACGGCGGATTTATGGCCTGTCAAGTTATGCTTTACACCTGCCTATTTAGGCAGGCAATTCTGTAATAAGAATGGATGTTTATCTGTGTTAAGAATAAAAAACTTAATTGTATAATACTGTAAAGTTTATTGCAAGTTCATGCCTGTAGGCTAATTGCAACTATGTATGGACTGAACTGAATTGTTGTTGTTATTTGCGAATTGCTTTAGTCACTTAATGACAACATTTCCGTTCAGTTCATCCATTTATTTGCCAAAAATAAATGATACTGTACCTGAAGTGAAACATACAAGTGAAACAGACAATGAAGATTTAACTACCGTATGTTGCTTAAGTCTACATTAAGGTTCTATATCTATTTCACTCATGTAGGATTATATTATATTATATAATCATAGGAGACGCCAAAAATAATTACTCAAGCAACTGGATAAGATTTTGAAACAGTCAGACGTTTCAGACAGTATCCACTGTCTTTCGTCAGTGACTAACGATAGGACTGAGAACACCAGCTTTATACCAAAACTCTGAATGGATATGTTAATGAGGTAAAGACAATTTAGGATGTCTTGAAGTAGTCTTCTTTTTGAAGACTACTTCAAGACATCCTAAATTGTCTTATTACCTGGATGTCTAACCTTCATCAACGTAATCATAGGAGACTTAGGAGATTATCAAAAAAGTTGATCTTTTAACAGATAGAAAAAATTCAAGCTCACCGAAATCTTGGCAGAAATTTAGGTCCAAATCAGACTCTGTCAACTTCCGTGTGTTGAAGGGAAGCATTAAACTCACAAGACATATTTATACAGATCATCGAACAGGAATGTTGAGCAACCTCTGTGACGCACAAAGACAGCTCCAACTCCAAAAACATTATAAAGCGTGAAATTGTTTTCTTTCCGGCAGTGTAATTGAGGCACAGTCACAGCAATTGTGTCTGAGTAACCTTATATTTCACCTTACAGTCTATGACTCAGGGCAAATAATTGCAGCTAAACATAACTAAACTACCACCAGATATAAGGTTACTTGGAGAGTACCCTCTATTCTGATACTTGTAAGTGCTGAAGCTTAGGTCTCATTCATAGGCTTACATGTTATAATACATGTTTTATATGGGCGCGTTCGTAATTAAGCTATGGGAAATGGACCAATGTCATTCATTCTATGTTGAGAATATTTACCCTAGATCATGCAAAAAAATTGCCAACAACTTCACTACATACAATCTCTGTTTATAGCAATTACAAATTGAACTTAGCTACACCCCCAAGAAGGCACTTTCCAGCTGTATTCAGCGCTTGACTGCATCACCCAAAATGCAGGGCTGTGCACTGCTGACCTCGTGCGCGGCTGTCGAACTTTACCTGCTAATTTCTTCAGGGTAACAAACAAGCTTTTATCAGTTTGATGCTTGAGATCAGTCGGGCTGGCTAAAAGGAAATTTTCCCACCGATATAAACACACGTTCATGCAGCCGTTATTTTTTGGGGTTACGGACTCTTTTAGAGACTACACGCGGAGTAACACAGGAATGAGACCTTAAAACTTAATGTTTTCACTCTGACAGCCTAACATTTGTCAGGTCTGGGTTTAGAAAAAGGTGGAGTCGAGTCAAACAGAATTAAAAGGATTTGAATGTAAAAATCAGTACATTACCTTAAAAAGGCAGATTCTTAGCAAGCATTTATATATTAACGGCCTGGCTATTAGTTCAGTTTTGTTAGTAAAAATTTCTACATATAGTTAAAACTCCCAAAGAAAACCTGACATGCAAGGGGCCGATAAAATCTGGTCTATGTCAGGTGGTCACTACAGGCAGTCATGATAATATAATGCTTATGCCAATGGGAAGACCAAAAAGTGGTCACAAAGGCCGGGTGGTCCGAACGACATGTAGAGGTGGTCACTTGCACAGGTTTGAGGATACATTTTACTACACAAATCATCCAAAAGCCATCTTGAATCTATCAAAACCTGTTCTAGTTATAGTAAGCTCATGATAACAGCTATCAGCTAAAAGTTTTCATATAACATAGCTCTTATATAACCCTACAAATTATATATGGTGGTAGCCTAGCCGTGGATGTGTCTACAATACAAGTCACTAAGGAAATCCCTTAAGGGCCAGATTTACTAAATCAGTAAATGTCAAACTTTGAGATGAAAAATTTACCACCCACCTTGTAGTAGATTTAAAGGTGAACAGAGAAGAGGACAACCTTCTAAACTCTGGCCTCAGGTAAAGGTGAAATCTAGAGAAGGCGAGACTAGTGCCTACACGTCATCATCTTAAAGAAAATGACCCAAAGACGTCTTAACGAGTGAAGGCGTTCATTCTTCACTCCACAGCTGCCTTTATGGTAGATTGCACAGGCTGAAAGGCCACGAGACCACGCGCGTTCGCAAGCTAGGAATTCAGTCGTGGTGCTCCACAACAACAATCCACCGTAAACACTCTGGAGTGGCGGGACCGTTAGCCCACCTACTTCAGACAATAGGCTGGAGGGGTAAGCCGATCCGACTGATGATTGGTTACATGAAGGCTTTAACAAAACAGTCAATTGAGAAGGGAAAAAAAATTCTCCTTCTTTTCATGACTGAATATTGTAGACTGCATGACAAATATCAAATAAAACATAAACATGAAGTTAAGTTTGGTCCTCTTTTGCTAAATTGTTTAGCAAGAACGCTACATAATATTTCCTACTTTAAACACCTATAGAAACAGTGCCATGGTAACACATTCAAAGGCAACAGCGGAAAAGCCCACGGTGACACCAAAGATGATATCCATCCCAAATCAAAATACCCATGGAGGATTAGGGAAAAGGATCTTTTGTCACCCGACACACGCAGCGTTTTCTGGAAACTGATCTTGAAAAGGATAGAAGGATACAAGCGAAAGATGAAACTTGGACCAAAACAACGAGGTAGGTGGCACGGCAAAGGGGAGAAAGCTTCTAAGTTACCACTAAAGGGAAAAGATTGATTGAATCGTCAGACCTAAAGCTGTTTCGATCTTCTTAAATTCAGTTTGTTGCTTTTAACTCATAACACTTTTTGAATGGTTAGAAATGCCCAATGCATTAAAACAACATTTTGATAACTGCTCCATATACTGTTATTGTATAATTATCATAGTGTGTATATAATCCAAGGAAGACCTTGCCTGTAATAAGCTACTTCAGGTATGATGTTTCCTGCCATGACCTTTACCTGTGTTTTTGTTCTGAAGGAGTCTAGGTATCCTGCCATCCGCAGGTGTTTCCGCTGTGTTAATTTGGCAGGTGGGAAAATTACACACCTGACCGGAGGTGAAATGCTCAGACGACAGAATAATTACCTTAATGAGTTATAGTGCTTTCACTCTGACCCACTTTCACACCATCAAGACAGGGAATTCCTTTGTTCACTAAATTTGTGGTCAAAATCATAGTATTTTTGTCCCCACAAAGCCTTAAGTCTTAGCTTTTATTGGGAAAATCCTCATTGAAATCCAAATTGATTCTGTCTTGGAGGGCTAGAGATTTTTGTTAGACATACCCACATGGTATTACCAAGGAGGTTAGAAATAGACATTCGGCCTGGGTATCTAACTGGTCAAAACATTGTAAGCAAATGTGAAAAAGATGAACATAGAATATGAGTAAAGCAGACAGAAACTGGCAAACCTTGTTTAACTGGAGAGTCAGTCAGGCAAACCCTGGCCACTGCAACGGTTACAACCGGCTGAATGCAAATTATAATCTAATTACCGTATAATTAGGTACAGACTAAACATAATTACTGGTATGACTGCTTTAAAAGCAGGGCTCAAAATTCATTTTTGGGAAACACGTCAGGTGCACTGGTGCACCTAGCCTACAAATTTACTACCGGGGTATGGGTGCAAAACATAATAAAGAGATTTTTTTATTCTTAAGAACTTCAGTCTAGATGTCTGAAATTCTATAGCTAACTTCAAAATCTTAAGCAAGACATATTCTAAGTATCAAAGTACAACCAAAGGTTCTACTGCTTTTTTCTGATACTTTAGTTTGAAGAATATTCTGTATACTAGTGTACAAGCCTACAAAAATATCTACTAGTAGGTGCACTGGTGCATCCAAAGTCAAAACTTAGGTGCACAGCTTCAATTTTGGGTGCTTAACGCTTACCGCTTATTTTGGGTGCACAAAGGTGCAAATGCACCCAGTATTTGAAGCCCTGGAAAGACGTTACAGCATAGAATATTTACTTTTCCCACAGTAAAGTTTAACTCCAGCATCAGTGTAAGTCAGTGTAAGCCTCTTAAGTTCAAAGGCTACTTTACTGGAAACAAGGAACAGTGTTTGGTATCCAAACTGTGTACATCCGAACCCAAACATTCCCCCGAGAGATTCCACAGGACTTATGTGTTAATCCTGTGTTGATACATCCCTACAGCTGAAGACAGACCGAGAAGAGACCCCACACAGGGCGGCCTGACCCCAGGCTATCAACACAGCTAAGAAACTGTTTCCTTTCCAATGTGGAGTCTAAGAGGCCTGGCAAAGGAAAGTTGAAGACTCTCTGTCCCTGTCTATCCATCTATCTATCTATCTGTATCTATATACAAAAAACAGTGTATAATACAAGATTGTCAGTATAGAAATTCTTTTTTTAAGGTGTATAAATTGTTCTAGTATGTTGTGTAGTTTACCTGTGTTTTTTCTATGGGTGATATAACGTTGGGTAACATAAATTCGGGGGTACTTAAATTCGGGATTTTTCGAAAACGGGGTATTTAGGGATATGTGCTAGATGCAACATCAGTAATACCACTAGAAATGCAAACTTGACAGACTAACACATTCAGAACACTGCCTGAAAAGCTTCGATAACCATGCATTAGAAGTTGGCTACGTCAAAAACTCTCCGTCCCTTATTGACAGAGTCTGGGGGCTTCGTGGGAGACTCACACTGCACGGTTGTTCGCTGGTTTATAAGACAAATGTCACATCTCCTGCCTGCTAAACACAATTATTTACAAGACAACTTATTACAATCTCTTTTGCTAACCTGCAACTGGATTCTAAGTGTGATAAATCATCAAAACTCCTCTTTGTTGCTACAACCTACGGCACGTGTATTTTCCCGCCGCCATATTGTTACCCAGAATCATGTCGTCAAGCAGACGACAAAAGGTTTATGAGGAACACTTTTTTGTCTAAATGTTGCGTGTGATAGTGGACTGAAGACGATATTTTCCTCAAAGTTTGCTCCTAACACAACAAGGAACACATGGACATAGTAGTATAACCATTGCTACGGCATCCAGCTAACTTGCCATGAATAATGTACACGTTGCCAGGACGGTGGGGATCGACTTTGAGTGACGTTCAACCCACTCAACAAACGGGATGTTAGCAAAGGCCTGATGTGTGCGGTGCGGCCGTTTTTTCGTGTATTTTTTTTTACTTGAACACGTCTATATCCATAGCACTCTCCTCAAGCCAAGGATGGAACGAATAGCTGCTGTATAAAATGTGATTAGCGGTAAGATATTCAAGACGAATCTTCTCTCCCGAATTAATGTGCCCCCCTGTCCGACAACACTGTCATTGTGCGTGCGGCGGACGGTAGTTTCAAGTTGAAATATTATGGTGTCAGCACGACTAGAGACAAAATCTACCATATATATGATTAGTGCAAAGATAGTACATGATACTGACAGAATAATAGAAAAAAAGGATGGTTTATTGTTCTACTAGATTGATTTCAGTCAACCATTATCGGAAAAATCCCGAATTTATGTTACCCAACGTTACCCGAAATAAAGGAATCTAAATCAAAAATATCTCTATCACTCTCCCTCTACGTCTCTCCCTCTCTGACCGTCTGTGTCTCAGTCTGTGTCTGTCTTTCTCCATATCTCTTTCCTCCCCCCCTCTCTCTCTCTTTCTCTCTGTTTGATCATGCATAAAAAATAATGTCTGCTGATGACAGGTAAGACCCCACACAATGTGCCCTGGCCCCAGGCTACAGTATCACCACAGCTAGGAAACATCCCTCAATGTCTGAGGTGCGAAACCAACCTAATGGGCCTGCAGTTCTGTTACAAGCTGCTAGAAGGAGCTGGAAAGCAATGTACAGGTTCCCTAGCATAGAGTTGGCAACAGGTGGCCATTGGGGCATTCCTCAAAGATACCACATTATCATATATTGAAGATGAAGGTTAGACATCCAGTAAGAACATTACATAATCCAAAATGAATCAAGCAATGGGATGAATGCTCTAATGTCAGATATTTCATCCACTGTCTTTCATAAGTTGCCTTCAGAAGTCTTATTATCAGTCTTTAGAGAATTATCCAGTTGCTTGATTCATTTACGTAGTATAAGGCCACACCAATTTAATTTTTTTTTGGTCAATGGAATTTAAAAAAAATGCTAGATTGGAAAATCAACATGAAAACAGAATCTCAGAGGAGAGTCTGTACTTTGGTGCACACAGTTTCAGGGATTGAACAGGGTCAGGTGCAAGTTTCCATCCCAGCCTTCTGTTTAATGATGTCTTCATGCTAGACATTAAATCGTTGCCGCCTTCTGTCATACAGTATTGTCATGAATTTGACATTCAGTAGCAGTATAAAAGTCAAATACATGTACTATCAACATACACACATTCTTCTGGAAACTGTTTAACTGCTAACCTCCATCAACATTTGTCCGTCAGGTTACATATATCCGCCACTTTGAAAAACAGTGTGTTTGAGAGATCTCTAGTGCAGCATCCTCAGGTATGCATGGTTTATATATACAGGAGTGCATTATTCTGGGGGACATCAGGTTGGAAATCTGTTTGTACGAATCTTTTCGGGGTGGCAGAATTTTTTGTCTGTTTGTTTGCTTGTATTGCATACCCGGTAAACCACATGAAGGCGTAACACACCAGGTTTGTACTGAAGAGTACAAGCTCACAGCATATCTGGACCGATTTATATGATCCACACACACCCCTACTCTTTTCATTAAGTGTTTTGGGTTCTTTAACGTGCTTGAAGTGTGGCTCTCCTCAAACACGAGACCTCCATTTATCGTCCTTTCTGAGGGACGTCGCTAGCTAACTGAATCTAGGTACTCATTTTCACCTGAGTAAAGTGGGGAAAGTCGGGTAGAGTGCCTTTTCCAAGGGCACAACGTCAATGGGACAAATCAGGGAACCCCGGATTCGAACCCGGTATTTCTGGGCTCTGGGGCAAAACACCCTGCCACTGCTCACTGCGACGCCACCGACAGAATTATTATGGTGAAATTAACTTGGTAGATGTTAAAAGCTTCTTGAGATTTATTCATAAGCAAAATAAAGTGTCTTAACTCTCACAAATTAATGAGAATAACTCCAAAGAAAATGTCGTGAAGACTTTTTCACGAAGAACAAAAATTGGGAAATATCTCACCAGTTCCTGAATGACTGTGTCTGCCGTCTGGATCCTGATGTCGTCTATTGCACACAGGTAGTTCACGTTGTCGTCATCTTCCAGTCTCCAGGCAGCATCTGCGGAAAATGATTCATGGTCAGATTTTTGATTTTTTATATCTTATTTCATTTTTTCATAAAAAACTTTATCAGCAAAAACATAAATATACATCATAAAGAAAGTCTTAACACTTTACAATTCACAGTCAGATGGTAAAGATAAAGTGTTGAACCTTAGACTGAGGACAAGGTATGACGATTTTGTGTTAGATAGTTACTGAAGTACAATGCAGCTTCACAACGGCTCGCATATTTCGCCAAGCACACGGGGTCAACCCGGGCCTACTGTTCTCGATAAGGGTTCTTTTATTTGCAGAGGTTTGACACCCTAAAGCTCCCTTATACACGGGGCCCCCAGCTTTATGTCCCCCTCTGATAGGAAGTAACTTCAAGTTGGTAGAGGCGGACTCTATAATTAGTTTTGAATTCAATTTAACAGTTGATGATGTTGATAAACAAATTGCATGCAAATACAAAATCATTTAAAAGATTGAAAAAACAACTTCAGTGCTGGATTTTATCCTGATTCTCTTTCTAGTATACTGCAGACCAAATGCAAACAGGTAGGTGGAGCTGCAAGAACAAAATCATACGGGCTACCAGTAACCTAAAACAGTCCGCTTTCTTTGAGAAACAAACACTGCCTTCTATTTCATTTTACTTTATTTCTAACCTTTGTCTGGAATTACACTGTCTGTCCAGAAGTATAGTGTCACCTGTATATAATAAACAGGAATATCTTCATGATGCAGCTATGGTAAGCTTGAGAGAGAGCGTCTCAGCCATAAACTTGTGATTTACTTTAAATCTGGACACTCAAAATTCATAAGACGTACGTAGTGTATTTTTTTGACAGTCATGAATTCCCTAAAGACACCAATTCACTCTAAAACTTTATTGAGTCAGCTAAAAACTCCTCACATCACTGTGCATCACAACTAGAATGCCATGCTGAGGTCAGTACTGTCGGAGAAAGACAATAAATATCATTACCTCAATTATGACACCTGGCCTAGAAGGTCGCCGTTTCTTAATCTATGTTGACATTCATTATTATTATATGGGGTAAGTTCTAAAAGTTCAGCCAGGTTGCATATAAAACTGAATTTTATGGTGAGATAGTTTACCTACTGAGATAAATTCTGGGGAGGACATGGTTGATATCACCATGGCAACAGGGGATCATATTGGTTTATGACCTGTTCAGATGATGGAGACTACATTTTGTAATCAAAATAGATATGCTATCTAGGCTCATATACTTATGAACATCAATTCTTGAGGGCGGATAACTGCCAGTTGCTACATTACATAAAGTACATATATTCTGACTTACATAAACACCATAAAAAGGGTACTTACAGTAATTGGTACCATTAAGATATCTTAAATTGATGTTACACAAGTTGCTTGACTCTGAACTGCACTTTAAAAACTTGTCAAGTTTTTCAAGTGTACTTTAAACCTTCCCAGGTCACATGTTAGAAAGTGTAAAATGAAGGAAGAGTGGATTTATCTGCTATTTCCCAAATTAAAAAGAAATGCTTAACTAGAAGAACATGTCTAGTGTAAAAGAGGTTAAACAATGAAAACGGAGTCTGAGGTATAGGTATGCATCTTGGTTCACACAGTTTGAGATTCAGGTTTTCCTTCTAAGTCTTCTGTTTTAATTTTGTCCTCTAAGGCCACACCAATTTAATTTCTTGATTAACGGATTTTTAAAAAATTATAGCACCAAAAAAATCATGAAAACAGAAGGCTGGGGTGAAAACTTGCAACTGACCCTGTTCACTCCCTGAAATTGTGTGTACCAAAGTACAAACTTTCCTCTGAGATTCTGTTTTCCTGTTGATTTTCCAATCAAGCATTTTTTTTAAATTCCTTTAACCAAGAAATTAAAATGGTGTGGCCTAATGTTGATTTTTTTTGCTAGGAAATGTGTGGCCTTATAGTAACTTATGCAGACTGGTGGATACTTCATGGCACCGTTAAGAGCTCAGAATCATGTTACACAAGTTTCTCAAGTTAATGTTAAAGGAAAACCTAATAAGTATAACTAAATGTTCTACATGTATATAATAACACATACTAGAAAATGGAAGATGGAAGACCAGAGGAGTCAACCGGCTACAGCAGTTTTGGAAAATTATTTCAAAAGGTTGGTAGAACATATTAGGATATTGGCTACGAGATTCTTTTTAAACAACCAGTAAGCGCCACTTACTTACATATAGCAGTGAGAAGCAGTACTCCAGTCAGAAGCTCTGAGGAACATGTCTGATTAGACACCAAAACATCAACAGGTGATATTTACTGGTTGTGCAAAAAGAGTCTCCAATATCCTAGTTTTCTATGTTGTTTCTCAAATCTAAAAGAAATACCCAACACAGCTATGGCCACTCAGACATCACTGAAAACATAGGGAGGGATAAGACAACTTTATAAAGAGGGGTTCATCAATGTTAGTGGGTATAAAAAAATTGAAAGTGAAGGTTGTTTGTAAGAACACATGTTTCAAATTTATATCACAATCAAATGGGTACCTACAGTACTTGGCAACATCAATTAAGACAGCTTTGATTGATGTTACACAAGCCTCTTAAGTGTAACTTAACCTAAATCTGTGTCACATGTTAGAAAGTGCTATAGGTGAAGGATGTCACCATTTGATTTCTATGCTCTCATCTTTAATGTAAACAGTCTGAGGGGAAAGGCTGAACCTTTAAATTTGTGAAATCTGTAGCTTTATCAGTCATAATACTGTGTAAATCATCATCATCATTCCAGGGCGTTGTAAACAAAAAGTGATAAAAACGTCCTGAAAACTATCTTTGAGCTATACATTTTCTACTGTCTTTTTTTGTCAATTTGATCCAAAATCTTTATTTAAGATGTTTTCAAGGAATTAAGATATAGAAGACAGTGACGCTTTACTGACAGTTTGAAAGACAGTCTGAAAAAAATAAAACTTTTTGAGGCGTTGATATCATTGCAGTAAGACTTCTCAGATAGCTTTCGTTCTGTAATAGATATGAGACAAAGATGGACTGCCACTATTACAGCAATCCAAAATGTCATGGCAAATTCCAGATTGCCATAAAGAATAAATCCGTACACTGTGCGATGCATGCTAAACAGGGCACTGAGGCATCGCAGTATGAACCTTCATACTTTATCCTTATTCTTCGGAACGTTACAGTATTAAGAGGCTTTGTCAAAGCAATGGTTAATGGGAATTTGTCATGCAGGAAGGCTCTAGTTATATAATACTTGGGATATCAAAGCTTTATTTCAGTAGGTGAGGCTCAGAGATAGCTTTCAGAAAGCTGATCCCTATCTCACGACTTACACCCAAGGCACCTGCCTGCCAAAACAAAAAGCAGGAAAGAGCGATATCACAGCTATACCAGATTATTTTTTATGTGTGCATTAAACTGTCTATCACTAACGACTGAAAACACAAGATGGGATGAGAGGACTTTGAGAATATCAATGTTAGTGTGGGTGAAACAAATTGAAAGTGACGTGTGAAGGTTGTTTCTAGAATGATAGAGGCAGGCGGCTGCCAAAACAAGGGAGAGAAGAACGCTGGAACAGCGAGCAGATTAATATTGGAATGAGCAGAGCACTTTGGACTAATGCTTCTGACCGTTCACAGCTTAAAGGAACATATGCAATTTTTTGTGAAGCGGTGGGTCTTAACGCTTCGTTGAAAATGAAAAAAATCTCAAGATTTATTCTGAAAATCTCAAGATTTTGTGCTAGATCTTGAGATTTTATGAGATGCTCTTGAGATTTTAGGAGACAATCTTGAGATTTTATGAGAATCTTAAGATTTATAAGACCATCTTGAGATCTTTGAAAAGGTCTCTAGATTTCTCCAGGATGTTTCAAAGCATTTCACTGTTTTCGCAACATCTTGTCTCTTGAGATTTTTTTAAAGCATCTTGAGATGCGATGAAAAAATCTTGAGATGCTTTGAAACATCCTGGAGAAATCTTGAGACCTTTCCAAAGATCTCAAGATTGTCTTACAAAATCTTAAGATTGTCTCATAAAATCTCAAGATTGTCTCATAAGATCTCAAGATTGTCTCATAAAATGTCAAGATTCATCACAAAATGTTGAGATTTTCAGAATAAATCTTGAGATTTTTTTTCATTTTCAACGAAGCGTGAATAAACCTGCTGGGGGTCATTATGATCCGTTGTGTATCAGAGAAGTGTTTCACAAAATATTGGATCTGTACCTTTAAGCTGTAAACGGTCAGAAGCATTAGTCCAAAGTGCTCTGCTCATTCCAATAATAATCATGTCGCAAGCAGGACTGTTAATGACAGATGCTACGATTGGGGTGCGTATGTTAAAGGGGTTCTGCTCTTGGAAAATGTTTGCGGTGGTTTTATTTTCACGTTTTTACAGTGAACAGACTGTCTATCAAAAATTCATACAAGGTAAATATACTTTTCAACCACATTTAATAACAGTTACCGGACTACAGATTTGTTTTGACCGCAAACTTAAAACCCTGTGAACACTTCCTTAATCCCCTTCTACCACAAACTTAAGTTCCCAGAAAAATGAAAGAACATAGCAATCTAGCCTATAAGTGCACTTTTTATCGTTACCGTTGTACATTGTAAAAGATATAACACTATTCATCGCAACAGTCATCTAAGCGTTATGGGTTGAATTTGACTCCCTCTCGAGATGACGCAAAGTTTTATCCGGATATTATCAGCAATCAGGCCATGTAAGTATACTTTTGATAGTTACGGTTGTACAGTCTGCAAAAGATATAATATAATTGTTCATTGCAACAGCAATCTAAGCAGGGAGTGGTGTTATGGGTTGAATTTGACTCCCTCTCGAGATGAAGCATCATCTGCCCATGCTCCGAGCCATCACACAAGGTTCCCAGAAAAATGAATATAACAATCAAGCCATGTGAGTACACTTTTGATAGTATTGCACAAGATATGAAATAACTGTTCATTGCAACAGCAGGGAGTGGCCTCATGGGTTTGACTCCCTTCTAGATGACGCAAAGTTTCATCTGATCGCCTACGCACACCCATGACACTAGGGCCCTAGAAAAATGAATAGATATATAATAGCAATCAGGCCATGTAAGTACACTTTTTACGGTAACGTTGTATATTGCAAAAGATATGATATAATTGTTCATCTCAACAGCTATCTAAGCAGGGAGTGGCGCTATGGGTTTGATTTGACTCCCTCTCGAGATGACGCAAAGTTTCATCCCGCCCACGCAAAACCATCACGCCATCACAGCAGACCGAAGTAATCATGTGGATATCAGACCTCAGCTCACTACTAGTACTACTGCTGAGGGAAATTCCCCTCCCACGCGTTATTGAAGTGTCATTACATGCAGTGAACCAGTGGGAGGGGCGGTAAGCCATTCATGTAGTGGGAGTCTGTGGGTAGAAGGTACGGTCAGGGACATTACTTCTGGAACAAGAGGTTAGGAGTTCGGATCCTGGCTGTTTTTTTAGTAGCTCACATGACATGCGCGCTACTGGGCTGAAAATCAAGCTATGTAACATGCAAGTGTTACATGTTACAACCATCTGTGATCACGGGAAGACTGTAAGGTGCAATAAGGGAGAGTGTTAATGCCCAGTCACGATTCAGCCATTTTCTTTACGACGAATGCAAGCATTAGTCTAGAACACATTCAGATGAACAATATGTCCTCATAGGGACAAAGCTTCAGATGTAAGCCTTTTTATTACTTTACAAATGAAGCTCTGTCTTTTAATGTTTTTTATTTGTATGTAACAGCAGCGCTGTTTTGCCCAGGGTTATGTTTCATGGCCAGTATATATTATGCATTATGGGAATTACTGTAGTGTAATGGTGGCCACAGGTGTTTTCACAACAGCCTGCGAATGCTAATTATGATGATAACATCATGGCTTTTATGTTCAAACTACCAATAGAATACTGTATCCTCATTGTTGTAATGGCAAGGTTTTACAGTTATAGGGTATGCAACAAACATAACTTCTGAGCGTAATGTAAGCAAAATTTGTGATACACGTACAATGAGGAACAGAATACAATCTTAAATAGGCAAATCTTACATCAAATTCTAAAAACTTCTCAGTTCCAGACCAGCGAAAGGTCTGCTAAAAATGTGATTGTGTCAGGTTTTTGTTTGTACTGCTATTTTTTTTCCTAGCAGTTATTCTGGTACTAGAATTCTAAGTACACTTGATATGGCTGTTATATTCGTCACAACAGTCTGAAATCTTCCTGGTAAAAGAAGTCTGTCCCACTCATTGCACATACTGAATATGCGGAAAGGAACTGTGCATTCTGTGCATCTTCCATTCATGTTTCCCCAGTTTTACACCACTTACAGAACCAAAGAACTCAGCAGGACATAATGGAGGGTTGATAACACTGAATCACAACACCCTGATCCCCCCTCAATTAGGTGTAACGTAATGTAAGGTCTCAGTTGGCTTCCCTGTGAGACCGCCATTATTCAGCCATTAGTTCTACAAGGATGGCGCGAAGAAACACAGGGGCCTAGCAGGGATATACGCACATCACACTGCAGGGTTTCATATTGTATGTAACTTAATGTCTATATTCTATTGTATTACCAGGCCTCTTTGTAAAATGTACAGGGTATCATAATTATAAAAGAGGTAAAAGATAAAAACAAAATATTGAAGTTAAGAAAAGGTTTACCGACAATGCCCACACTATACAAGACATATAATGTTACACTCTGAGCAGAATCTAACATGACTTTTTACTGAATGATAATTCTTATCTTCAAGCTGTCTTGATTTTTTTATTTCATCCCATTTCATTGACTTCATGGATTTGGCAATAGCAACATATTATAAAAAAAAATGTGAAACTCTTTGAAATGATTAACAATTTATAAAATGTCCTTGACATGGTTTTAAAATACTTCATGACATAAATATGATACAGGAAAGTCCAATATTGGAATATCTGAATATCAGTACATTAGGAAGGTCTTATCCTTTGTGTATATAAGAGCAAATTGCAATGTCCAAAGTAATTATTATGCACGGCACCCATATGAGGCAAGAACCCGCCAGAAATATCAACTTTGTTTCAGATTAATCTTTTATACAGTGGTGTGATTTGTGCTGACATGCATTAGCCTTACAGCTACAGGCAGTATTTTTACGGATGAGAGCTCTCTCCAGAATTCCCCGCGGAGGCCAAAGTACAAATCTCAGCATATTTGGGTCAAAAGGCGATACCTCCGCGATGAATAATACATGTGCGAATACCGGTGGGGTCAGCTGGCAGGGTTTCTATGACGTCAACTCGTAGATGAAGGCCGAACCGCCGGACTCATTTACAAGGCTTTCTCTCCGAGGGCAGATAGTCCTGATTAATAATTAATAGGCACGAGAGTCCCTTCTCATCATGTGGTTATTTGAATGAGTGTTATGGTAAAATGATGAACAAGACTGATGAAAAGGAATTTTGAAGAAAAAAAAACTAGTCAATTAGTCGACACTAGTAAGGAACTGTTAGCTTGTTTTGCAATTTTTTTCACATTTGTGGTCAACATGAAAAAATGTGGTTGACATCAAGAGCAAGTGACATTATCTCAAAAATGTTTGCTTCAAAATTGGCATAAAATGTACCATCATGTAAGTCCTTTTCACATAAGATTAGGTTTAGAGGCCAAGAGGAACCAAAAGAAACAACTTGGAATTACATAGCATCTGACCTTGGTGCTGAAATGTTGCTGTGATAAAGAAATAAGATGGGGCGATAAACTTGGCCGCCAGGGCATGTCTGAGGTAAAATCTGTCTTAAATGTCAATACTATAGGATAGGATAAGACCTAAAGGGCATGACTGCTATAAGATTTGTATTGAGATATCAACCCAGAGGCCATACAAGTTTGTATTTCTTGGTTCTTGGATTTTTGTGGGAAAATATTGGAGAAAGCGGGTGAAATTGAATACATGTAATAAAACAACTCAACACGCTTTTATCTGTGCTCATTGGACACTAATAAGTTTTTATTCCTTCATCTATTAGTAAGTTTATTCCAAGGTTGTCACCCACACCCAGGAAATCCTTATCTTAAAACGATCTTTATGACAACAAACTTTGATAATGAAGCAATCAGTCTTGCTTAAATCTCCATAATTGCGTGCGGAAGTGGCAGCTGATGCTGAATTAGGCATTCAACAGGACTTCATCATAAACTTCTAAGATTAACAAACAGGAAACGTTAGTCATAGCAAGAATAATATTGATGAAGGCAATTCTAAAATACTTTTAGACCGGTACTTTGCTCAAGTCTGGTAGGGACAAACATGGAAGGATAAAGGGGTTTGATGTTTCAAGTATGTCAATTGAAGGTTTTCAAGCGCTTAGTTCTTGCCTTTTTTTGTCTTCTTATGTCTTGTTAACGTTCAGTTTACCAGTGAATTGATGGTTATTTTGTTCCAGTCATTTTTCTCTCTGCCTGTTGAATTTTGTGTACATTGTAGTATGGATAATTCCCTAGCACAATGACTGTGTTGAATTTGTCAAAAAAAGTTTCATGGTTTTATCCTTCCATCATACAGAAAGGAGATTGGTCCGTCTGGAACCAATGCTGACGTATGATGGTCATTTCGACAGCTTCTTAGATAAAAAACATTACTGGCAATATCTGTTGGCGCCAGGAACCCATAGAAAATGCCAGACATGAGGAGTCTTTCCCTTTAGGTGCCAATCATCTTCACCTAATATCTTGACTGATAAACAGAATTCCAAGTTTCATGCATCTAGTTTCCATGCATTTTCTCCCAGTGTACACCAGAAGCTTTGAGTTTTTTCCTTGTGGGCAAACGTTTGCAAAGGGCAGTGTTCATATTGGCAGGGCTGCCTCCAGGTTCAATTCTTTTTCCATCCCATTTACTGTTGGGAGCCCATGTTGTTGATTTTTGTTGTAAAATCTATCATTTTAAGCTTACAAAAATACAGTTTCACCAGTTTAGTGTCATGAACTTCTGAATTTTTGGATGGACGGGGTAAAATTTTTCATTGTCCAAATTTCTGGCCAAGCCTCCAGCAATTTACAAGGGTTTGTTTGTTATTGATTTATTTTTGTTAAGAGAAAACTGCCTCTCAGAAAATCTGCCAATAAGGTGAAATAATTTTAGGTTTTTCGGAACATGCCTGGATGTTGCGACAGCTCCTGGAGACTGCTCTGAACAGTTCAGGTCAACATCAGGACCCCTCTCCAAGCGTCCAGGCATGGCTAGAAAAACCTGATATTATTTCATCTCATCGGCAGACTTTCTGAGGGGCAGATCATAGTTTTCTCTTGACAAAAATAAATCAATAACAAACCCTTGTAAATTGCCGGAGGCTTTTTTAATCAAAGCCAGGTTAGCAAGTAATTTCCACCCTTTCAGTGCTCATTAAGGGATTAGAATCAGCCCGGAAGATGATCTGTTTATTACACCCATTGTTGTCAAATAATCTATGCAGGACCATCAATCAGCTGTCTGCACGTGCCATCATTGAGGACTGTTATTTCCTAACAATATGCTAGATAAGGGTGGGAGGGGCTTCCATTTCCAGATGCTGTCTGGCACCTTATAAAAGTTTCTCAGCTATGATTGGGAGCCGAGGAAGAAGCTGTTGCACTTTTCATTTGTGTCTCAGTCTGTAATGCTTACACTTTGTAAGCTAAAGGATAAATAAAGCTGAGAGAAACACAAAGGACAGAGAAATGATTCTGACCTCAAGTCAATGCTTACATACTAAGAGATAGCGAGCTAAATCGGAGTCACCTCGACAACTTCAAGCCAATGCTCAAGAGATGGCGAGCTAGTCTTTAAGGGACTGAGGTAGAAGCCGTAACGTTGTACTTTATTTGTGTGTCACTCTGTATACACATTTGTATATTCATTTTGTTAGAAAGAATGAATAAAGTTGAGGAACACATAGGAAATTGAAATGCTTCTGACCTCTTGTAGGGATGGTGCTCCCATCCACTGATCCGCTGATGTAGCAGCAACTTTTAATCATTTGTGTCTCAGTCTTTATATTTTGTAAGTAAGGATAACTAAAGCTGAGGAACACATTTTACCTCTTGTGGGGATGGTGCTCCCATCGACAGGGGGCTGAGGTAGCAGCCTTCTCCTCCTCTCAGTGGTCTCAGTACTTTCCACATGAATCTGAGGTATACACAGTGTTGTGGGTCCGCTGGGGGGCTCCTCTGCAGCCAGCCTGCTGCAGTCCTGCGCAGATTTCCCCATGGAACCCTTCCCAAGTCTTAGCAGGTTGTCTTCTCCGGCATTAGCCTGGAGTCTGAGCAAGTCGTCTGCGCTCGAGGAGCGCCTTTTCTGAGGGGTTGAGGGGAGAGTCCGCGAGCGAGAAAGTTTTCTCTCCGCTTTCGGTTTGTCTGGTTTTATCTCTATGGTGACCTCTGTGGTGTTGGAAGGCTTGGAAGGCCTCCTGTCTTGCTTGTATTTCCCCCGCAATGTGTCAGGGCTTAATTCCTCTGGTTCAACATCCTTGTCCTTTTCCATGGAGTCCATGCGACTTCTGCAGCAGAAAAAAAGGGAAGACACGGTTTAAGATACAAAAATGAAATTTACTTCTGAATCAAGTCAAGTCAAGTCAAGTCAATACATTATGTATATTCAAAAAAAGTCTTACATGCACATAATATTTGGCCATCATGGCCACTTTTTGGTGGCAGTTTACTTATTTTCCAATTGATCCCAGATCTGAACTTTTAAATCATCTCTATAAGAGAGATCACCTGTCTATTGTGGACATCTTTGTCAATTTCCTTGAGTGTTTACTGTTGACAGATTTGAGTATACTTGACAAAATAGTTTTACATTGTAGTAAGTACTAAAAAGTGCACTGCAATCCAAAGATAAAACCTAGGTTCAAAGTTTATTGAATACATATTGGTATGTATAGCTGCTAGAAAGTCCCAATGGGAAATCCAGAATACGGGAAACACCACATAGCGAACACTGAGCAATCTACAAACTATCTTTCCAACAGGAATAATCGTTTAACAAAAAGTTAACAACTGCCATGATTGCTTTTACTTTAATAATAGGGTCCTCCATAACTTTTCAGCAGTCAGATGAAAGAAAATCTCTTACTTCAAAGTCAAGCTGCTTGCATGCAAGGCTATATATTACTGATGGACAGTTTACACATCAATTAACATGTCAGCTATTTCCAGAGAACAGGCATTAGCAGGTGAGTAGAAATGCTGACGTGAATTGCCATGCTAATCTTTCCTCACACAGCAATTTCCGAGGCCACATTTCAAGGATTTGTGCCCCCAAGAGAAGGTGATTCCAGTCAATTTGCAGGGTCTGATTCAGGGATGAACCAAAATCCTTGGTGAAATGGATCTGGATTTCTTGGAAAATCCTTTTTTATCTTTTGGTTTATCAAGAAGTATAGATTTCAAACCATCAGCATCCTAAAAGATAATTCTCAGGGCTCAAAATAACGTGTTCATGCGCACCATTGTGCACCCAACTGTGCACCTAACTTTAGACTGTGAGTGCACCGGTGCGCCTGCATATTTGTGTAGGGTTACTAACTTACATACGTAAAGGTATTATTGTACACTGATATATAGCACATTCAAGAGTCAGAAAAAAAATTCAACCTTTCTTGTATACCACACTGTTTCGAATTTTGAAGTTTGCCAAAGAATTTCAGATTTACGCTCTGAAGACTGAGGCAGTAAAGTCTGTTATTGGGCTTTACTGATGTTCTACTTAGTTGTGTATTGTACACTGAAACTGTTTTTCTGTACACTGAAATTTTCGGTTAGTTGCACCAGTGAACCTATTCTCAAAAATGACTTCCGAGTCTGATTCTATTTTGGACCAGAAATCTTTGCCTAAAAGATGTTGTTCGTCTGAGTCTTTTCTGACCATGACTACTGCAAGATAAGGTTTAAGCCACTCACTTGCAAAACCCTTTAAACATTAACAGCCAGCTATTCTTGGCTTACGATGGGTGACCAGTTATAGCATGGCAAACCCCTTTAATATTGCTTGTTCACCTTTTTACTGATGCTGCACCATTAAACTCGTAATTTCCAAGCTCGCTAAAAATAGTTTATCAGATCTATAGAAGCACCAGTCCAATTAAGGGTGGGTTTAGCATGATGGGAGAACAGCGGACGTTTGGTCCTATCACCTACACAAGCATGGATGGTGAAAGTTAAGTGTTGTCCATATCCATCAAGTTGTCGGCCATATCAACACGTCATGCCTTATACAGTATAATGCAATTTCTCCTCATCTTCTATTCTTTTAGAATATATTTTTACCATAAAAAGGCAAAAAATTCAATTTTGCCTTGGTTTATGCAATTGATTTCAAATAACAGTTAACACTTTCAAAAATGATTTTTCATCTATGATGCCAAGAGTTGTGTTCTGTTAGATTTATGCTTCAGATCAACACTATAACTTGGACAAATTGTTCAAATTTACTACCCAATTACTTCTACTAACTATGAAATATGGCCTTATTGGATACAGTTGTAGGGAAGTGTCGCGTCTCCAACATTAATATAGACATGTGGGTGGAATTATGTATAAAATGTGCAGTTACATGTATCATTTGTTATCTTCTCTGATATATGTTGTAATTATCTTTTATGACTGTTTAGAAAGAGGGCACCTTGACAAGACAATTTTTTTTAAGTACAACTAAGTTCACAAAGACAACTGCTAAGTAAGTAACTATTTTCCATCTAACTTATTTCAAAAGTCTTCGGTTCTTTACAATTCGGAAGAGTGATAGATACCTGTCCAGTAACTTGCATAACACCTCGATGACTGTGTAGTTTTTCCATATCCCAGGGTTGGAAAACTTTTGGGTTTGAATTAGAGCACAACCTTTAATGCTGTCGATACAGTATTGAACATAGTGTAGTATAATTATATACATGTAGATTTTTTAAAAATCTTAGAGTGACAGTAAAAACATAAGACGACTGCATTTTGAAGAAACTTTCTTCAAATGCTAAGGGTGCCAGCATATACAGGTGGCAGTAGGTGTTGGCTTAGGTCCTTATAGGACACATCCCTACTGATGGTCTAGGACTGGTGTTCCTTTAGTTTAGATGACGGTGCATTTCATAGGAAACTGCACACAATGACTGCAAGCTAAGAAAAGTCTGAGACAGGACACAGCCCTAACTACGTACTGACACAGTGTAGTTCATAGATTGTGAATTTTGCCATCGACTTTCTGCACACGCACAGACTGACGGCCTGCGAGACTGACAGTTGGTTTAGGGCCGACCGCTTCACATGCCAACGGAAATCCTTTGCGTAGGCGGGGCGGCTTAATTTCTCCGAGGCACTGAACACAGTCACGACCGGCAATAACTCCTCCCATCAACAGACAATATCCTGCAGACAGCCCGGGAATCAAACCGCGTGGGCGTGAAGGGCCGATTGACGTCATCTCTGCCCAAACCTAATTGCCGCTGCCCTAAAAATAGAGCGAGGGACCTCGAGAGGTAATAAGTCAGGATATTGAGTCGATTCCCACAAATCAATTTAGAATTAGAAGCCGGATGTTAATTTGAAGGGTGCGTGGTTTGATACCCCAAGGTAATATTTAGGGCGGTCCAATGTAGTGCCTGAAAAGACTTCAAGGGGCTCGGGGTCTCTTGGATTGGTTTCGTGAATAATACATAGTTTGACGTAACCAAAAACTGTTCCATAACAGTCCAATGTACTTCCTGGAAAGATGTCAAGTGGCTCGAGGTCTCTAGGATTGGATGGTTGAATTATACATTGTCTGACGGACAATTTTATTGTCAGAAGCCTGATATTGTATAATTCTTTTGTGCTTGCTTAAATGCTATGGTCACATTTCCAAACCGGGGCCAGGCCAGGCAGTTTGGGGGAAGGAAGAATTATGATATAAAAGACAATAAAACACTCAAAGCATAAATCAATCAAAATCAATCAGGACCATAATTTGTGCATTATTACTTTACATAAACTTTTACTTTTCGTTCCCACAAACAGCCCGGCCAGGCCCCGGTTTGGAAACGTGACCATAGCATTAAATGGTAATTGTAGCTCTTAGAGCATTTACTGCCCTGGTGTACGGAGGCTTTGTTTCTGGTGTGTCTGTATGTTTGTTATGTTGGTGTGTGTTTGTAGTTATTTTAAAACCATGTCAGTGGAGTGGCAGGAAGTGAGTGAGTGGGAAGATGGTGCAAAGCTCAGACTTGCAGGACTGACAGGAAGTATCAGACATGACAGGTCATGGGGTTAATGGAAGAAGCTACTAATTCACGGGAGGCATTGTTTTTAGTCTGTGTTTTCCAGTTATATATCTTTCATATGCTAGCCACGTTCACTGTAAGGTGACAGATGTTATGTTAATCAAAATCTTATTTGCATAGTTAATGAACTACAATTATGAAACAATGCATGCAAGAAACTGTAACAGGGAGGAGTGTGATCTACAAAACTTTGTTTTCATCGGACCAATCCTCACATTATCTTTAACATTGCCCCTATGTATAAATGCATGAGATGATATAACATGCACAGGAGGTTATATTGGATAATTAACCTTTCTAAGTTCGCTTCTGGCACCTCCTTCTCTCCAAATTGCTATCAAGTCTCCGATGATTCCATCAGCTCAAGGTTAATGGAATTAGAGTCTAGATTTGCAGATCATCAGAGACTTGACATCAACAGTTACTCTCATAATTCTGCCAGGTACCCTAAGATTGCCAAGTCATAAAACAAATCAAAGGGACATCAAGGCCTTCTCAAAATGTCTTGAAGACCTGAAGTGTGCATACAAATTATTACTCATGATGCAAATTAGTAGATATCTTTAGATTCACCAATATTTTTAAATTAATGTCTCAGACTCTTAGGGCACATGGCTAGAGAGCACCCGATAGCATACAACAATCATCAAGTAGAAGATATAATCTCAAATCTTTGAGGCTATCTTGTATGTTTCCTTCAAAGCCCTAACAGTAAAAGTGTACATCACAGACTTTCACATCTTTTTCTCCTCAATCCTTTCCTTGCACTGTATGGATCAAAATAGAAAGTGCAGGCAGTGCGCTCTTGTATGTGTTCCCTTCTATCTCCTCACATCTACATCCTTAACATGCGAGCCATGTCTATCTTGAGAGAGTACCAAAGGCCTTGCTACTCGACCTCGCATGATCCTCATCTGTTGAAATTGCAGCGTTGCAGCGCAATATAATCCCTGAGATTTAGCACTGAAGTTGCCACATGCCCTGCACCTCATTAGGCATTTTACGCTGTTACCACTTTGGGAAGCAGCTATTTTAAGGCCGCACTGACTTCATTTTATGGATCACATCCAAGAAAGAAAAGTACGAAAGAAGACTACTATATATGCCCTCTTGAAACTACAGCTGCAGGACCTGGTAAAGATTTGCCACATTAATTGGTAGCTGGTGTGTTTAGTATGCCGAAGGGTGGTTATACTGGCTATACAGATACTAGTACAGGTATATTGGTTGGGGCTTTACCCATCCTTTGGAAAGGACGTAAAATGGGGGTCCTGTGTTCAAGGAGGTGCGCGTTTAAGTGGAAGGGCTAGCAACCCCTCCCTGTAAAAAATATACCCTGCTACTGAAACAGCAAGGAAACTTGCTGACCCTCTGCCACTTAAGGCACTACAGGAGTCTGAACGGATAAATACCATCAGCATGGATTATTCATGAAGTTCAACAGCAACGTTGTCCTTAGATTAGAATCTGTGACCCCCATTGACCCTCTGCTAGCAGAATATCTTAAATTAGTGTTGTTAATGTGAAGGGAATAATAAATGCTGCACAGTAACCACACAGCAATCAGCTGTACATACCCCCTTGGGGTTACGCCAGTTTGAGTCCGACCTGTTTTGAATTGCAAATCAGGAACTGCAAATGGCAATGAATTTGTTTTGTTATGTAAGGTGCCAGTCTGAAGCTAGATAGAACATAATGCCAAAGTCACTTTCACATTGACTTTTCAGTCTGTGTTACATTATGTTAATCTTGCTTGAAAGCAATAACACTTTGACTACTAAACTAAAAAGATGGTATCATACAAATCGTCCACATTAAAAGAAGTTTTCCTATATGGCGTTTAAATATTTCTTTAAACTTTTGTACATGTGTTTGTGATGATGCTTTAGGTCTAAAGTTTTTCTGTTATTCTAAAGACAGTCACATGTTCGTGGTCTTCCTGACACAACTGATCTTCTGTCTATAAAATTCCTATTAGTTAAATAATCAAGAACCTTAAAGGACAATGACTTTGTTGTACAGATAAGCAACCAAAGCTAATATTGGTTTATATCAAATTCACAAATCTTCTGTTTGTACAGTTTTGATCCTGCTTGGAATAGAATTTAAGCTAAGGGAATACAGAACATGTAAGTTAGTTTACATTAGACAAATTCGAAATTGAAAACATCCCAATCATATTTTCCGAACATTGTACAGTTTAAGATTGATTTTGTCCTGACTCCAAAGTTCCCCTCTATTTCAAAGCAACTCTTCTGTGTCTCCCTCCCACACGACATTTCAAACATGCCCAAGGGCCAGCACGGAGGGTCCTTATCTCAGGTGAACAGATGGAGCTGGAGGATTGTAACACCGGCCGCACGACTCCAAACCAGCGCCACAGGCGGAGACAAACGGCCCTGCTGCTGTTTCAGTGGGTTGTTAACTGTGTTGGAATGGCTCTCCTGGGCCTGCACACAGGCCGTGTTTTAGATAAGGACCTTTCGCTGCTGGGCGGGAAATGCGAAGAGACAATGTCAATGTAACATTAAAGTTTTTAGGGGCAATGCCCCAGGTTGGTAGTGTGAGGAATGCTGGGTGCTTTGGGACATACGGACAGCCATTACCAATGGGTAAGTACTTTGTATTATCAGAGAAAAAATGTACAGAAATCATGAAAGTTGAAAAGAAAGAGCGAGTGAGCTATGGCACAAAAAGAGGCTATAACGTCAGTTTGACTTCAAGTAATCTGCGTTCGAAGTTTGATACTAGATTAGTTGTCTACTATCGTTCAATTCACTGTCATTGAAGAAAAAGTGGGCCCTGCAATTGTCTTCCTTTACTTGGAGGACAAAATAATTCATAGCAAAATTTGCAGTCATATTTCATGTGATGTGAGTTTTTTTAATGAAGGCCTAAAGATTCCCATTTTTGACATATCCATGAAAAAAGTACATACAGAGCTTGAAAGATGTACTGATCAAACTAAGTAAAAAAGATGGCTTGTACAAGAGAAGAATGATAGCCAAAGGCTTTTCCAGAAAATTTTTCAGATTCCTGGAACAAGAAGAAAGACACCCAAATATGGCTTTTAGATTATTACTTGATTATCTCTGTTCCTGTTCTTGGAAATCACATCATGTTTTCTGGAAAATCTCTTGATAATCTTTCTACCTCGCCTAAACCATTCATATCGAATGAAAACATACCACAGCCAGGAGCTTTTTCAGTAAATATCATTTGACTTCCAAGAACTCGAGCAGATATGATCAAATATGAAAGCCAGCCACAGGGGAGTAAATATGTTATGCTCAGACAATTATGGGTCAGTCTGTGTGGCTTGTGGCATCGATTGCACAAGTGGCTAGGCAAGCAGACGCATGATCGAGAGGTCCCAGGTTCGATTCCTGGCATTCTTGGCTAGACCCTGTGTCCTTGGGAAAGGCACTTAACAAGATTTTCCCCACTCCAGACAGGTGTAAAATGGGTACCTGACTTTGGTTGGGGAGGTAAAAGGTACCGGTGGTGAAAGGAGAGGGCTCTGCCTTCCAATACTGTGCTCTAGACACAGTAGATAACACTTTGCTGCTCCTACAGCCTCAAAATAGCTATGGGACTACCTTTACCTTAGTGTGCAGGGTTTACCAAATAGGTTAGAATAACATTCCATCGATAGCTTTTTACTAATAGGTTCTGCTGTTCACACACACACACACACACACACAAACACACACACACACAAACACACACACACACACACAAACCCAAAGGCATAAAGAGAAAAAGGGATAGAGATTAGTTGAAGATTGAGAAAAAACAATAAAGCATAAAAGAAAAACTTGACTAGAAAGGCAACATTTGCGAGCAAATACAGCATGTTTAGCCATACTCCTCGCCATGCAAGAAATGGACTCTCCCAAAATAACAATGGACCATTCTAAAATACTTGCACTAAAAAAATGAATCACCCCAGTCCAAAATTGAGTCTTCCAGTAGCACCTCAACACAATATGGACCAGTCCACAACCATATCCACTAATTGATTAACAAATACACTTCTGCTAAAAATGGACTTTTTCATAATCATTCCAGCTCAAAATTGAAAGAAATAATTAAAGAATCCTCCCCTTGCAAGAATGGGATATTCCGTGCCATTTCCATGTCATTACGAACTGGGTCAATTCAGAAGCGTATAATGCAAATGAGCGGTCTGGACGTAGACAGGCGGAGTTTATTGACTCTCGGCTAGGTGTTAATTACTATGCTAATCCCCACAGCACACACTGCCAGCCCTGAGCTAGACCTCCCATTATGTTCAACAAATCTCCCTATAACATGTATAAGTCGAATTTAGACTATTTAAGTCTTTCCCCAACTGAGCTAGACCTACCGTTATGTTTGAAACACACGTCCGCTAATTGTGGTATTCAGTCTCCCTATAAGTTGAGTTTCCTCAACAGGGCTCACCAAATCCATTCTTGAGCTAAACCTACCGTTATGATTGAAACACACGTCCGCTTATTGTGGTATTCAGTCTCCCTATAAGTTGAGTTTCCTCAACAGGGCTCACTAAATCCATTCTTGAGCTAAACCTACCGTTATGTTTCAAACACACGACCGCTAATTGTGGTATTCAGTCTCCCTATAAGTTGAGTTTCCTCAACAGGGCTCACTAAATCCATTCTTGAGCTAAACCTACCGTTATGTTTCAAACACACGACCGCTAATTGTGGTATTCAGTCTCCCTATAAGTTGAGTTTCCTCAACAGGGCTCACTAAATCCATTCTTGAGCTAAACCTACCGTTATGTTTCAAACACACGACCGCTAATTGTGGTATTCAGTCTCCCTATAAGTTGAGTTTCCTCAACAGGGCTCACTAAATCCATTCTTGAGCTAAACCTACCGTTATGTTTCAAACACACGACCGCTAATTGTGGTATTCAGTCTCCCTATAAGTTGAGTTTCCTCAACAGGGCTCACTAAATCCATTCTTGAGCTAAACCTACCGTTATGTTTCAAACACACGTCCGCTAATTGTGGTATTCAGTCTCCCTATAGGTTGAGTTTCCTCAACAGGGCTCACTAAATCCATTCTTGAGCTAAACCTACCGTTATGTTTCAAACACACGACTGCTAATTGTGGTATTCAGTCTCCCTATAAGTTGAGTTTCCTCAACAGGGCTCACTAAATCCATTCTTGAGCTAAACCTACCGTTATGTTTCAAACACACGACTGCTTATTGTGGTATTCAGTCTCCCTATAAGTTGAGTTTCCTCAACAGGGCTCACTAAATCCATTCTTGAGCTAAACCTACCGTTATGTTTCAAACACACGACTGCTAATTGTGGTATTCAGTCTCCCTATAAGTTGAGTTTCCTCAACAGGGCTCACTAAATCCATTCCCGAGCTGGACCTACCGTTATGTTTCAAACACACGACCGCTAATTGTAGTATTCAGTCTCCCTATAAGTTGAGTTTCCTCAACAGGGCTCACTAAATCCATTCTTGAGCTAAACCTACCGTTATGTTTCAAACACACGTCCGCTAATTGTGGTATTCAGTCTCCCTATAGGTTGAGTTTCCTCAACAGGGCTCACTAAATCCATTCTTGAGCTAAACCTACCGTTATGTTTCAAACACACGACTGCTAATTGTGGTATTCAGTCTCCCTATAAGTTGAGTTTCCTCAACAGGGCTCACTAAATCCATTCCCGAGCTGGACCTACCGTTATGTTTCAAACACACGACCGCTAATTGTAGTATTCAGTCTCCCTATAAGTTGAGTTTCCTCAACAGGGCTCACTAAATCCATTCCCGAGCTGGACCTACCGTTATGTTTCAAACACACGACCGCTAATTGTGGTATTCAGTCTCCCTATAAGATGAGTTCAGACTATGAAAGTCTTTCCCCAACAGGGCTCACTGAGGCCGACCCTGAGCCAGTCCTAGCTAGAACTTTGGAAACACAAATGCCATGGTTGACGTAAAGATAGATAGAAACCATGACAAAGTAGAAAGCCCGACAAAAACGCCTAAAAACACGTCAAAAACCTGCCGGACCCACTCCTCTGCTTGGAGAGTAGTTGATTCCTACCATGGGGCTAGGACGATCCGCGTGTGTGGCCAACACCGCTTCCCACGCTAAAGTGACCACTCTGAGACAGATGGCCCGTGATATCTACGTCACAGGAAAGGACGTCACAGGAAAGGAGAGAGCTGATTGGCTTCACTATTGAAGCGAAATTCCGTCACCGAACTGTGAAGGAAGACCATTGTTTAGTTCTCTAATGAACGCATGTGAATACAGGAGACCGCTTTACTAATCTTCAAGCACCCACTGTTCCCAAATCAGCCAGCTAGAGAAGCTCCAGTCAGCCAGAGAAGCTCCGGGATTGTAGCACACTTCGTAATGATTAATTCAAGGATACAAAGCATTGGTATTTGGTGTCTTTGGTCTAGAGTCAAGCTACCACACGGTTATTTGCTAGCGCCAAGGTGCTAATAGCACTCCGCACAGCGGGGGAGCCGCAGAAACTGCGGTTTTCCATAATACGCTTCTGAATTGGCTCAGTTCGTAATGTAAACCAGTCGAAAAATATCCGCTGAAAATTACACTCTCGCGCATAATCAACCCAGTTCAAAATTGAATTAAAAAAGATCAACCCCAGGGAAGAATGAAGTTTTCCATAGTATACATATGAAGATTTGACAGGAGACGAAGGAAATGACCAAAAACAACATATTTGAGTCAATTCAAAGTCACCGAGAGGGTTTTAATATAATATTTGTAATATGTTTGAACTATTTTGATTAAAAGAATGTCTAAGTCACAATAGTTCTAAAGTGTTCAAACAATTAGAATTGAAACTTATAACATGTTTGAACTTATTTCACATACGTTGGAAACATTTCGAACGTAACTACACAAAAATCTCTTTATTTAGAACAGTTTCAAACCATCTATCCAAATGTTTCAATGTTCGAACAATTTGTAACAAAAGATTTTCACAATTGCCCTCATAAACGAAGGTGCTAAGTCCTCCTGTGTGTTTCTGCCTATTTTCGGTGGCCGCGCTAGACCACCAGCGGATTTGTTTTGACGGAGCGTCACCCGCGCGCGACGATGTACACTGTTCGGCACCGCTAATATCCGGCATTTTCCCGCTCCAAAACACTCCACAAGACCCACGTTTTTAGTGTTTTGCCTCTTGTGCAACACGATTCGATTTGCATTACTAACGGGACGAAAATGATAGAAAAAATTCACCCCGTCCCGGCGTCCGTCCCAAAAACATGAACGACATGAAAATATATTTGCTTACAGATTCAATCACGAAAATCAACAGCATGGGATTCCAAATTTTCGCAACGGCCGACCATTTATCATGGTTGAACTTCCTTCCAAGGCGTGCGATAGATAAACATTCCCGGCACATAATAGTCACTAGTACCAGACTAACGCAAGCTCATGATGATAATAGGGAGAGGTCTGAGGAGAAACGATCTCCCGTGTTGTGTTGAAGAATTTGGAGTTTGAAAATATCTGGAATAACTAATGCTAGAATAAACATTCACAAAATCATTGATTTAACTTGTTTTCTGTTATAAAATTTCCTAAACTGCAATTTAACCACTGAATTTAAGGGAACATGGTGTTTTCCCGATAATCACGTTAAATGTTTATGTCCGGTCTTTCCTCCTCGTAAGCAAACTTCGAGCTTGGCCAGGTGCAAGGCACTCGGGGTCAATGACCTGTAGGTCATATGTAGTATTGAAAGTGACAGAAGTGGCAAATATTGTCAAGAAAGCCCAAAATAAATCGTTTTGAATATATGTATGCCAAAAATGGGAATGTAGTCCTTTAAATATTTGTTCAAGCCACATATACAGCAAATTTCAGGTCATTCGGTTGAAATACCAGGGCGCAGGAGGCCAAGATATGCTAAAAATAGCCTAAAAACCTCAATAAAATCACTTTCAAGGTCAATATCAAAACAAGGAAAAGAACGCACATTGGTTTTTGCCTACATTACCTCTGTACCAAATTTCAGGTCATTTGGTCAAAAAATGACAGAGATGAATCGATTTGAAGATTTGACAGGAGAAGAAGAAGAAGAAGAAGAAGAAGAAGAAACATGAGAGAAAACAATATGTTTAGCCATACTTATGGCTAAACATAATAAAAGGAATTATGAAGACAAATCAAGCAGCAAGGACCATTTTCCCACTTTCTCACTGCAAAGTATGTATTTGGTTACAGGTGAGGCTTCCATATCATTGGTCTTGATGGTTCTACTGCTTGAAGTGTTAACATTTACCTACTTCATCATATAATTGACTTTATTCTGAATTCTGCAACAACTACATGACAAGAAGCAGGTCATGTTTGATATTCACAGTGCTGACTGTGAGTGTGAGCACAAGCAGAAGACACACCAATAGTGGCACCCTTGAGACGCATTGAAATCTCATTTCCCATCCTACCTCTCATCGTAAAAGGAAGACGCTTGACTGGACTCTAAATCAGGACTTAACGAGACGTGGAAGGAAACGGAAGTACTTTTCAAGTCACCGAATTATGACTTTGACAAGTTTTCAAGCCGATCTTTCACAGAGGGGAGAGCATTTTTCAAGCTATTTCGACTTGTCGTCCCTTTAAAAGGGGATGGATAAAAGGCCTTTGTGACTCTGTCACCCAGAAACAGTGGGAATAAAACTACAAGGAAGGCATTGATCTTCAAAATCTGCCATGTATAAGAGGCATGGCAGAATCTCTTTCATGTGTAGGGCCCTTATTGGAAGGAAACAGTGATTTCAACAAGATTTTCCTCATAACAGAAAGGTTTACAATGGTTTATCTCCAGAATATGATATCAACATTGCTGTAGTAAACTTTTGGCACCAGGGTAGCATTGGAATCAGGGTAAGGCAGCAGGGAGAAGGTTGATTTCAAATCAATCATGTACAGTGGGATTGGATATTAGTACAGTTGTCTCAAAAACAAAAGTTTTGCAACAACAAAAAGAATATCACAATATATTGTAGCACGGGCCAGTACTTTGCTTCCTACCAGAGTCTGTATTTAATCTCCCCAGCACAAACCTGGAATCCTTGAGTGAGGTTAACTAGAAATCACTAGTCTGGAGACAGTCATCAAGACTAATTCCCCTATTCTGACCCAACGGGGCAAAAGGGCAAAGCCATGCATACAAGAGTATTGCACAAATGCGGTGCTGTCACCCTAGGCATTCTCTGGACAGCGCGCCAAGTTGGTGTCTACACTCCATTATTTGGTGTAACATTACCATACAAGGACACATTACAAAAGGGCAATTCTGAAATAAATCAAGAAGAGCAGACTTTTCCGTATATACCTTGTAAACTTTGAGGACTTATACACATTGCGTACTGAATCTAGATAAAAGCTCTATCTAACTTACATCTACATATTCCTTGTAAGAAAAGCATCAAGCTACACAATGTTGGAACCATTTATGTGACAAGGCATAAAAGTTCACCATTGAAATTCAAATCCCTGCATTTATGGATGAAACGTAAAAGGGTCTTAGCTATTCTGGTACAGCCTTCCGCGAAATAAGCTTTCTATTCTGGTACCCAAAATAGAAGGATAAGGCTTAAATCCCGACACAGTGGTTAAGTTTACAGGGTGGCAATGGAGTGTGGCAAGGCTCAGCTGCCTTCTGCACTATTATAGACTGAACTTGAAATTGCTTGTTAAACTCAGTTTAATGGTAGTGACTAGTACTAGTAGTAGTATCCATTATTTGACTATATCTGAATACATTTTATGGCCATCAAAAGCATTGTGGTGATATATTCTTAGTCTTCCTTAGTTTAGGGAGCAAAATATGATGAAAAGTTTGAGCTGCTTTTAATGTAACGATTCTTCACAAAATACTTATTCTTCACTGCATGATTCAGATGCATTACAAGCTATATGAATGTGATTTTATGTAGCAATAAACAGATGTAGTACTCAAGAAAAGAACAGGGCAAGCAGTTGACTGTTAACTTGTGTATGCACAACTTTCAGCACCAAGGAAAGCAACGGCAATCTCTACATTTATCAAACACACTGCAAGCAAAATATATGTACTGGTATAATGATACAAACTCCTAAGAAACAAATGCGACACTCAGCAAAGGGAATGATAAAAAAGCCAATTTGAAAGAAGAATGCTCTAAATAACAGGGACCAGGTCTGCCATAACACTAAAACATTAATCAGCACCAGGGACTGAGCAGGTAACACACTCAGTTAGCACACAGCATTAGTATATCAGTGGAGTGCATTAAGTGTGAATTTCATCCTAAAACCACTAACAGCACAAAAGGAATACATACATATCTTTCAATACCATCAATGGCAACTGTAATGTGGGGTGAGATGGGTTCACGGCTAATGATACGTGTGTTAAGTTATAACAACTTAGACAAGAACAGATGCAAAACTCAGCAAGGAACGTGGAAAGCAGTCAAAGACTGTTAACTTGTGTATGCACAACTTCAGCACCAAGGAAAGCAACAGTAATCAGCATGAATCAAATACACTGCAAGCAATATGTATGCACTGGTATAATAACACAGGCAAGAAACAGATGCAACACTCAGCAAAAGAATGTGAAAAGGCAAAGAAGAATGTTCTAAATAACAGGAGCCAGGTCTACTCTAACACTGTAACATTCATCAGCACCAGGGAATGAGCAGGCAATATACTCAGCACACAGTACCGGTATATCAATGGTGTGCATTGGGTGTGAATTCCATGTATACTTGACACCACTAATAACACAAAATGAATGAATATATATCTTTCAGTACCATGGAGAGGAACTGTTAAGTGGGGTGATCCATGTTTATCTCAAGTGATACGTGTGTGAAACTATAAAAACTTAGACAAGAAACAATGCAAGACTCAGCAAAGGAACAGGGAAAGCAGTTGAAGACTGTTAACTTGTGAATGCACAACTTTCAGCACCAAGGAAAGCAACAGTAATCTTAGCATGAATCAAATACACTGCAAGCAATATGTATGCACTGGTATTATAAAACAGGCAGGAAACAGATGCAAAACTCAGGAAAAGAATGGGAAAGAATCTGAAGAAGAATGTTCTAAATAACGGACTAGGTCTGCTACGATACTATAACATTAATCAGCACGAGGGAAATTCGGAATGAGCAGGCAATACTGTAATTCTTGATTTGTTAATGGTAACTTAATTTGAGTTATTTTAAAGATCACTTGTCAACCGCTAAAATTTCATCATCGTAAATATTTGATCACTAACATTTTGAGACAGTGATGTGTGTTCCCACCGTTAAGATTAAATGCAGCGAACTATTCCGTTTTCCCTAAACCGCTGAAATACCGACTGCAATATTGAATGGATTTACAGAATCCTCAGTCAGCACACACTACCAGTATATCAATGGTGTGCAGTAAGTGTGAATTTCTTCTATACTAAACACCACTTATAACACAATAAGACTTTCAGCACCAAGGACAGCAACATGTTCATGCCAAACTAATGAATACATAAAAAAAGAAAGAATTGTGAATTCCATGTATACTAAACATCACACAAAAAGGAAAGTATGCATACATTTCAGCACTAAGGACGGCAAGGGCAATGTGGGAATAATCCAGGCACGCAACAAGCAATGTATATGTTAAGTCCGAGGGATAGAAAACAAATGTGGCATCTGCAAAGGGAAGTGAGAACCCAGCCGGAGAGGAATGTTCTGAGTAACAGGGGCTAGGTGCACTTTAATGGTATAACATTCGTCAGTACTGGAGGAATGGGCAGGCCATATACTGTCGTTGTCATCGGTCAACATATTGTATCAGTTTATCAGGGCAATGGTGGACATTAACACTTCCACACCCTCTGAAGTATCATCTGAAGTATGAGTCAGGGCAAGGGAATAGGCAGGCAATATAGCTGTGAGGGGCTTGACATATATACATTCAAACAGAAATTTCCAGGCTGAAACAGAAATAGCAGGCAAAAGAATGTAGGACCTGCATTGCATGAGTCTCCTAAAGTCATTGCTTTAATTCAGTGTTCTGAATCACCTGTCTACTGAGACCAATTCTACAAACCACTATATTCAGTGAGTTCATAACAACTATATGTTCCACATGGTTTCAATGTTTAACTTTACCCAACAGGTCTGCAACTTTGTTTCCTAAAGTTGAAAAAAATGTCTTAAGTTCTCTGTGACTTTGATGGTGTCAATAAACTTTGGATAAGTCCTCCTAACTTCCAATGGAGTGGCTTTCATTTCTACAAGTTCCACGAGATGTCACTATGTACAGTGAATATATAAACACCAATTGTTCAACAAGGTTTCAATGTTTAACCTTTCACAGGTCTGCAAGTTTGTTTCCAAAGGTTCTCTTTGACATTGATGGTGTCCATGAACTTTACTCTCCAAGCAGAGCTAGGGTTTTGGCTGTTTTTTTACGTGTTTTAGGCGTTTTTGTCATGCCTTCTACTTTGTCATCGTTTTTGTTGTGTAGCAAACCCAAGCTCTGCAGGCAGACGGAAGCTTCAATGCCTAATAAACCTAATCACCCCAACACATTACAAGCGTTTCACAAGTAAGTGCGAAGCGTGCCCGGCCAGGCACGAGATTCCCTCCCCACGACTACAGAATTTCCGGCCCAGTCTCACCAAGGACATAATCCTCGGTCTATCGTGTCGGTCGTGGCCATGTTTTCATGCCATGTTCTCACGCTTCCCCTACTCGTTAGCTAACTGCAATTACTTTCGTATGAAAATAACAGCTCAACGTACAGCCAAAGACACCTGGAGTTTACAAAGTCTCAATCAGGACGCCATGTTGGAAAGTCGCGTCAATGTCCGTCAGCAAATGACTTGCCTATCGTGACCGCACTTCATTTACACCATCCAAAAACCACCAAAGAACGAATTCGAACCATACAAAAATCTGTACATTCCTCTGGTGTCATTTGGGGATTTTTAAGTCTCTGTTGGTAGAACTCCGTCGCCAATTTTGCTGTTGTTGTTGAAAAGTTCCGTCCCGAATCTGAACGCAGCAAGCGGCGGCATTGGTAACCGCATGTAACGTAAACAAGGTACGTGTTCCCGTTCATAATCCATTTAACGATGCCTGAGATAATGATAATAATAATTACTAGTAATGCAGTTCGATTTGATACGTAATACACATTTATTTCATATGTCTTGTTCATGCATCATTGTATTTTTCTTGTGAGGTATCCAATGGAAATGTACGTTATGATGCTATCAATGATCATACCGGCGTGGGATCGTGGACACCAGCCTGTCGCATGAATAGGGCGGTCAGCGGGGGACCGGTGCGGCCTGGGAATGCACTCTACACTTGCCGGATGTGTGATAATCCGGGGCAGTAAAATTGGTACCACTAATGATAATCTAATGGTTCTCGGGGAGGAGTACTGTCACCTTTTTTTCAATGGAAGTAAATAGGTTTGCCCCGCCCCGAGGTCAGTGCCGGCAGAGCTTGGGTTTGCTACACAACAAAAACGATGACAAAGTAGAAGGCATGACAAAAACGCCTAAAACACGTCAAAAACCAGCCGAAACCCTAGCTCTGCTTGGAGAGTACATGAACTTGGGTGAAGTCCTCACTAACTTGTAATGGAGTGTCTGCCGTGAAGGTGTAAGATTGCCCCTCATGTTCCTTAAAGTTTGTCACTGGCCTTGGGATGTTGCCAAGTAATCAACACAAAGGGCTGAACAATGAAAGTGTGCAACACTTCCTGCTGACTGGAAAATTTTGTATGCACAACTTTCAGCACCAAGGAAAGCAACAGCAATCTCCGCATTAATCAAACACACTTCAAGCAATATATATGTACTATTGGAGGATGCCTTGACAGGTGTATAATTACAAAGCAAAGTGCTTTGACACCGATGGGGTTCATGAAGAAAGTTGCAATGCAGCTTCTATGTAGACACTATATAATCATCATGGACTAAGACTAAGTTCCTTCTACTTTTCCAAGAGTCAGAGTCTTTTCACTAAGTAACACTTTCTTAGCAATACGTAGTCCTTAAACTATCTACTTAGGATTCAAACAGACGGTGGCAAAACTATTGAAGTCAAAGATCTCAATTGAAATGGCCAAATACATCAAATCACATACTATGAATCATCCTGATGTCATAAGGTAAGGGGTAGCATGATCTATCTGAAATTCAAAATTACATTGTACATTGAGCAATAACTTGTATTTGTGGTCCAATCTGAAGGTACCTTTCTACAACAGTTTTAAGAATATGTGCACTGTATATGGTGATGTCTATATTTTTTGTCTAACTTTCATAGCTATTGAGTGATTCAATCTAAAACTTTTAGGAAAGATATTTCAAATACAATGTGTCTTTCTTGGTTCATATTTAGTCACACTGATCATGAAAGCATGAATAAAAATTTCTTTTATAACCACAAGCCTCTACTATCTGTTAGTTCCACGGAATATCATCACGTATTAAAACTGTGTAATAAAACATTGCAGACACTGCAGGTACCCCCCTCAAGGGTGTTGTGAAAGAAAATCTAACCATCCCAGGCAATTTCGGATGGTGTACTGAAAGAGATAGCTGCATTTACAACTCCTCTGGGCATGCATACATTTGGCAGGTGGTCTGTAAAAGTGAGTCTTAAATGGCAAATGCGTCTGAGAAACTGAGATATTACTCATGAAATGCCTACTGCGATATGAATTTCTGACATCATCTGTCGTTAATACTTTACACCAGCATAAACTGTCGGCTGCTGATCAGAAATCTTTCTTGAAAGTTTAATATTCAAATTCATCACATTTAGTGTTATTTCTTCCTAGTTGAGGCATACTGGTCAGAGAACGTGTTTTTAAATCCAAGAATCAACTTGGTGTGGGTTTTGTTTGAAATGCTATTGTTGATTATTCATTGTGCAGGTACAGACATGGCTAAAATGTTACAAACACATATCAGAGAGCGAAGATGCATACATATACAGCATCAAAATCTAAAACAATTTAACTTTTACATTATTGATCATTCTGTGAGTGAACTGTTTGGCTTTGGATACAGTATTACATAATCAGTTGGTAACATCTACTAACATCATCAAACATCTATTAATTCCACCAGGGAACATAATTCCGCCACCCTGAAAAGATACATCTGAACTGGTCTCCAACCCAACGTCCACCGGTATAATGCACTTCTGTATTTCTAAACTATGCATACCTGGGGATGCTGCACTAGAGATCCTTCAAACCCACTGTTTTTCAAAGTGACGGATTTATGTAACCTTGCGGATTAATGTTAATGGAGGCTAGAGCTTCACAGATCTATACACAAACATCCTCTTTCCACTATGACTTTTGGGTTTAGGTAATGAGTAATTGTGCATTGACTGTCTTGTTTTGCTCGGGTTGAAATGACATGGTTAAAACATCACCACTTTCAATTCACGCCCTGTCGTGCGATTCTGTTTTAGGCAGTTTTCCAGGTGCGAGACTGAAACGTAGTTCTTAATGGTAAATGGTGCATTAACCTCCAACTTCTCCGCAATACTTCACTAACAACCCTGCCATTAAAATATACGCCTCTTCATCTATTCAAGTTTCACAGCACCTACACAGGCCCACTCAAACATTCGGAAGAACACGTTTTTGAAATATTTAGTGGTCCTGAAGTGTTGGTGAAGTAGAGGGATCGGGAATTCTGCAGCGGTAATCGTCGCAAGCTTTCATTTCATGCTTCGGAAGCGAACCATGGATGACAACGGAGGCAGTCAAGTGCTTTCCTGGCACTCCTCCCAGAAATCACACAAGTGCAAAGAATCTCAATTATACTGACTTATGACACATGGGAGCAAACTTTATATATCATTCTCGGCAAATTTGTTCCAGTTTTCTATTTCAAAAATGGAACGATTTGCGGAGAATACACAAATGTATTGTTAACCTTTACCAAATGACTCTGAACAATTCAACACTAAGTTAAGGTTAAGGTCGGTGCAGAAATAAGATGATGGATTATAATAGGATTAGCAAATGGCTGGAAATAACTTCAAAGACAGAAAGATGAGATGGGTGGCAAATAACTACCACCAGTCACTGTCAACTGCTATGCCTCGTGCCTTGCCCTTGCTCACAATATGGTGCTTTTAGTTTTAATCATAATTTTCATTCAACAGCAGAAGAGCAAGGAATTTGCCAAACCAATTTAGCTTTTTTAGTTCTTGGATCTAAAAGGAATAATTCTGAACTGGAGTATCAATATAATTATAATACAGGGTCTGAGGGGAAATTCCATACCTTGGTGCACACAGTTCCATGGACTGAATATATCAGTCAGATTTACGTTTTCTTTCCGGCCCTCTGTCTTTCGTGAAAATTTGTATGTTCAATTTGTTGTCTTAAACCCCTATCTCACTGCAACTAGGCAATTTGACAAAGTGCTCATCGCACTTTATCATTAAAAAACAAATCTTTAATGCTTTGTGTGTTTTGTTGTTTTCAGTCATAGTCATACATGTATACTTGTACATTTTGCTTGCTATTCCCATCATAAAGTAAAGGGTAACACAAATCCAATTTAGGATGCAGTAGGGTCGCCAACGTACCGTGTGTCCAGTGAGATAGGGGCTTTAACTGTTGTGTTTGACAATAATTTTTTTTAAACGGTTGTTCAAGCTTAAATATATGTTGGTGGAAATTTTTGCTATGCAACACCTCAGACGGTGCAAAACTCTGGTTTCAACCTCCACCAACATATTTCCCTATTGACAGTCCAATCTGTATTAGTCCTGCCTTGTCTGTTGAGGCGCCACCCCACTTTGTAATTTCACATCTCTGGCCAATTATGCCTGTGATGTATGTACAATTTTCGCATCAGACCATCTCCATCATTAACTATCTCTCATGTTAGGAAATGCGTTTGAACATTTACAGTTCCCCTTCAGGTGAATAACAATTCATTTTGTCATTTTGGTAATTCCTTAACTTATGTCTCGCATTAGCTACTTCCTGTAACCGGAGACAGGTGGGAGGCCTCTGTAATAAAGGTAGAGGAAAAACAAGTCTATCACAGACGGGTAATCACATATGTTTCAGGAACTGCCTTAAGCTATGTCACATGCATGGTTTAAGGCCTAGGTAAATCAATGTTGTGTTTCCGATTACAGCCCTGGAAAAGTTAGGGTAAGTAGGTAGAGATTCTCTCCTTTTTTTAAAGATTTTGGCTGTCAACATAAAGGAGACCTAGTTTTGGTGGGTCTGTTTATATCACTTTTTCTACTGTAACAGAAATAAGGAGAACATGTTGCGAAACAATTCTACAATGTTTTCATTACTCAGATGTCTGATTGAAAATTCTATTGCTTTCATATAGCTCTTCAAGTTAAGCATGATTATTTTGAATCCAACAAATTGAATTGGTGACTGTGACCTTATCTGTTTCCTTATCAGAATGTGACGTGCAGAAAGATAATTTAAAACGCTCTTAAAAGTAAGAATTTGTATTCAGTTCTCATACTTCCTCTTCATGCAACAAGGGTTTGCTTAACTTAATTCAGGTAGCACTTTGGTTGGCTGGCCTAGCAAAACCTACCACTTTTTAACATGATCTTCCCTTCCTGTATAGGATTATAAACTTATCTCTTAGAGTGGTGGTGCTGTCACATCAACAGTGCACTTACAGATGATTGAAGCTGATTTCTACCTTTTCGTCATCTCAAACTGGCATACCCCACTGAGTCTAAATCCTCACTAGACAGGGAAACTCCCTCGCAATCGTCTGACACTTTAGAGATTTAGATGCGCTTTCTTGTGGAAGTGAGAAAGGCTCAAAGGCACCAGAAGGGGTCATTTTTGGAACAGTTTTCATCTGAAAGCACTCGACAGTGTAGACATGATAAGACCGGTCATGATGTTTCCTATACGCTTCTCCAATACCTCAAATCCCCGTCTGCAGGACTTTCCATGACCCGAAATACGGAATTTTACTTTTTTTTGCAACAAGGGATAAGCTAACATTATTGGTGTGGGAGGCATCGCTCTGTCACTTTTCTTTGGATAATGGAGTTTCATAAAAGAGATGCCTCTGGGTAATGTCTTGTGATGAAGTAAGTGGGCTGGACTGGTGTCAAAACTAATGTGTTAAAAGGATAACTTGGTTACTGTAATTCACTTTATTTTCACGGTAGCAAAATTTCACGGTGTAAGGAAAATGGACATTTTCAATGAACTTATGCTGGTGGCGGCAAGTGATTTTTGATTTTTTTTTAAATTTTATTTCATTTTTTTAAACAATCTTTATTCAACAGAATAAAAGAACATAAACAAAGACAACAATATAACATAATAACATAAGAGCACACACACACTGAATTTTTGTACACATGCTATGTAAATGCATTTTCAAGATCCCAAGGTTTTTACAGTGATGATAAGTTCACGGTACAGAGGTGACCGTGAAAACGATGAACATAAAGTTACAGTGAAAGAAACAAGACTTACAGTACTTGATTACATTCAGTGCTGTCCCTGGTGCTGAAACCATAGCTGCACAGAATTGTTGCAATTCAAACTCACAACTGTGTTCAACAACTCTTTAACAGGAAACATTTAACCCCCACAATGCAAAAATAGGTAAATATATATATCAAAGATTGCTTTTTCATTACAGAAAATACTGAAACTTTGTAATGATTACCTCCACTCAATTGTAACACTATTAACAATATTATCAAATACTTATGCTAGCCATCATTGTATTAGTAATTAGGATGTTAAGTTTAATTCTATACCTCTATTTTGAACTATGTTTAATAGTTGTTGCTTAACAATGTACCGTGTACAATTGTCATGCAATAAATTTCTTTCTTATCTGTCTTTATACAGAATGATTGCCAAGGTGTAAACATGTCATGTGGAGGGTTCATCAAGATGCGAGAGGGGTAACATGTATTTTCCACCCACATCACGATTTGTGAATTAATCTAGTAATTCTATGTGGATGCTAAAAATTCAATCAGGATGTGGCTGCCAGAAGCAGGTAACGCTGAAGGAAAGTGAATTAACGTCAGCAGCTGGGGGGAAAAGAAAGAAGAGAATCTAATTGAAACCGGCAACAATCGGTCACTTAGCAAAGCCGCACTTTGAGAACCCTGTTTGCAGCGCTACCTTTGATCATGCTCAACTGCTGTTATCATCTTTTATGTTGTTAGCGGCTGTTCTATAGTTTCTGCATGGCAAACAGGATGTAGTTTTCCACAGTCGTGACAGCCAACATCACACTGGAAGACTTCAAAGAAGTTTTCCACCAATCAGCTGATTACCTGCCACACTCTTATATAAAAGTTTGTTGTTTCAAATTAAACTCAACTTACCCTTTTGACTACAGTAAATGGCGCTGATAGCATTTGCTTTAAAAACATAAGATTTCTAGGAGCAGGTAATAAAGATAGTGACAGGAATTTGAAAGGTTTTACGTCATTTATCTGGGCCTTTAGAAAAAAGACTTTGGTACAGCAAAGAGTTAATACAAATGTCTATACTGCCTCATGTACTGCACTGATTTTATTTATACAACAGCTATAGTTTCAATGCATTCAATGGCTGTACGCATATTGGCTCAGCATCAGCATGAAATACTGTAAATGCAGAAATCTTTGAGGTGGTTTTATGCTCACGGTTTTTGCAGCGATATTTTCACCGCGAACTTAAAACCACCACATACACTTTTGTCCAATACTGTAGCAGTATGTGACTATAGCACTGCCGCAGTCTTAAAACCACCGCGATCACCCCATTTTCGCCTTAGCATGAAATAAAAACTATGCAAATCTAAATGCATTTACAGTATATTGGTTCTGCATTCCAACAATATCTGACACGCTCACATTCATCAAATGGAAAGACCTTTGAATTCATGGAAAATTAATCAAACTGTCATGCTAATTTGGCTTGTTTAGTTGTTGGTATGATAAACCTGTTATAAATTACTTGCTGTAGAAGAATTAACTTTTGCAAAAATGGATGAATCAGGGAGAAAAAGAAGTGACATTTTGTGACAGATGTCCTGAAAACATCTGGTAAATACTCTGTTCCTACTCCACCAGAATCATTTAAACCTGTTGGTAACAATGGTTGGACAAAAATAACAACTATGATTTGATTAGCCTTTTCTACTAAATGCCAGGCCTCCAGCAAAGGTTTACCCATCCTGGTCTTCATTTTGGTATTTTTGCATAAACGGGCAATGATTCAAGGGTAAGGTAACCGAGGACATGGATTCATGAGTAGGGTAGCTGAGGCCAAACTTTCCTGATCTTGGTCCAGCAGTCAAAGGTTAACCTTGGTGCAAGGGGTACGATGCCTGCTGTTGTTGGACCAAAAATACAATATGACAATCCTATATCCTTCATTCTATGTGATTGATGATCCATAATGTTCTCTAAGGCCACACCAATTTAATTTCTTGGTTAACAGATTTTGATTTTCCAAAAAAAAAAATTCAGAAAAAAAATCCTTCTGTTATGAATGAATTTTTTTTTTCTAAATTTTTTTTTTTGGGAAAATAAAAATTCGTTAACCAAGAAATTAAATTGGTGTGGCCTAAAGACTATTTGACCAGGCCTGTAGCTATCAAAACCACAGAGATTGCAATGTCTTTTTGCCCGGAAAGGTTTCCATCTCAAGCCATGGGTGCGTTTCTCATCAGCCTAAAACGGGAGTTGGATACTGCGTGCAAATGGCAGAGGTGTTACGAAAAAAGTAGCATGAAGCAAGATTAAGTCTCTTGATGCACACCAAGACAATACCCAGGAAGTGGCTTGATTGAAGAAAAGCTGTCATTACAGTAAAGCTTAGATTATTATACTCCATTATGCATGGTGTTGATATTTTTAGGTTAATCCAATTAGGCCTAGGAGAAAAATACGATTACAGCCCTTACATTGTATAATTATCATCTGTCATTTTTCCCCAGCCAGCCACTCAATGAATAGTAGAATGTTCTTGTCAAAGAATTCGTCACAACCCTGAGCAGCAACAACAGATGCTGTTCTTAAATTTGCATGGACTAAAACTTTCATGTACCAAAACCTGATGTTGTGAGCGAATGTGAGGAGTCATTTATCTCGAGAAACAACATTAGGAACTGATTGTACCCCTCTAGACTTCCTGTTTTCTTGAAAGGAAGTCTCTCCAGACTTGCTCAAACTGTCTCCATTATTGCAAAGTCGTATTTTACGTCTTCCTCTGAGCTGAATAATGATTATCTCCCGTTCTGTGCTGAATGGTAACAGCCATTAAAACTTCAAGCTTTATCACAAGGACTATGAGAAGACGATACAATAGCACTTTAGGTACACTTTGGGTTGTTATTCAGCTTTTGATACTCCTTATCTAACGTTCGCTAAGAAGAAAGCGCGCCATCCGAGAGTTATCCACCCTGGAAGCGATGCGGCACTTCCTGTTAACTTGACGTTCACTGCCCTTATCTCTGCGCTGCAGATGTGGCTAAACGTGTTCCCTCCTCACTTAGCCTTGATACCCCCACAGGGCTTCAACCATTTACCTACAACATCAAACTTCAGCGGACACTTCTAAAGCTAGAAAGCAAGAATGATCATGGTACGGCCCGTGGGTGAAAAATGATATTACGCTGCACGTAGCTCTGTCCTGTCATATATTGTGTCGAAATCATTGGCCATGCTACGCTGAGTTATCAGCAAAGAGCCTACTATTTGCTGGTGCAGATTTACTCCGAGGTTGCAGAAGGTCAATGACAGTTTGAGGGTAATCACCTGATACCCTGTGCATCTTAATCTTTCTAATTATGCCTTAAGGAGCCATTGGGAGATGTCTCACAGAGTAAGATGCATGTTGCCATCTACTGAAATTGACTGTATGTTCGAAACTTGTATTGAACATCGCCATTATTCTGAAGCAATTATCTACCAACATTTCAGTGAAAATTTTGTGCGTATATGAGTAGGTGGCAGTAACACTTTGAGTATTACATGCCCACAGGAAACAATGGCCCATAGATTAGATTCAGTGGACCATAAACCAACAGCCCATTGGATGACAGGCTGATAGGACCAATGGCCCGTAAGTCTATAAGTTACAGTGTAACAGTTACAGTAACTGCACTGTTAGTCTCCATAATTGCTTGCCATATTTACAGTGCTATAGGGCTTGATAGGAACCATGTCTACCAATTTACTGACCTGTACGATTGAGAAAGAATCATTGATCAAGACTACGACAGCCCAATTTCATATATACATGCATTGGATATTCACTCGTTTCCACCTAAACTACCACGATAGACACTCTTCTCGTAAAATGTACTACTAACGGGTAAACCATACGCCTGAGGATTTACCCCTCAAACAAGAATGACTGATATTCATGTGAGAAGATTTCATGCAAACACTTATCATCCATACCCCTCTAGACTACCGTATGATTGATATCTGCACTTGGCATTCTGTTACCATATGGGTCTGCATTGTTGTAGATAGATAATGATTATGTATGAGTTGCCATGAAGGGCTGTTGAAAGTCACTAAGCTGAAAGCCTGGGGCATACGGCATTCAGCTGCCGACTGATAGTGAGATGGCACTCTTGACAATTCAATCCTACCCTGCCAAATTATATGATGAGCGTTTGGGGCTCAGCCAGATGTTCCATATTGGAACGCCATCAGTTGAGGTGCCCTGAAAATTGCTGTCTCTCATTAGAAGTGCAGTTCGATGACCAGGTAAGCTTACATTGTGAGTTGTCCCATGGACAACATACAGTTGGCCAGAACCACTTTACATCACTACAGAAGACGGAACTGCACAGCAGCTGCTGCTGAGCAGAATCAACATTTACTTGTTGCATGAGTATGGAAATGATGGGTCTTTAGGCATCAACTGTACACATTATATATTGGAATCCAGAATCCCTTAGCACTCTACACTGTGGATGTGTTGAGTATGAAAACAACTTACATCTTAATTATTTAAACTGAAATCCCTACATCAGTTCAGTGTGTCCCTATATAACTACACTGTACAATCAGGTAGAATGAGAATGAACTGAGTTTTCTGCAGAATAAGTATGAAAACTGCTAGTCCTTAGAGTTATACATTCAAACTCATGTTCTTGCATAATTTAAGTCGGTCTCTAGCCACTCTACACTGAGAATGGACACATTTGTTTGCAGAAAAGTAAATTTGTTGTGTATGGAAACAATGAGTAATTGGATATCAAAACTCATATTTCTGCATCATCTGAGTGTGTCCCTAAATGCCCTGTAGACCGAGGATAGACTCACTTAGTTTAATTTGAGCTAGCAGGATTAGTGAGTATATGGTAACTATTATCCTGAAACATTCAAACTCATATATCAACATCATACATCATTCCAGTGTGTCCCTAGGGATACTGTAGACCGACAAAGGGTTTCTGTGGGGAAGTCTATTGGCTGAGTAGCACTGTTGACCACAGCTTGCCTGACCTCAGAAAGACCTGCTGTATTAGAGAAAGGGATGATTTGTGATGTCGGATTACACACGGGGACGGCCGTACAGACTGAAGAGAGCCTAATTCCATTACGTGCCATTACACAAATGAGCGCTCCGACATTGCCACCTGTGTACGACAGAATCCCGGGATGCAGTCCGACACTCCCCCTGCAGTACAGTTCAATAAAGAACACAAATCCTGCAACAAGATTTACGCCTCACGATCAATCAAGCTCTCGCTTGTCGGAACTGGTCTCAGCAGAAGCAAAACAAGCTTACTGATCTGAGCGAATGCGCGGAATTCTGTATCCCATGAAAAATGGTGCATGCAATATTTTTTTACTCTTGAATGGTGCACACATAACAAGGGCACTTCAAGGTTGTAACATGTGGCCTAACATCAGCTTTGTTCTCATATTAATAACATCTCACTAGCATGAATATGGAACAAGTCTACATTGCCAAAAGAAACAGACTGCCATTCAAATAACAGAACTTCTCACCATTGTGTCAACAAAACCAAATTAATATTTGCTGCGAGCAACAATTTGTGCACCACTTTAGGCACCGAGCTAGTTATAAAACTGGATTATAGAAAGGCGACAGCCTGACTCGTGGGAACTGAATCGCATCCTGCACCAATTAAGCTTTAAATAGATTTCTTGACTCCCTCGCTCACGGGACTGGTACGAGATTCACCTTCTCTGATAAAACAGATAGCTCTGTGAGACTGTGAGGTTCAAGTAGTGACTGATAAGTATCTAATACCAGAAATAGTCACGCCTTTAAGTACCAGAGTTATCAACCAAGGATTGATGTGTTCAAAAAGTCTTTATTTCCCAAGAACCATTATAGAATGGAACTTGTTGTCATGAAATAGTGTAGGAACATCTTCACTGAATAGCTTGAAAGAACGGTTGCAGTCAGCTGTGCAAAAGTTAGGTGTGACAGTGTAATACAACCAGCTGCTGCCACACTGCGTGCCTGCGAAGCTGGTGAGTTATGCCGAAGGGCGGTTATACCGGCTATACAGATACAGATATGTCTCCATGAAAGGAAGTAAATCACACGACTTGAAGCGCAGGCACGCCAGCGGTCTTATCCATCCAGATATCAACACTGCCCTTTTAACTTGATACTAGCTAATGCGGAAAAGGTTTGCGTTCCTACGTTGTGTAAATCATGAGGATTTTCTGTGTCTGAACGAATTTGACCCTTTCAAATGTGGCTTGTAGGTAGATGAGACTGTCCTTGAAGACACTTAAATCAAATAGAAGTTAGAGGAAACTTTCCTTGAAGAAACTCAAGGCGTTGCACAAGTTGTCAAGACATCAAGTTGGTGGCTTGTGAAAAGACTGCTGTCCATTTTCTTGGTTCTAAGACATAATGAAACTTTTTTGCAAACCAATTATGCCTGAGTACAAAACTCAACTCCAACTATATTCACGCCCTGATAAAATGTAAATCATCATTATGGTATTTATGTTGATATTGCAATTAAGAACTATTTTTCTTAGCTACGTGAACTAAGAAATTTAATGGGTGTGGTGGCTGTGGCCTAAGGGCCTGATAGATACATTTGTAGATGTGATGAGTTAAAAGTGAATATAATACGTGTGCTTGAAACTTCCTCTTAATAGATAGGATACTTCACATTATATTGAATTGGCCCGGAGTGGAAATCATTACATATATTAGGCCTTACAACAAAGGGACTCCATCTTTGGAAGGGTTGTTTGGTCACAGCTTTATAACTGTTACAACAAAAATAGAGTACCAAAACCATGAGGGAGGCCAATGCAATAATACGGTCCACTGGTGCTGTGAACGTGACAATCTATGTCACCCACATGTCACACAAATCGTTCACTGGCTCCGTGCCCAGACTCCTGTCCTCCCATAGTGACACTCCAACTGGTACTACTGGATCTGATCCAAATTGCCGGGCAGTACAGTGCAGTGCAGTGCAGAAGAAAGGCACAGTCGCTATTACAGACAACTCTAACATTTGGAGGACAGGAAATGTAGGATCGACTTCACTTGACGAACGTCTACCAAAATGGGATGATGTCATTGAAATTCTTACATCCTGAACATTTGGTATTCAAACCTGTTTTTCCAGTTATCATGGTTATTAGATCTACTGGTCCGGGAATGAAATTCGAACAAAGGCCGGCTTCATACATCATGAGCATATGAGGAGCAGATATGTTCCCATGAAAGGAGATGGGATTCTTATAGAATAAATTAAAAGCAAACTTTTAATCGTACTTTTATGGATAAAAATTAAGCATTCAACAAATAAAATCATAAAGTAACACAGATTTATAAAAGGTACATGCTATTTGTCAAAAACATACAGTAATGTGATGCGATGATGGAGTCAGGATAGAAGAGAATTTGTAGAAAATTTGTCATCACATTACAATGATCACATTCTACCCGGATTCCTTGTGTTGTAACAGATGAAAACAATCAATTTTCAATCTGCAGTGCCTGTGCTGAACTTGCATACGGACCAGGTGCCTTGCCAATATCCCCTTGTTCACAGGAAGATTGACTGCGCTCGCAAACAAAAGATAGCGATCGAGCGCATTGTAGTATTGGTCGTGATCTCCACCGATCCTTTTTGTATAGACGTTCTAACAAGGATGCTGGAAGAAGATATTGATTGTCGGGTCCAGCTGATCATACCGCAAGATTACCAATCAAACCTCTTTTCTGGTGAACTCAAGAATGTGGCTGAGGAGATACAGATCATTTGTGTAAGCGGGCTTTCAAACATTGGATTACTGGGGACAGGGGCATTTGTAACAGGGACTGAGGAGAAGCTCGGGTTCAAAGATGGGTCTCTTTTTCAATCTTTGTCAGAGGGTAGAGATTGATAGTTGGGATCCATGACCTCTTACAGAATTTAAAAAATCTTGGATTACCACTTAGAGGTTTAGGGTCATTTTTCACAGGGACAGGCAGAAAGATTAAAGGCCTAATTTTTTACTGCATGTATTTCCTGAAAAGAGAGGGACATTTGGGATCCTATGAAATATTATCGATATTATCATTCACACGGCACCTCCTAAAACAGTTTGAAAGTTTTGACTAGAAAACAGTAGAAGGCCATCAAGGGCATTTGTCACATGAACAATGACAATGACACCCAACTGTGTCTCTAAGATGAATTGATAAAAACAAACAAATAAAAACTGGTGGAAAGATGAGCCAATAGCTTTTACTGCAGAATCTGATGTTTTTCAATCTTTTTCATTGGGTAGAGGGATAGCTTGGAACCCTTGAAATATTACCTAGGACATATTGAAAATCATGGTTTAACACTTGATGGTCAGGTGCATTTGTCACGCCGGGGACTGGTGGAAAGATAAATCTAGTTTTTATGGCAGATGGTTTTCAATCTCATTGTGAGGATAGAGGAACACTTTAAATTGGATCACATGAAGACTTAGTATACCTCTTAAAACATGTGCAAATCTTGGATTCCAAGGTCAACGGGGATCGTTAAAGGAACAGTTAAAATAAAATAAAATAAAATGAGCCAAGTTTCTAGTACTACAAATGTATGTATACCATAAATCAGGCAGTCACTGCCAATTCTAAAGGCCGGCAATATTTATGCACAGGATGGTACATATAGTGGTGAACTGGGATGAGAGAAAAATGGACATTAACAAAATGTTGACACATCATTTTTCTGAAGAGACATTGGAGTACTTCCAAAAACAATGCTTTGTGAAAGCAATTTTCTTTGCAAGGAAGGAGGCATTTTGTATTCTGCACATTGGAGCCTTTCCAGGGAAATGAGTCAGGGTTTTTTTTGTTTCTAGTAAGCAGATGTATCTATTCTAGATATTATCATGTTAAACAGGAGCATGTCACACTTCAATCTATTTGGACAACAACTGGAAAGATGAAAGAAGTCTGTGGTTACTGTGTATTTCAAATATCTTCTCTACATCTTCCAGTTAACTTGGTGATATCAATGCACTTAATTTAAGTAAATAAAATTGATTCAGAAGGTCATGTTACCAGAAACTGGGGGCACAACGGCATCTTCTATTATACCTGAATGTACACTCATGTATTGTTGGTCTAGCACTGCCCTTTTAAACCCACCAGCTTGGCAAGCACGCTGCAGCAGCTGTTCATATATAATTTACGCTGAATGACTCGGTACGTCTAACCCCTGAAGAAGTTGACGACATCCCTCCGACCTCATCTTACTTTCATGGCATTCTGTACTTAAATCCCCACCTGTATTTTTCATGTCCTGCTAGCTATCCTGACCTCGTAATTTCATTTTTCTACAAGAGCTGCCATGACCATAGCTCGTGACATTAACACAGCCTATGTCCTCATCCTGCTATAAATGCAGGAGCAGGTCATATTAGGGTGTCTGGGCAGGTATGAGGACATTTGTCAAAAGGAAATCTGGTACCCCGATGATTTGAATTCTCCCTCCACACAAATGTACCATGGCCAGTTTTTCAATTGTGCAAACCTCAGTATATTTCAGGTTCCATACATCCTCCACAAAGACCACCCGTCCATTGTTTTCATTTTAGCCTAACTTAGGTGCTTATTATCCCCAAAACGATGAATAGAAATTAAAGGCAAAATGGAAACTGGAGAGTAACATTTAAGCGAAATTGCCCAAATCATGACCAAGATTCCTTCCAATAACAAAATAATGAGGCCTGTAAAATCAATGCTGTGTTTTTATGGAATCCACATTTAGTGGATAGGGCCACACCAATTTAATTTCTTGGTTAACAGATTTTTTAAATAAATTCTAGCAAAAGGACATCATTAAAACAGAAGGCTGGGGTGAAAACTTGCACCTGACCCTGTTCACTGTGGAAAACAACGCCGCATGCCAACAATAACGTTAGCCACCGGCCTCTGGTCCATATACAGCATGAATCTTGATTAAAGTGTCACTTTGACGGATGGTATTTCAGGTCAAGTCGAAGATCAGGCCAGGCGTTTGGTTTAAATGTCTTATTCTGGATGGGGGTTGTGCAATGCCTCATTCGTTCTAATGGTATGACCATGGCATGCTTTGATACCTTGGTGCGATGGATGGATTAGTCACTTCAATTGAGCTGGAAATTGAAACGGGGTATCTTATTTCAAACTGTTTACTAGAAATTTCAGGTCATTTGGTTTCAAAACCAGGGCATAGGAGCTAGAAAATAGACAAAAATACCAAAATAAATAGTTTTGAAGTAGTGTACATGTATGCCAAAATTTCGGGTCATTTGATTTTAATACAAAGACAGGCCTAGAAGCCCAAAATATACTATTTGTGGTCAAAAACTGGCCAAAAATCCCAAATTTAACCATTTTGAAGGAATGTATCCCATAAATGTGAATAAAGTCCATGCACATTATATCCAAGGCATTCCCAGTAGCAAATATCAGGTCATTTGGTTGTAATACCAGGGCATAGTGCTGCATCAGTAGACACTTTGTTGGCACAGACTCTGAGAAGCCATAATCCCCTCAGATCAGGCTATCTCTTCTTTCAGGACATTTTCTCCTTGGATAGGCAAAGCATTGAACTTGAAACTTGACTCCATATCGCTATCAACAGACTTTAGATTGGTACATGTTATCAAAGAACCGACCCCTCAATGTGCCTCTATCTTTGTAATTCAGCTGAGTACAGTGTAAAAACATGAGCCGTAGTGAAGCCACAATGCACTTACCTGTCTACTACTAGCTGCTTGAAAAAGCATCATACTTCACATTAATTAAGGATGACAGCTTTACCTATACCTTTCCTTTGCAATGTTCTAATCGTGTTTTAATGTTACTTGGCAAATGGGTATGATTTACTTCAATCTGAGTTTTTTCTGAGTCAGTGAGAGGGAAATTTGAAAAAGCGGTTTGTTCACTGGAGCTTTTGAATGTCTGGCAATTAGCTCAGTCATTCATCCAAAAATGTTCTTGCCAAAGAGGTATGATTAAGTTTTTGCACTACTGATAGTTGACCGACCATTTGAATCTCAACAAAAAGAACCTTAATCTTCTACTACCTACCTACCTAGTCCCTTGACCTCGGGGTCGTTGGGGGGACAAGGTAGCAATGAAGATGGACATCTGTCTCCAGACTCATCAAAAAACCATAATCTTCTAGAAGCATAATGATTATGCAGATATAAGATCTATATCATCTATCCAGGGTTTTTTCTAAAGAGGGCAACAAGGCAACTGCACCCCCATGCCCAGACCATGTTACCCTGGGGAACAGATCCTCTGACAAGCATTAAATTCTGATGCTTCAAGTCACAAGTGGCTCGCAGTATTCGCTGCGCCGTGTGACTGCGAAGCTGGTGTGTTACGCTGAATGGCGGTTATATCGGCTATATATATATACAGATACAGAATCTGATACAGTATTCAACTGTGACCTGTCTGACAATAATTTTCCCCGCACAAGAATGCCTCATTTTGACTTAAAATTCCCTAAACTCCAGAACCTGGACAGGGAAAACCCATGCCATCACCTGGTGGCTCAACCTCTTTACAATGCCCCCATACAATTTTGTTTTCTAGAAAAAGCCCTGATTATCACTGATGCATGAGTACAAGATATAGGAGATACCTTCGTCTGTGGAAGGAAAAGTGGGTGGTCTTGCTCCTGCGAATCTTCTTCTCCTTCGAGACGCTGCCTCTACGCATGAAGAAGAGGCTCCATCTCCGCTGCTTTCCGTCCGTCAAGGGTTTCAGCATCATGCTGAACATACTAGACATGGAGGCCATGGTGAAACGGTCCTGCCTTCGATGCTTGTAACAGAGAAACCTGCTAAAGAGTCTTCAGATTGGCACAAGACAGTAACGTCCTCCTTGTGATGGTTTCTTACATCTTTCTCTGCGAATTCTAGACCACAGCATTACACAGCAAGAACGTTTAAGCTAATGTTGACTGAACAAGGTTTCAGATCAGTGAATTCGAGAAGGAATTTCAAAGTCATCAAGGACAGTCCATGCCTTGAAACAAAACTCCTTCCTTGATTGAAAATTCGAGGGGGCTTTCGTTCCACTGCAGATGGAAATGCCAGGTTGAGAAGAAGGCTTCAAAGAGCACCACGAGTCAGTGAGAAGGAAATTTGAAATGGGTCGACAGCTCGACTACATTATTTGTCAGGAGACGCTGGGGTTCGCTCCCTGGAGCTTTTGGATGTCTGGCAATTAGCTTGGTCCTTCATCCAGAAATTTTCCTCCCGGCAGCCTCCTTAACCTGCTGTCTTCATTCTTCAAGTGTCAGTCTTCATTGGGACATGTCTCAGACTCAACATCGGGTATGAAAGACTTGAAACTTCAGAGGTTTGGGGCTGTAAGAGTCTGCTTTCCGAGAAGGAACAGCAAAAGATTCAAAAGCTCATGAACTAGTCACCAAGGAAATGCCGTTGGCATTTTAACAATCCAGCAGCAAAATGCAGCCTGTTGTCAACTAATCTGCAGTTGATAGACCACCTATGTGCACACAAGCCGACAGCCTTTTCCTCTCTCTGCCCCCTATGGAATACTGAATCTCTCCAGTGTACCGTAGGCTTGCCACGGTGCGTGGAGGAACCACATCCCACTCAGAAGACAGTCAGCTCGGAGTAACACCAATTCCTTTCGAGAGCCATCTTAACTCGGTGGTGAAATTGTTCATGGCACCACAGCTCGGCTCTTCACAGCACCACCCGACACTTGCAAAGGCTGGCCGCCTGTACTGGCAATCCCATGCACCAGTTACATCTACATACATCCGGCTGCTGAATTTTGAATTGGCGGCGTTCCCCTGACGATACCACTCGCTGGTATCGGCACCTAGAGGGAGGCATCCTAATTACTGAATCAGGATAAGGTTAGCTGGAATACTGCTTCACAGCCAGAATACAATCATCATTTTTCAACTGCCAGATTAACAATCTAATTATGACGATGGTTGGGACTTGTTAGCTGTCATAATTTTTGTTGAGGACGGAACAATCCATGATTGAGGCGGGGAGAATGGGAGAACTGTTCTAGTGAATTTATGACGCATTCGAGGCTGAATAAATTTGGGGCTGACAGCAAAACGTGAGGCTTTGAACAAAAGTGGGCTATCCATCAATAAAGGATGCTTGCAATTATGCCCTGCTGCAATGTTCAGTTGACATATCAAATGAAATTATATGAATGGCATACTAGTGGTGATATAGTGAATAGAGATGGAAAGAGGTTTTGACAATAGACATCTTTTCATAGAGGAAGCAAAAATAACACAGATAATGTCTATCGAATTCTGAAGTACATTTTATCTTCTGGAAGTTGATGAAGCAAAAAAGTAAGAAATGCATTTAGAATATGGTAAAGTGGGATGAAATTAGGTTTTGACCAAAGGTATTGTTTGTTTGTTTTCTATGGAGGAAGCAACATTTACCGATGGTACTGCATCATTCTGTTGGTCAAGCAAGAAGTAGATCAGAATTATGGTGAAGAGGGATGAAATTATGTTTTGAGTTTTGACCATTATTTTGTCGTTTTTTATCCATTGAGGAAGCAAACTGGTTTATCAGAAGCTACTAAACAATCGTCATGTCACGTTTGTAGCCGTTACAGTAACTGTTAATTAAAAAAGAAGTAAGTCAGAAAATAGTACAGAGGAATAGCAAAATGTTTGGCTAAAAAATATCGATTTTTTTTCTATTGATACAGTCAAAAGATAGTCTGATGCACATATATGTATATGTGTATTGAGAACAATTATGTAGACTACGTTCCAATCAAAATAGGGCACATTTTGCATTGGATCCATCAACCAATTACTAAGTGGTATTTAAATGGGCACCCTGGTAGGATGAGTAGGTGCTTTTGTGTGGCCGTCACGAGAGTATGATGAACTATCTAATGAACGACCGCCCCGCCTACTATGGTATTGCTTGAAATCAATTACTCCAGACAGCATGTAAAGTGGTTTTCAGGGTCGATAATTATCTCTGGGGCCCACCATTCAGCTTTGAGGGGTGAGGGTGGGGTGAGCTATATACATTGTGCAATTTGTATTATATTCAAGGGACTGAACTAAGACTTACACTTAGGCTTAAAAACATGATGGGATTCCAAATAATGAGGGAGATGGAACTAACAGCACAAAAACTAAAATTCCTAGAGGAATGTTCTTTGCTGGCCAATACATCTGTTATAGTCCCTGCAGGAGGATCTGCTGTCTAAGGATTATCACTTCATAAGGACAGTGCAGAGGACTCTTCTCTGAAAATGTGGATTATTTCATTGGTTGAAAAAGTAATGAAAAAGGGAAGGAAGACAACAATTAAACTTTAGAATTTTGAAAATGTCAACTTTTCACATTTTTGGGTGGACCTCTGTATTGTTAACTTTATTAATTATCTAAATTATCAATCAAAATTACATATTTTTACTGTTCCTTATTTTCCCCTTTCTAATTTAGCTCAAAGAAGCCATACTAGTCCACCACAATTATAAAGATTGTCAGGTACATCACTAAACTATATTCCCATAATATGATGCTAATTTGCCCCCAATTTGTTCAACAGCCCTGAGGGCACTCCTTGACAGCTATAATCATTCATACAAAACATTTCCAAATTGTACCAGACTGTTATACATTTCCAATCAATCACACATGTGAAGGCTATATAACAAGATGGCACTTAACATTCAAAGTTTGTTCCAGACCATAAATTGTTACACTCGCACTCACTCACTTAATCATCTTCTGAATGTTACAGAGAATAAATTATTGCAGAGAATGAATTGTTGCAGAGAATGAATAATACAAGGCTTAGCAATTTATTACCCGAGTTACAAGGTTTCCAAGAACTGAAATTGGAAATTTATCCTTTAATAACAAGAATTGAGACATTTATCTTACTGTCTTTGACAAGGCATTATTTTGAGAGGTTTTGCAATGAGGCCTTGATTTTATGGGGGACATTTGCATATCATCGATTCTCACCAGTCCGTTAAAAAACAAGATCATGGTTAAGGCTAAAAGAAAATCAGTAAATTACATGTACATGTATGCCTCCTCGGAACTACTGGCTAACAGTTGGGACCATGCAGTAAATACCAAACTTCTAAAAGAACAAGGATGATATTAGGTTATTGTTGTTAATAACCATGTTTTGCAGGTTCAATTGAATTCTTTAATTCTATTCAATTTTTTATTCAAATACCAACCTTGAAGACATACAAACGTTAGCCTGGATGGCATTGATATAAATCATTTTTACAGCCTTCATATAAATTTGAACAAGCATCTTTTTATTTTTCATTCATTGCATTTGTTTTGGGAATTCGAGGATGTTATCTATAAAATCAAGTCAGTGATAAATGCATTATTTGACAGTATTAATGTACTATGTTGTAAATGTCTTCCTGAACAGAGACCCAACATGTTCTATAATCAAATTGGGGCCATTGTAAGGGAGATACTTGAAACTATTTGGCAGAGGAGTCAATGGATACTACATGTACGTCAACTTTCATGATTCCACCAGGTACACCAAGGCCATTACATTACAAAAACTGTTACGTTATCGAGGCCTTCTCAAGAATGTCTTGAACACCTGGATATCTGAAGTGTGTATACCTCAGAGATAACTGATGGCTTACTTAAGGATAGGAAGGAAGGATAGCATTATATTGCCTTGTTTTTGAAGATGAGAATAGAATTAAACAAGTTGAACGATATTCCTGATTCTAACCACCCTTTACAAAGATGTTAGACTAAGTGCAATTGTTTTTTTTTTTTTTTTGGGGGGGGGGGGTATTACAGCATGTTTCTTTGCTGTTTCTATTTTACAGGGCGGGTTTGCTAGCCCTTTATATTAACGTGCTGGAGGCACATCCTCAACCATGGCACTCCCAGGATTTTATGTCCCTTCCGAAGGACGGTGCAGCACCAAATTTATGTGAGATGTCCTGACCCCGGGACTTGAACCAGGGTTTCCAACTTACAAACTATTTGAAAACAGTCAGGTTGCCACCAGTTGAGCCACAGGTACATCCTTCACTTATCATTATTTCTACTAAAAGTATTTTACAAATCACTAGATGATCCGTCTACATCTGTCGGAAACCCTGATATTTTAGATGACTTGGGGTTGTTCAGAAGACCTCCTGTTACATAAAACCATTTTAGGTTTCCCAAGGGGACTTATATTCAACATTTCAAGTACACACAGGAAGTGTCAATCAAGATCACGAAAGCACCTCCAGAGATTTTGTTCCGAGAAAGTAATTTTGTTTTCATCTTTTATACATGGAATCCTATATACCCAAAGTGACATCTAAGTCTCAGACGGAATCTTGTGTGCAAAAGGAAAATGAGTTTCTACGAAAGATGTGCTCAAGACTATTCCATATGGAACATGATTCACAGAAAAAGATGAATCTTATATATCAGGGCTCAAAATAGTGGGTGCATGTGCACCTGTGTGCACCCAAAATTGGAGCTGTGCACCTAATTTTTGACTGTGGGTGCACTGGTGCACCTAGATATTTTGTAGGCTATAGGGTAAATGCACTATTGTACTATATAAGTATACAGAATATTCTTGAAATGTAAGTATCAGAAATAGCAATATAACCTTTTGTTGTATTCTATTTAATGTATCACTTGTTTGAAATTTTAAGGTCAGCTATAGAATAACAGATTGAAGTTCTTAAGAGCGTTAAACTTAAAATTTGTAATAATGTTTTGCTGACATTCAACTTTATTCTATGTGGTGCACCCCAAATTCTTTCCGTGCACCTAATTTTTTGGGTTGGGTGCACCATTGCACCTATTTCCAGAAATGAATTTTGAGCCCTGTATATCCATAACTTTAATGTCTTATGTAACTGGAAAATGAATTATATAACTTGATCATGAATATTCCCCATGGAATGCCAGCCATGATTGATAAGAAAAGAAGAGACCAAGACAAATTCAATGTCATGTTTCATACAGATAACTACAAAATGCAATACATTCGGAGCGTAAGAATTCTACACAATACGTTCAAAATCATGCCAATTTCCTATGATGAAGAATGAAATCAAAGTACTTCAATGCATGAATAGAAACCAGGTATAAAATTTAAATTGCAACTGCAATTCATCATAAGATCTAGAAAACAACCGTACGATGATAAATGAACTTGTACAGACAGTGTATGCTGTTCATTCAATACAGCAATCTTACATGCATCGAAACGATTACACTTAGGCCACGCCATTTTAATTTTTTGGTTAACAGAAGCTTTGAAAAAATGCTAGATTGGAAAATGAACAGGAAAACAGAATCTCAGAGGAAAGTTTGTACTTTGGTGCACACAATTTCAGGGAGTGAACAGGGTCAGGTGCAAGTTTTCACCCCAGCCTTTTGTTTTTTATTATAATTTTCTTTTGGTGCTAAAATCAAAAAAATAAATCTGCTAACCAAAAAATTAGCCCTTACCCTTCAGAGGCTTCTGCAACTTTGGGATTTCTGTAGTTGTTTGCACCACTGACACTAACTTCTTTTAGGGCAAGGTTGACCTTGTTGGACTATTATGCAAGTGACAAAATAACAAGTAAAGTAATTTCGAGTTGTAACTTTCTTGTCTGGCAAGCCAACAAAATAATGGGGAATCTGGGATTGTACAGAAACCTTTTAGAGCTAGGGATATATCAAAACACTTCACCCTTCTAGAAAAATGCTGCATAATATTATGATCTCTGGCTTTTACAAGATTGTAAAACAAGCATCTTCAGAAACAGCTGATTGAATACAAGAGGCATTCCTCTAATTTCTAGATAACTATATCAAAAGCAATTATATCTAAGAGCAATTAAGTGATAAAAAGCAAAATAATATTCAGCACTCATTCAAGTGTTACAGAGCAGAAGCTATAAACACCCTCCAGATTAATTTTGGACTTTCTATTGCACTTTGGACTAATGCTTGTAGCCTTTGACAGCTTATACTTACAGAGATGATATTTTGTGAACAACTTCCTTTCCACTTAATGGATCATAATGACTCCCAGCGGGGGTCGTCACGCGTCGTTGAAAATCGAAAAATCTTCAGATTTTTCCCGAAAATCTTCAGATTTTATGGACAATCTTCAGATTGTTTGAGATAACCTTCAGATTGTTTGAAAGAATCTTCAGATTGTTTTGAGATTGGTTTCAAAGAACCTTCAGATTGTTTCAAAGAACCTTCAGATTATTTTAAACAATCTTCAGATCTTTTAATGTGATCTTCAATTTTATGTTTCAACTTCCTTTAATATTGATTAGTATGATATGAAAATTAATAAGAATGGTTTTATTGTGTGAGTTTTGTACTTTTGATGGGGAAAATGGAGCTAACCAATCCTGATAAGCTCCTTTCACTTGCAACTCATGGCTTTTTAGTCAAACAGTTCTTAGTGGACTTAAACAGAGCGACTTGTCTTTAATCAAATAGCGCGGGCACTACAGCGAACATTACTTAGAATCGTATCACAGGCTACAGGGCTATTTTCTTCATTTTGTTTGTGGGACTTCCACATTTCGTGAAGGAGTGGAATGAACACAAGGATGGAATGAACTGCCCACTGGCAATGAAGTGTGGGGTGTTACGCCTAGAACTGACAGAGTTCGAAACTACTGATCTGCCCCAATGTTGTGCCCTTGGAAAAGGCACTTTACACGACTTCACTCACTTCACTTTGGTGTAGATGAGTACCTAGTTTTGGTTAGGGACATGAGCTCCTAAAACTAAATGTTATCCAGTTGCTTGAGTAACTATTTTTGGCATATCTTTGGCAGGTGGAAGGAGTTGGCAGAAGTTAGGTGACATCATGCTAACTTCTGCCAGTGGACAGTACATTGTATATGGTGGCAGGTGGCAGAAGTTGACAGAAGTAACATGATGTTGTAGCTTTTGATAGTAGCCAGGGTAGAATAAAAGAGGCAAAAGTTAGCTGTCGTCATGGTAACTTCTGCCAGTGGCAATGGTAGGGTGGTTGAAGTTGTCTAAAATAATATACAATGTAATCAAACTTCTAGTACGGTAGGGCTGTATAAAGTTGAACGCAGGGCTCTAGCCAGCGCCAGTTTTGCCGTAAATTTACGGAACTTTGCTGCGTGTTACGGAAAAAATTCAAGACCAATCCGTAAACCTTGACGGAAAAAAATCGGGAGAAAAGATATAGACAGGGCTTGAACTTTTGCAAAGATCTCCAGAAAAGAAGCGGAAGTTTGAAGCGAGGTCGATTCAGGCCATTTCTATCTTCCGCCGGCGGCAGGTGACAACCTCAAGGTGGCTTTATAGGTAGGTGACAAACGGAGGCGCGGAGGCTGCCAGTGGTTCGTGGGCCGAGAGAAAATCAGCATCGTGTTCCCCCCTCCCCACTACTAATGCCCACTACAATTCTGGCCGGTCACATCGGGCTGACGTTTTTTCGGCTGTTTTCCCCGGTTCACCGCTAGTTATAGCCACACAAAAATACTCCGGTAGTTACCAGGCTTTCCATATTTTTTTGGTAAACCTTGTTATAATTTTACGCCGAGTTACACGCACTCTTCCCACGAAAACTGTTGTTGATAGTTTTAGACCTCAGAATCAGATATCATCTACCAATAACAGCGTTCGTTCACGCCGCGTCACGGAAAATCGACCAATGACATACAAGTCTCGCGGTTCACGAGAGGCGCGAATCCGGAGGTTTTATCAGAAATTGATATTTGGTGCGAAGATGGGGCTTGAATCGACGAATTTTGATCAAATCAAGTGGAAGTTACCGGAGAAATCGACCATGGAAAACACAGAAGGAAGATATTGAACGTCTTTAGGGCATTCTGTCCAAAGTAGGGTGTCTCATTTCCTACTATATTTAGTACAGGCCGCAAACAGGACCGGTACGACGCGTCGACTGGCGTTGAAAATGTTTTATTTCTGCCGACTTGAATTCACGTGTATATTTGTCAAATAAATAAGAAAGTTTTGTGGTGCTAAATTTCATTTATTTGCCGATTGTATACAACGAAGGCCCAATTAATTTTTCACCCAAACTTGCCCCTCAAAATGCTGGAGATAGCGTTTCAGAGGGTCTAGATTTAAAAATTTCCCGGGGGGGAATACCCCCGGACCCCCCTAGAATTGTCGCGCCTACGGCCCGACGCCTCGCGCCTTCGGCGCTCGATATGTTAGGTTTGTACAAAATGTTAGGGCTTACAGGATAAAATTTCAGGCTGGCTAGAGCCCTGGTTGAACGTGAAGCCTTAAAATCCCTAGGCCTGGTCTGAATTAAAATGAACTTGACTGTGTAATGTTACAATACAACATTGCTCTGTTACTCTGTTTGTTACAGTTTTAGAGGATGACTGGAAAAATGCATTAACTTCAAAAGGAAATAAAAGATTGTGCCGGGTGCAATATTGTAATATATATACTTCTCGGCAAGGATGTCTCATAGCTATTTTAAAGTTAGCTGTAGCGAAAAACAGCTTTAAACACAGGGACATAAACTCTAACAAAGTATGGGTAAGCATTGATAATGAAAATGAATGATCAGGCATTCTAAAAAGTTCTTTAGTTCTAAATCTTGAGTCACATAAATGTTAGCCAGTGCACAGCACTGCATGTATGTTGTGTCTAGCAAAACTTGATAGAGATGATTTGTTAATAGCTGTTTAATTGAAAGGGAGGGGAACCTATTTACCTATCCCACTCCTATGATTGTAGGGCTATGACATTCATTAAGGCCTGGCTCCCCAGGGGCCGCGGTTGATTGAACAAAACAAACATAGTCCAAAAAGGGAAAGCTAACATTTTCAGTGTTTTGGCCACACCAGTTACTTGATTTGTGGACATTGAGAGGTGAAAAAAATATAGCAGACAGACATCATCAGAAGCAGAGGACAGGCAGAAAAAACTGCTAGTAGTACATAAAACTGAGTGCTCTGAACTCAGACTGAAGGCCTAAACATGGTCCTCAAGATTTTTTATTTTAATCTGAGTGCTGAGAACCAACAAATTTATTGCTGTGTAATCTTCTCAGGGATCATCATCATCATTTTCGCTGATAGATGTTGAGAAATCCCATTTCCAGTTGTCTGGTCCATCCATATTCTTTTCTAGCACACTGATTGGTCCCTTCTGTCAGAGCTCCATATGCCATCTCAGCAGGGATCACCCATCCCAGAAAGAGTGGTTAGCATTAAGACTTGTTTATTTACCGTACCTTAGACGAGGCTGTAGTACCTGCTTTTTGGCATATAGAAAGTGTTATCATGACGATTTTACAAAGATCTGAAGAAAAAACTATATCTTTGTCTATGTATGACATTTAATCAACTCAATGTTTTTGGTCATTTCTTGGATGTGTGGTCCCTAATAAGATGTGGTCCCTACTGAGATACCATGTGACAAGGACAAGGCTTCCCTGTGGAGCTTTGAAGGGACCAATCAGCATGCTAGGCCAGAATCTGGACAGATACATTTATTCCAGACGCTTGACTCTCTCTCATTTCTTTCATGGTTGTAGAAGGGCCAACTTGAGATAACTTTATTAGCCTGGGTGCCATCCTATTTCTACCGGGGCTCCTAGTCCTACATTTGCTACCCTATATTTGTTAGGGTAGCAAATTTAGGAGCCCCGGTAGAAATAGGATGGCACCCAGGCTATAACTTTATACCATTGTGCACTCAATTTTATGGAGTGCCAACTTTCAAGAAAGTTCTGTGCATCATTTCCTTTCGGTACCACTACAACTACAATAAAACCTAACTTTCTATAATTTCCTGTCAAATAATAACTGTTGCAGAGATGACTTATAGCACATAATTAAGAACAGTTCACTGTCCCCTATAGCCAGAGCAAGGCCAGAGAATAGGTTTTTATGTTTCAGTAAGCTGACAGCCGGCCTCCCTGGGGAGAAGACAAACCATTTGCCTCCAGGACTATACCAACTTTATGAAAGGGGGAAGCTAGGAACAATACATTTGTACATTGTTATAGTGGAAAGGAGAAACACCTTCAAAACCTTCCCAGATTTTACCAGTATGGCTTTCCTGTCTGACAAAAAAGTCACGAAAGCCCATTATGTAGAGACAAAATTTCTGCTTCCTTTGTACTGTGTGAGGAAAGACGTGTTACCCCCAGCTTACTTCTGGGTACACAGATGGTAGTTTGGGTACTACAGTCCTGTCCATATTTGCTCTAACCAGCTTGGTTGGTGTCAGCTGATCTTCAAGCAGATGTAGGGTCTGACATATTGCTTTCCACATGGCACGCATGTATGCGTCTCTCTAATGGTCCTTTATATATAATAGCGTCACCTGTACCCTTACTAGTAGAGATTTAGTGTTAGCCAACAAGGGGGCCAACAAATGAATGATTTTAAACCCCCTTGGAGCAACTATGGGAGCCATACAATAGATGGTGTACTGTACTACACCAGGTGTAGTATGCTAGTACAGTGTATCATATCAGCATTCCGGGGACTGCATTGGATTTGGAGGGGTACATAAAGCCTGCACCCTTGTTGTAGTAAAGGAGCTTTTGGGCATCAAACTTTGCATGTAAAAGAACCCAACACGCTTATTCAGAGGAGCAGGGGTGACCCTGGAACCAAAACGTGCTTGGCCAAAAACATTTGAGCCGTCACGTAAACAAAGCCACATTACACTATTAATAAATAGCTAATGATAAAGCGTAATGAATTTTCCTCAGACCGCTTTGCAGACTGAGGTACATGTAAGCTAATTGGGATGACACAGGTCTATGCAATTCTAACACCTTTTCCAGGATTTCTTAGCCTCTACCAGGCTCCATCCGATCGCTGGGAAAATAGTAGAAATCGGCCAAATACTGAATAGAGTGAATATTATGCCAGGGGTAGGCCGCTATACAAGGTATTGAGCTTCACTGTATATAGCGGACTACCTTGTATAACGGACTACCACTGGCATACTATTCACTCTATTTGGCCGATTTCTACTACTTTCCCAGCAATTGGACGGAGCCTGGTAGAGGCTAAGGAATTTCTCTTCTTCTTTTAGCTGTTAGATTTCAGTTTAAGATTAAGACCTGTGTTGTTCACCTTTGGCCTACCAGTATATCAGGTCCCCAGTTGTAAACAGGGCACCTGCTGTGATCAAGTAATCAGTATTTCCTGAAATGTTTGCCATATCCAACCAAGGACTCATGTCCTTGGTCAAAAAAAAGATTCTATAGCATCAGGGCAGTCTATATCATATACAGACACTTAGACCGGTGGATCTAAAGAAGAATTGTAGATATATTGGTCGAATATGAATATAATACCATTTCAAAGGATTTATCAACAGTTGTGTCAACTAGCTAGTAAAACCAATTCTCTGCCCAACTTCTCAGACTGGCAAATTTGGTTATTCTTCCGTACTGGACAATTTTCAAGTCTATGAACTGGTGGCTGATTGATCCCAGATGTACTGTTGTCAGCACTGCCCAGGCACTGCCTGTGGTCTTTGACTCTTCTCTCTGCCAGACTCTGGAATCCAGAGCATATGTACCGGCCCGCGCTCCAAGTAACCCGGGCCTACCCTTCCGCTCCCCCGAAGATCTACCCCGCCCCACTATCCGCTAGCCAAAGAAGATCCGCAGCCGGAACCATTATACGAGAGCGGATCTTGTTTGGCTAGCGGGAAGTGGGGCGGGGTACATTGTCGGGCCAGCGGGAGGGTAGGTCCCAGGGAAGCTCCGGGCGCGGGCCGGTGTAGGTCCGGGGAAGCTCGGTATAATTGCTCCAGATACCAGGGTACTTATTATCATGATCAGATCTCCTCTTTGGGAGTCCAGTCTCAAGAGACCATCTGTGCACCTCTTGAATGAAGTGGTGGATCTGGGTTTTTAATCATAAACAGCCCATCAAGAGGCCCTGCCGAAACTCGATCTACAAAGCTCAGCCTGAATGCCAGACCGTGGGGATAGATATTTTGGAGATTGGGGGTCTGGCATCCAAGCTATATGGAAAGCTTTGAAAGCTGTGTAAGAAGAGTCATTCATTCATTCATTCCCCCATAAAGTCTCTAAATAAACAGGGTGTGAATGCACATCCTTCTGCCCCTTTATTTTCACTTCTATCTCTTGCTAAATGTTCAAGAGCACATCACCGGCGGTAGGTTGTTTCCTAATTTTAAAACTTCTTCTTGCCACCAACACCATGATCACCAAATTGTCTGGTGGATTTGTATTACTGATACTGTTTGACCTTAAACATTTGGAACTCTCTACCGGAGAGTGTACAGTCTTCCGCAAAACCAGTTCAAATCTGAACTAGATCGACATTGGAAGGAGCATGGCGGAAGCAAATAGACCAGTCCTTCCTCAAGACGGTATAAAGGTATCATGCTTGAAAAATAAAAACTTTCTCAATGACAATGACAATGACAATGACAATGAACTTTATTGCATATTCATGCCCAGCATGGGCTAAATGCATTAGGTAACATAAAGTAAAAGAAATGGAACATTGTTATATATTCCATCTAAATCTACAGAGTCTCTTCTCTCTTCTTGAAACATTTGTATACAAATTCACATAGTTTTCCAATTATATCGTCGTTTTTAATACAAATTTACCTTTTAAGCATCACTGCTCATCTCAATTAATTTTTTTGTACATCACAGTAGTTGGTACAGGTCTGTCATGATCCTGAAAAGCCAAGGCAAATAATTAAAGAGCTGAAAGATCCTGAAAAGCACAGGCAGAGTTCTCTGAATAATGGCCCTGCCCCAGCCCTAGATTCCACCATTGAAGGATCCTTGGCACAAGCTGGTGCCTGGTGGTAAGGAAACTCTTGGCCTGGGAATGTGTGTTCAGAGACTTCAGACCCATGGGAGGAAGTCCTGTAACTAATTAGTCATCCAAGCTGATCATATCTTCCTACCACTGGGGAAGAGCCCCTTCTTTTCATGTACAGTATATTCCTTGGTACATGTACTTATAGAATTAGTTTTTTACTCATCATGATCATTGGCACTATTAACTCACAATTGTATAAAAACATTGCAAATAATTTGCTGGATGTCTGTTTGGATGGCAGCTCTACTCTCTCTTTACTGTCTTGTGTCAATAGTGATTTCAGCAGGGGTTCCTCCCAGATGGGAAGACCAGACAAGACTAGGATCTGAGATAGCTACTCTCCAAGAATACATGTGTAGGTTTGGCTCCGGCTGTTTTTTATATGTATTTCAACACCTGGCGCTTTTGTCACGTTTTCTATTTTGACTGGGAGACATCAGGAAAACGGATGAAATAGAAAGTTCGCCCAAAACTCTCCAAAACACATTAAACACCAGCCGGAGCTGGACCTCTGCTTGGAGAGTATGAGATAGCCACCTTTGCCGGCTTTCTGCATGGGTGGTGCTGGCATGAAATTTGGAGGGGGGGGGGGGGGAGCACTGATTCATTATTTTTAACACACTGGGGCCAGATTCTATCTGCTGCCCACACTCTCCTGGAAATAAATGCCAGTAACATCTAGAAAGTTTGCAAAGGAGGCCATGCCTGAGACAACACAACTCAGGTAGTCACCATAACTTTTTACAGAGTAGGAGATTAGGTGCTGAAGACAAACAGCAAGCACTGAAGGTTGCATAGTAGGGGGTTGTGGGCACCCTTCCCAGAAAAGTGTGAAATCTAGACAGTTTTCCTTGCATTTTGATGGGGCAAATTTAGTGAAGTTAGCTGCTATGCTAAATGTTCTTAAAAACCAAAGGTATAACATTCTTTTTTTTTTCAATTCGTGAAGTCTCACATGATCTCACATGGTTCTTCCCAAGAAAAATCACTGTACGATGGTTAACTAAAGACCGTATAGGGGCCGAAATCACAGCACAGGGGTCCTCAGAGGTTACCCCTGCGCTACATTTTATAGTTTCCTAGTGAACTAATCAGTGCCCGTGGACTTGATTCTTTCACGTACAAAGTATCATCACGACTTAAGTGTATGCAAGTCTATGCATTGTGTACAATGTTTATTGTACATTCAAAGATTTCCTTTTAATAGGATGACATCTGTACTGATGATCTGTTCTAAATTTTCCAGTATGGACAACAAAGAGGTCACTTATACTATCTCTCTTACAGATCTTGTAGTCAGCAGCAAATAATCATTTCAAGCTGTGCCTGCAGTGCTACTACAGTTAGCAAGTCCAGTAGTAATGGAGTGGGCGGAGTAGTGGGAAATGACTTCTCCCCCCAATCAATTAAAAAGCTATTAACAAGTCATCACCTCTCTAAATAGATGATATCAACAGCTACTGTCCTTTTCAACACAAAATAATGGCCACTGCAAAACATGAGAAACCAACAAATGAGTAAGAAATTTTACTTTCAATCAAAGACAACTTTAAGAGATGTTTTCTAGGTCTTGTCTAGGCCTATTAATCCATCTATGCTGACACATGGAGAGCCATAGAATGCTGAAAGTAGGGAAAGCGTAATAGAGTTTTGGTAAACAACACACAAATCCTGTGTATAGTGTCGGAAGGAGCTACACCTAGGTGTATTCTACCTACTTTATCATGTTTGTGCCAGTAATGAATGTTGAAGGTGGTAGTAATTTGTCTGCATCTGTTTTCTGTGTAGTTGGATACTGAGGTGACAGCTAAGTTCAACTCATAGATGTTTTATATCATTTTGAATCTACACGTGTATGCTTGCCTTATATGTGATACCCTGGCAAACATAAATCTCAAGAAGATATAGGGTCCAGCTTCAGGGGTGCCAAAGAATGCATACGAATTTTACGGAATACATACAAATTTTACGGAATACATACGATCCATTACTCAGAAACATACGATCCGTACGGAATACATACGATCCATTACACGGAATACATACGATCAGTACGGTAAACATACGATCCATTATTTCCTACAAACATACGATCCTTACGGAAAAGTAAGAGTATGTATTCCGTAAAATTCATATGTATTCTTTGGCACCCCTGAGCTTGTTTAACACAACTTGGTCCAGCAAGTCTTTCTACTGGTGAGAGAACTCTCTTTATCTGCTTGGAGATGACTTGATGTAACACTGCTTTGTATTGTGATCAGACACACAATGTTTAACAAGAACACATCTTCAGAAGTTGCATTCTTGCAACATAATGATTTATCAACTGCATGCAAGCTTTACAAAAACTAAAATGTCATGGATAAAACACATCTTTGAAGACCTGAAACCCAGGTTGATCAAATGATTGCAATGACAATGAACAAGCCAAATATCTACCACAAAGTAGCAATACACATAGCAGCTGAATTTTGAACCCATGACTGTTCTATGAAATCACAAATTTTCTGCTGTCATTTACAAGTTAGTACCTGTAACACAACCAGTGATGGAAATTTATATGTATAACTACATTGCACATCACATTGGAAGCCGATGCTGTCTCGGAAGCGGTAAAATTCCATGACTTGACATTGGTAATTTATTATAATAATGAGGAGTTATTATCATTTGTACGGTTGTCAACAATACAGATGTAGAACTGACAGTTGATGCAGGTGGATTTTTATTTTCATCTTGTGGCATAGACGTCCACTGGTAGTGTCAAACCCAAGGCATTATGACAAATCCAAATGCAGTATTCAACATTATATCACCAAAACAATAGTAAGCGTACGTTTGTTATCCATGCATGGCTTGAGGGGCGAACGAGGATAAATATTGCAGTCAGGTTCGATATGAGGCTACGAGCAAAATCTCCCCGCATGGATTTCCCCGCCAACTACGTTGAACAACTACATAATGTTCGCTGTAGTGTTCGCGCTATTTAAAGACAAGTCGCTCTGTTTAAGTCCACTAAGAACTGTTTGACTAAAAAGCCATGAGTTGCAAGTGAAAGGAGCTTATCAGGATTGGTTAGCTCCATTTTCCCCATCAAAAGTACAAAACTCACACAATAAAACCATTCTTATTAATTTTCATATCATACTAATCAATATTAAAGGAAGTTGAAACATAAAATTGAAGATCACATTAAAAGATCTGAAGATTGTTTAAAACAATCTGAAGGTTCTTTGAAACAATCTGAAGGTTCTATGAAACAATCTGAAGGTTCTTTGAAACCAATCTCAAAACAATCTGAAGATTCTTTCAAACAATCTGAAGGTTATCTCAAACAATCTGAAGATTGTCTATAAAATCTGAAGATTTTCGGGAAAAATCTGAAGATTTTTCGATTTTCAACGACGCGTGACGACCCCCGCTGGGAGTCATTATGATCCATTAAGTGGAAAGAAAGTTGTTCACAAAATATCAACTCTGTAAGTATAAGCTGTCAAAGGCTACAAGCATTAGTCCAAAGTGCAATAGAAAGTCCAAAATTAATCTGGAGGGTGTTTATAGTGCTCAAGAATCAAAACAATTCAGCTCCCTCTCTTAAGGGAGTGCGGCACCTAATTGAAAATGCAGTGTGTGCGCAAGGTGTCACCCGGGGTTGACGAATGTGTGCGGTTGTCGTGACCAACTGTTGTGAAGGAGGCAATAATGGGGAGACTGGCAGGATGAGATAAGTGAGGGGGGCCACAGGTCCTGGTGTTTCCAGCTGAGACCTGTTGCTGCTCGTCTCATTTGCTTGGCGTAAAGTCTGGTGGCAAACGTCCAACAGCGGGATTATCATGCTGGCGAGGCCATTTTTAGGAAGGAAAACAACTCCATGTACCTCCAAAGTAAAGGTAGCTTGAAAGGGTATAGTAAATGCATTTAAGTTTCACGCCAAGTGGAAATTAGAGTGTTCGCGGTGGCTTTAAGTTTGCGGCAGCGCTATAGTCACATACTGCTACAGTATTGGACAAAAATGTTTGCGGTGGTTTTAAGTTCGCGGTGACACGGTCGCCGCAAAAACCGTGAACATAAAGCCGCCACATTTCTGTATTTACAGTATTTGATTTTGAAACTCTATTTGGGAGAACTGGATACTCAACTGTTGACTGCAGATTCCTCTGTGGTAGATTATTGTAATAGTAGGTGGGACAGGTCAAAATTTCAACCTCAATATTTTCCTTTGAAATTTTGTAGGTAAATAGAGCCTGTTACAGGGATCACAAAACAGTTTAAATTTTGTTTATATCATGTTCCCTTCAAGGGTTACAAATTTTTGAAATATTATTTTTGGGGTCTTTTTGTAGAAAAATTATGTATCAACAATATGATGTAGACTTAAGCCCTGGGTCATCACGGTATACTTAAATTGTTGTTTATAGATCATAAATGACCTAACAATCAATTTACCCCATCAATATTTTTCGAAAATATAAATATCAGATTTGTTTATTAGACATAAAAATTGCTAATTGAGTATATCAGCAACACTGGGAAATTTTTGCACTGTTGTCTCCCTTCACTTTCGATTAAGTTTTATTGCTCCCTTTATTACCAAATTATCTAAATTATAATGAAACCAGATAGGTTTTGAATAAGAACAACACAAGGATATTCATTTCATATCCTTTGCACTATTTTGCATTATTTTGAAAATTATGGGTTTAAAGATCAACTGCCATAAAAATACCATTTTGGAGCTGTATGATAAAATCAACTAATTTGAAGGTCTATGTACTTACAGCTTTCTACATATAGATGAATAAAAGACATAGGTTCACACCTTCTTGATTTAATTGTGGTTTGTGTCATATTCAGAAACTGCAACTCAAAGTGTATAGTTTGCAATTCTATTTACACTGTACACGCACTTTACACAATGCACAGCTAAGGGACAAAAAGTAAAACAATAGAAAAAAATTCTATTTGCACTGTGCGCGCACTCCATACAATGTACAGCAAAGGGACTCTCTCTCAAGTACTGCCAACGCTGCATCCTTCTGGCTTTCTATCCTTGATCTGCTCTCTTTCTTTCTCAATATCCCTGTCTTTCTTGGAGAGTCTTTCGTGGTTTTCTTCAAATGATGACTTAACTCTGTCCTTGATTTCCTTGTTTCCTCTTCCCTTTCAAGAGCATCCTTAATCTTGTTTTGTAGGCAGAGTAGGTTCTTGTGATCTTCCGGCCTGTCTCCTTTTGTTTTCTCAAGCTCTGCTACTAAAGATCCAATGTCTTGATCCTGCTGGCTATAATCTAAGATAGCCTCCTGCAAGTTGGCACAAAGGTCCTGTATTTCTGTACTGAGCTGCACAACATGTTCCTAAAGGGCTTGTTTTACAGAATGCAAAAGTTCTTTCTTCTGCCAGCTTGGCTCTGAGCAAGCTCTTCTCTGGGATCCTCTGATTCTTTCTTTCGCAGCATTTTCTTCTGAGCTTTTTTAGAGGGACATGTCCCTTGTGTATGAAAAACTTATTCTTTCCCAGCTGTGCTCTTCAGTCATGTAGGACTTCCAGAGACCACCTGAGTGCTTCTGGCTTCACTTCCCCTTGCCCTAAGTTGTGAAACCATCTTGCCACATTTTCCCATGTGCTGCCTGTTGAGGCTCTGAACGCTCGCAGCTCGAGTGCAATTCTACTAGTAAGTACAGGGGTTGTGGGGAGACTTGTGAGGCCCTCTAGAACACTGCTGTTAATGCCCTGTTTGCTGCAGGCCTGTCCGACATAGTCCTTGTTCTTCACTTGAAAGCAGGAGAATCATATCCCAGACAGTTTCATTTTTTTCTGCTTTTTTTAAATATGACAGCATCTGACGCTAGAGTTGTTTACTTGTCAGCTGCTAACTGTCTTTCAATCCTGCGTCGATACAAATTAAGACAGCAGAGCTGGCAGCTTTCTTGTCAATGGGAATTGTGAGTTTTAAATACAGTTGACTACATCCCTCACAAGACGGACAGTTAAACTTGAAAACTCCAGGCCGTCTGTAATAAGTGGAGGCAACAAGGATCTGTCAGATTATCACTCATCAAACTCAAAGGCACATTCCTTTTTACTGTAGCAATGTATTTCTATTTGCCTAAAAAATAAGGTAAAAGAGAAACTTTATGAAATATTGTATGTTCCCAACTGATCTTCCTACCAGTGGGTGTTAAATATTTATGTTACGAAGTTGTAAGAAACATGGGGCCAACGGAAAAGTCTGTATTCTGTAAACAAAGTAATTTTTAGCCCCCCTCCCACCTTTACCTTGGCGCCCCAACTTATTTGTAATAGAGCAATTCTTTTTTAATTAAATTTAATGTAGCGTGTTAAACTCATGTCTATTGACTCCTAGTAATGTAGGTGAAATGTTTTGATGCAGAAACCTACCGGGAATCGCTTCCTTCTCCACAAGAGATCGTATGTCTAATTGGCACCATGTGCCCGGACCGCAGCCATGTTGAAAATACCCTGTGGACTTACCCACTTCAATCGAAAAACAGGGGGTGTGCCAAACAGTAAATCTCTAAAAGAATTGTTTTATTGGGAAGTAAAATGAACACACTACACACTAGATATACTTTGGTTGCAATAATTTACCGTTTTCATTTTTTAATATGTTCTTAAAAACTAAATCTTTCCATTTTTTGGCAAAAAATGAGTTTTTCCCGCTCCAAAGGTATGGTAATCTGCAGGCACAAATGTTCTGCTACTTTATTTGAGACGTATCAGTGCATTGAGGTCGCGGCACATGTGCTGGCACGGCCTTCAAAAACATAGCTCACGAGTCGATGACAGCAGATTTGCCGCGCGCCCCCGCTCCGGCGTTCAGATAAGGTGTTGGCCCGTGAAACATGTCAAAAACTCAATGATGTATTGCTGTAAGTAAAAATCTGTGATATATTTCAGGAAACAACCTATTTGTCAACATTCACACGAAATTTGAAATGGAAATGTTGCAGTTTAAGGAAAATATGGCAGTTTTTCTAAGGAAAATACCATGTTTTTCATTTTTCTACGTCACACGTCAGGGGCATTGGCCCCCCTAGTAATAGTGTACGGGTAAGGTAGATAGTTTAGGGATATGGTAGTGGAGGAGAAAGTATTGTAGGTTTGGGGCTAAGACCTTCCAAAGTACAAGGAAGAACATGTAAGTTGAAATACAGCGGAGGGGCTAATGCACCATCTTAGATAGGGATGTGAAAATGATACTGCTTTTTAGATCAAAAGCATTTGGACTTTTATTTCTTTTTTGGCTGTATCATTCTATACATTTTGTATTTCTGCACTGTCAAGAACCTGACTGAACTAGTTGATAACTTCTGAACATCTGAAATATGGTGGGAACGGCATCCCTTCACCCAGCTGCCATTGATTTTTCCCGAGGAGCTCTGTCAAATTTGCACTTGTAGTTTTTGAGGAGTTGCCAAGTGAGACCGTGCCAACTACTGCAGGATTTGTCTATTCTGACTTCCGCGGGCTCGTGAACAAACCCATGGCATCCACTCATGTGAGACAGCTTCCTCCCAAAACAGCGGAAAACCATCCGGCAGAGACTGATAGAGCTATCGGGTACGATTTACAAGACTCTAAATCAGCTTCTTTTCCACTTTACTCCACAAAAGGAGATAGAATTACGCCGCAGTGGGTTCAGATAATGAGGGAACCCAATGACGGCTTAGACCTGACAGCCGCTCTTTCACTTGATCCTCCTCATCAAATATTCCTCATTGAAAATGAAAGCACCGTCTTGTCAAGTCTCTAAAGTGTCAAATATCCAATCTGCAGGCAATGACCAAGAAACAAATGGGTCTGGGCGCCTGCCAACTTCATAGTCGATGCATGGTGCTGAGGAAGAGTCAAAGGTAGCTCACAAAATCATAGCCGATGATATGCATTGATCCAAATGGCTAGAAAAGCTAATGCTGGCTAAGTAGGGGAGATTACATACAACAGTCACAAAAGCAGTGGCCTTTAGGATTATTCAAATCTAGATATCTGGATAGAGAGAGGTACAGTTTGTATACTAGAAGTATCTAGACAAAGGAGATGTCAGGGGTTGAGAGAAAAGTTAGCAAGGGATTTGGCAATTCCTCTGGATAACGTTCCATGTATAAAGTTTTATATGGAAGCTCTGATCATGATCAAAGCATTTTCCTGGAACAAAGTGTTGTTCTTTCCTCTTAAAATGAGTTTGCTCAGTGCATGGCCAAGAGACAACTTCTGGGCACTGATCTTAGTTGGCGAAAGATGAAGGTGACTGTGCTAGAGGGCAGTGAATGTTGGCTTTTAACCTTCTCCCTGCTGCCTAACTCTGTAACCAATAGGGAGTTGGGTGCCAAACAGCTACTTCAGTGTGCTAAAGGTTAAGGCTTGTAGGTTGTAGTCATGGGGAAACATGCACTAGTCAGAGGCAGAGTTTCATAATTTCACAGTCATCAGTAATCTATGGATCTTCTGTAGGTTTTGTGATGTTGAAGGTAAATAGCCAGACTGAGGAAATAACAATTATTCTACTGTAATCTTCAGCTGCCAGTTCTGTTACTAGTTGCTAGGAAAACGTTGCGACATCCAAAATATGCCTTTGTGCGAAAAATTGTTCTGACGCATCAGGAAATTGTGGTGATGAACGCTGCCGTCAGCAGGCTGACAACATTATTTTCCAGTTCTATCATCCTTACAAAAGCAATTTTCCGTCCGATATCTCCATGGAGTCAAACTCTCAGAGGCTGCCGACGGCAGGAAATTAGATTGATGCTGTCTGGTTGACTGATGTCCTGCTGATGATGTTCTTAGTTCATTCTTTCCAACCCAGGGCATCTATAGGCAAAAAAGTCAAGTAAGTCCTATAGCCTTTATAAGGCCGCAGGAAGAGTGGGCTATTATCCACTGTGTCTTGGGTATGAATCTATGATATTGGATATCGGATCCCATACCTCTCCTTCCACCGCCTTTTACTTCAATAACTAAAGTCAGGTATCCATTTTTACACCTGGGTAGAGCGTTGCACTACCACTAGCTACTTGAAAAAGCGTCATGCTTCACCTTAAATGAGGATGTCTTGAAACGAAAACGAACGAAAAGAGCGAGGAAAGTTCTGCCTTTCCCAAGGACACAGCATCAGGCCAGGAATCAAACCCGTGACCTCTTGATCTTGCAACGGCTAGCCAAGCCATTCAACACCACAAGTGCATCAATAAGCCACAGCAAATACAGGAAGTTACCATCACAAGTACACCATTAATACCTGGTACATGAAATCAAGCCAGTACTAAGTGTTAAAAAGCAAAGATTAACCAGGGCCTCAAATAGATTTTCCGCATACATTCATACCAGACAAATCTTATCTGCACAACCATCTCATAAAGCAGGAATATATCAAGTGTGGATCAATCTGGAAATTGTTGGGAAACTATTCTTTCAACTTTGTTTGGCATTCCACAGTCAGTAACGATTACTTCAGCTGACAATTCAGTACATGGACTGGTACAGGCACAGGGGAAAGTAGACATAAATATACCTTAACTTACCTGCGTAAGGAGGTAGATCATCAAGCCTGTTTGCTTAAACTTTTAAGATAACAAACAACATATGATGAAAATATCACCCAAATATTCTTCCAATGAAAAAGTTTTAAAGATACTACAGAGTTGGATACCCAAACTAGTCACCGCACCCTAAACAAAACCAAAAAACATATTCCATTTTGATGAAACGGCAACAGTGCACAATCCACTATTGGTAAAAAAAGGTTTATCCTTACATATGGCATGGACAGTCACATGTACTGATAACCTAGATTGTCTACAAACAAAGCATCTCTCAACTCTTGGGGGGCTTCAGTTGATACTTTGTTCAAGTGCTTGCTATATGTTGCAAAAAAAACCAAGAGCAGTGTACTCAGGTGCTGTGGAGTCCATTTAATGGAAGGCATGTCCCACCACAATGTGTTCAGCACCAAGGAAAGCACCTATTGTGAACCTAGGGTTGAAAATAACATTCAAGTGAATCATTCCGGAGTGTGGGTTTGGCATGTTACTGTGGACTGATACAATACACTCTTGTACACCACCAGTAAGGTAGTCTACTAAAGTTGCAAAGATTTTCTGCGTCAAAAAATTGAAAGTTGCCTTGAGTTAGTGATCCCAGTACTTTGTCTTCGGTTTTCAACAAAGCCGGTGTGGTCTCAAGGTATGATATAAACTGGTTCTGACTTGCTCTGACGCAAAGAACTGCCTTACCTGACAGCATACAAAGACTCTTTGATCCAGTTTCAACATGCTGGCTAACCCCATGAATAAACTACCTCACCAGGGACCTTGTTACACGGAATTCGGTCTCCACAACGCTCTGAATCAATAAAAGATCTGCTCCTTCTTTTAGTTCAAGCTCTAGCACACTGGACTCCCCTTTTCAGCTGCCTATTTATTTGACTTAATTCCCACCTCTGTCAAAATTGAATGAAACTCAGAGAAATATGAGTTTGATACAAAGTAAATTAAAAAAAGTCCAATCTTGACAGTAGTAGAGCCTGCATGTAAACTACCTGTCCGGTATTAAGAAACAATCAAAACAGTTCAAATCAACTTCTCTGGCAACATTGAAAATTTTAGAAAATATGCTGCAGTTCACCAGCTAACTCAAAACTTTACTAAAAGTATCCATCATCATGTGATGTCAGCTGAAAATGGCTTAAAAACAAGAGACACGCCTTTTTAAATCAATCTCTGCAGATGCAGATGCTCCCCTACCAGGCATAAAACTTTCCCCTCCTTCATATAAAACTTTTACCGGCCTCTCCCTCCAAAATGGTAGTAAACGAAACAATCTCAGACTATAAATTCCACTTCCCCAATTGAAAGCACTTAGCTCGTCCCGGCACAAGCACGATGGAAAGTGGTTACTATGAATACAAATCAAACCATGAATGCCAAAGATGCTTCAGTAATCGTCTGACATTTGTAGTGGTGAATATCAGGGTATTCCATTTAACATTCAACCTGCCTTCAGGGCAGGCTCGAGTGGCAGTTACTCCGGCAAAACGCTTCTAAATCATGGATCAATATTTCTTAGAAATTGTTATGAATGCAAAAACAGACAATATAAGGCTCACTAAGGGAGAAAATGATAGAATAGATAGTTATTTAAATGGCTAAGAGCAGTCTACAGTGACTCTACAGAAAAAGGAATCATCCATCAAACAAAATGTGAAACAATAACATAAAGAGTAATTCACATTTCATAGTGGCAAGGTGGTGATATTTTAAGGTATAACATTTTTCATACTGCCAAAACAGATCTGCAATGATTTGCTTCGTATCAGCAATGTGCAGATGAACTTGGAATTATCAACAACAAACCTTTACAGTTTCAATCATTCAGGACCAGACTATGACCTGATTTTTAGATGACCCTGGATAAAAACCATGAAAAATATGTTGATGAAGGTTAGACATCCAATTCAATTCAATTCTTTACATTCAGGCAATAAGATAACGGTTACTCAAGCCACTGGACAGATTTTGAAAATGGTCTTCATTTCATTTAAAAGTCAATATTTAAATGTCATAGTTTTTGGTTAAATACCTGTTTGACTACAGACATTTCTAAGTGTCACTGATAAAAGGTATAGTGCATGCTTCCTGAAACATCTGAACATTTCCAAATTCCATCCAGTTGCTTGAATAACTGTCACCTTAAGCTTGTGCATGACAAAATAATGAATCGAAACAATCTTTTGCAAAGATAATTAAAACAGTGGAATTTAAATCTTACTGCTGTTCATACAGTTCATTCTTCAAAGCATTTGTCAAGTGGTAAGGTATGATTCTTAAAGTGCCAGGGTATTCAAAAGAAGTTAGAATCAGCACAACAAAACTGAAACAAAAAGAGAGTCTCCACTTGCAAATTCATGCGTACATGTACGCTGTGGGCAAATCCTCCTCTTGCTTGCGCAATCCTTACGAAGCAGTACGCATGCAGGCGTCAGCTGTGTACTTAGGATTCCTGCCAACAGTGAAGTGGAACCAAGCGTGGGCTTATCTCTGCCAAAGATTCTTCCAGCTGGCCGGCGCTGGAAAGACGCTAAAGCCGAAATGATGCCGACATTTCACAGGCATAAAGAACACCGCAGGCAAAACCAAGGCCGTGATCGATCTTAGAAGATTGTTTGAAGCGTGATTTAAACTCACAGTGTTAGTTTTGTTTCAAGTATGATGATACAGTCAAAGGGGCTTGGAGAAAATAGTTACTGTAGACAAGTGGCCACTACAGGTCAATGGGAAAAAAATCTAAGGTACAATAAAAAAAAGTGGCCACGAGGGTTCACGGTACTTCTAGACTCTCACATTTTAGTCGTAATTGCGGTCTTTGAATTAAACATTCTTATCTATTCCTATGGTGCATGTGTGCGTGTGTATTGTATCTATCTATTGGGTGTGTGTATCCACAGCAACAACAGAATGCTTCTATAATTTTACGAGATGTAAAAATGAATGTGTCTGATAGAGATCTGAGAAAGGGAGACAGACTGTCTGACTTCAAGTCAACTCAAAGCCTTATTCACGCAGCAATACTAGCTGGACTAAATCATGCCTCTAGCAGCCCTTTCACGCAGTAATACTTCCACTGGTCAGGCCCCTAGCAGCGCAGGAGGCCCAATAAGCCCCTGACAGCATGAGATAGCAACACCTGCTTCAGAGACACTTTCCTTGATGCCTCTGACCATGCTGTCTGGGAGCCTGTTAGTGTTACAGGTACTGTACCAGGGCTGTCTCCAGGACCCATCCATCCGTCCCGGGACGGAAATTTGCTTGTGAGGACAGACTAAAATTTCACCCAGTCCATCCCCAAAATCTGAAATTCATGACTTGTAGCTATTGAAATTGATCAAAATAATTTTTTGTAATGTTGAAATGACAGATTTAAACAACAAAAATTAACATGGGCTGCCAAACAATCGATGTGTGGGACAAAAAACAATTGCAAGCTGGAGACAGCCCTGTACTGTACTGAGTGAGCATCTTGATATAACACCAGCAGTTTGAAAAACAGCAATCAGTACTCTTTAATATAAAGAAGTTAAGGCAAAGCTGGGCTGACATTATCATCCTTCAGTATAAAGCTCTTAAGTAAGGCTTATGGAACCAAATCTAGAGCAGCCTTAGAGCGTTCTTAACCTTTAGAAAGCCGGCAGGTGGTGTTAAAGTTGCTGCCAATATATAACAGATCTTATCTTCACATTACTACATAACTTAGGCCAAGTTCATTTGTTCATTCATTTGTCCTTATAGTGGCACATAGGGCAGGAAGTTTCCTTGCTGTTTTAGTAATACTAGTAGGGTATACATTTACAGGGAGGGGTTGCTAGCCTTCCCCTGTAACATGCTGGAGGCACCTCTTTGAACACGAGACCACAATTTTGTATCCCTTGCGAAAGACAGGTGCAGCCACAACCGAGATGTCCTGACCCGGGATTGAATCAGGGTCTCCCGATTAGCAACCATTTGGGAACAGGAGCTCAACAGTGAGCCTGCTGACCAGTTGAGCTATAAAGGGACATTCACATTATTACAACTTCAGGCTCAAGCTAAGTTGGTTTTCAGATGCACGGCTTCATTTTCTTTCTGACTTCGAAAATCTCAAATATAGAAAGATCACATGCAACATGTACTAACAAAATTCCACCAGGTTACATACTTCTGCCACCCAAAGATACATACAGACAGATCTCAAACCCAACTTCCCCCAGTATATAACACTCCAGGTCCTGTATATCTAAACTGTGCATACCTGGGGAGTGCTGCACTACAGATTTCTCAAACCCACTGTTTTTCAAAGTGGTGGATTTATGCAACCTGGCGGATTAATTTTAACGGAAGGTACTGTTCAGGATATGAATCAAATCCAGAACGCATGATTCAAGTAGTGAATCAAATGTGCCACGGCTTGTACAGACCAATGTCTCTAGATCTGTAGAGGGATGGCTGATCGGCCCTAATAGCTACATTCACACCTTTTACATATCATCATCATCATCATCATCATCATCATCACCATCAGTCAACGTGCTTATGCACCGTTGGGGTGACATAGCCTTTTGCTGGCTGATACAAGATGGGGATGCGCCAGGTCTCCTGTCTGGTTGAATGATGTAAATCACCATACCCGGTATGGCTGATGCGATACGGAGGTTCGCCAGGCCTCCATCCAGGTAATTTGTAGAGAATCCTCAACTCCAGACAGAAGGATTTGGACCATCGCACAACGGGACATGCCCCTACTCTTTTTCGAAAGGTGTGGTGGGTTCTTGAATGTGTGTGGGGTGTGACTCTCCCCAAACACGGGACCTCCATCTAACGTCCTATCCTTACATAGAAATACAGTTCAAAGTCTGGGATTTAATGATATGAAAGAAGACTGCTGTTATCAAGTTACAAATTTCAGTACGGCCAAAGTCCATGCTGTAAATTTTCAGTTCATAATCATTTCTAATAACACAAATAGACTTCCATGCTATACTCTGTGACCGGAGAAAAGTTCAATGCCCCTCCCCATCACAAATTAATCATTTCAGTCTGCATCATGGACGCTTCAACTTTTCATAATGATGTCTGGAGATCTTTATTTGTGCTGAACACAAGTCCTCTTGAACTCAATTATCCTTCACAACTTCGTTGGAGCTACCCGGGTAGAATTCCGTTAACCAATCAAGAATGAAACCGAAGAACTTACTGAAAGCAATTTAGCGGAGGTTCGTTACTATGGTCAGATTTTAAAGGCTTGATTGATCAGCTGGAATGTAAGTCTTATGGATCAGACGATCTCTTCAATCAGGGGCCTCCTTCTTACAAAGCCAGGAGAATCTCAGAGGCAAGGAAGCGGGGGCTTGATCTCCTTGTTAATTATGGGTGGGGGACTGTGAGGAGGACATGGTTATGCCAGCAGAATTTGTGAATGATGCAGCTAGCTTTACAAACTGCTTGCAACAGATGATAGAAAATGAAGAAAAAATTGAGACTTACATTAAATTTTAGTGATTTGGCATAATACCTGTTTTTTATCGGTAGATAAAATCTGTTTCTTAGGGACAACGAATTGGCCTCACTGTTATCGACTATTAACCGGTTTGCTGATAAATGAAAGAATGAATGAACGAATGAATGAATCCTTTATTTACACTAGATGACCCTGACGGCCTTTAAGCAATCTTCCCAGAGGTCAAGTGGATCTATACTGTTGATCAGCAGAAGATCACCAAATTTCTAAATCAAGCATACAAATTATTTTCCCCCTGAAAATCTACCCTCTCAGGCTGCAACATTGGATGGCACTCGGTGACCTACAAACATCGGCCAATCCCTAAGAATCATGCAGTTATGGAAAGACACCAGACGTATATCCTGGCGGACAATATCCTTTCGAGCTGGCAGAATCTTTTTCCTGAGGACTGTGTGACGCCCGCTTCAAGACGAGCACTTGGAAGAGAATTCAAAATTGCACCCGCTGACACAACTAATTGACTAATCATTTACAGTGCAATTACAGCACATCATCATGTGATATTGGCAGTTTTGATGATCATCATTAATGCTAGCATGTCAAACATGACAAAGATTTGAAAGATATGTTTCATCCCTTCATTATTCAACTACCTAAATAATTCCTTGGGGAAAACTCAGACGTCTCTTGACTTTGATCACACTGCTCTTGGCTGGGCCGCAGGGTAATAGTCTATCAGCTTGTCTGATCATGTCATCTCGAACTCAGCAATTAGAGCAAAATGATCACTCTTATCTTGTAAAGGCAAAGTCTTTTCTAAGACGCAATGATATGCTGCATCCTGTGCACAGTCATGCTCCAAGAAGTCAATGGATCCATGACTTAAACTCTTTCAAGGTAGATCTTGTTTGAGACGCTCAAGCAAAAGAATTCCTCTCTCAAATGAGTATGGCTCTAAGATAACACATATTTTATATCTTGCTTTCAGACTTGCTCATTTCTATTTTCTGATTTGCAACAAAAGGATCATTTGTACTATAGGTTCAACAGTCACATTAAAACATCACTTATTTATAAGGCACAAATCAATGGATTTAAGAATAAAATGCCTGTGGTTGATCTTTGAGAGTGACAAAAACTGTCTAAGAATTTGTAACACTGCTTCATGTATATCTTATGCATAGACAATTCAGGTTGGTATGACTGTGCTTATATCACAGTGTATTAATTTATCTTTCACTTTCATGCCATATGAATTCCAAAGCTTAAGGTATAGCTGTAAATCATGTAATCTTTCTAAAATGTCTACTGTATAAAGTGCTTAACACTTATAGATACATTTCACATAGCTAATGTTGGTTATTATATGCTGGTTTTCGAGGTGACAATTAAAATCAAAGATGACAATCACCTGTTTTGTATCCCGTCAACAAATGTAGTGAATCAAAATAATTACTATCAATAAAACAAACTCATGTTTTGGCTTTTTTCAATGTTGTTCAAATGGGCAACTTGTAAAGGCACCTGTTTTGCCCTCCCTTTCACATTGTGACAAACCCGAATAAGAAAATAAACAAACTCTTACCTTGACCTCTTATTACTCCTCTTGTTCTTTGCAGCCACCTGCCCTGCAGTACTGCTGGATTCACTAGGTGGTGCTGGAGCACAGGCTTCTTCAACAGTTCTCTGACAGGAGCCATTCCTAGCCGTGCTTGAGGGGTGAACCGGGGTCACGGGTGGGCTGTCTGCGATCTTCACGGGTGAGAGGATATCCTTAAAGTCAGCAAAGCTGTACTCACACCCACTTGAGGAGCTACAGGGTAAAAAGACACTTTCGTTCACTTCAGTGTGCTGAGCTTATTAAGTTACTTTGACATCAACTTTATAATACTTTATCTCAAGGGTCTTTTGGCCTGTCTGTGCATCTGAGTTTCAAGACCAAAAAGAAGAAGAGGGCGTGGAATCTGCCATCTCCAATTATGTTGTCAAATAATGTATTTCCCTGTCATATCTACATTGAACATGAACACCTAGTCTAAATGTACATGCTTCCCGAGCCTTGACATTTGGGGGGGGGGGGGGGGGTTCTTCTTAAAAAACGTGATTGACCATCTCTCCCTCTTCAAGTCACATGCTGCATTATACTGAATCAATGGTTACACCTTTTCTGTTGCTTTAATTTTAAGTGCTATAACATGGCACTATATCATACATGTATCTATTCTGGGATGGAGCACATTTTTGAATTTGCATTAATTCATCAACTTTGAACTTCGTGCAAAATCAACAGTTGAATTTTGAACTTTGCGTGACCTCTGACCTGAACTCCTCCTGCCCTTCGCTGTCTAGCGTGTCGTCTTCCCGTGACACCTCCAGGATCGGGGGGAGTTCCACGAACACCAGCTGGTAACGGGACATCACATCAGCACATCTGGGAATGAAAAAAACACCCCTGTAAATAAATTGGTACAGTTTCGTCCTGCTGTAAGAGTTACAGTGATTGGACTGCACCAAAATCAATGTGGGTAATGTTGTGTGTGAGAGAAAAAAATGTAATTTGTGGTACTGTACATGAAAAATTACATTTATGTTAAGTTCTACTTTACAGAATGTAAAAATCACTTACTGTAAGACGAAGTACGCATACATAACATTACTAAATTAGACAATCAAAAAGCAGTTTCTTTTGAATAACATCATGATGATAAATAGTTGCTCTGTTTTTCCCTTCCATCGATATTGCTATTACAAATTATCACATGTTTTGCATGCAAAAACACATTTAAATTACAACAGAGAAATCATCAACACATAACATATGAACATGTAACAAGCAAATTGGTCAAGTCCCAGGGAGTTACTGGGTAAAAAATTTACCCTATCTTTTAAGCACAGCTGACTATTTCTAATTAAAAGCAATTTCCCAAATAATGTACACAAGACATGTCGATTCCCTGAAAATGAGACAGAACATCCAAGTATAAAATGTTGCCTGGGGGGTGGCTTGAATCTCTAAAACATACCTGACGTTTAGCATCGAAATGTCCCAAAACTTCACACCAACATCTTTCCAACAGATGTCCCAGCTTAAAGGCAGTGTCAGCTCAACAGAAAATAACCCATTCTGCTCAAAACATCCAAGTGAGGCTTATATCTTCAAAGGTAAGACAACGTTACTGTTACTGCTGCCACCAACAACCAAACTTCACACGAAGAATTCCCCCCTACAGTTTACTTGCCTGTATCCACACGATTTGCAAGTCTGATGGGTCATTCCAGGGATGTTCTGAGTGTGCAAGACTGTAGCACTGTCACTCCGGCCTAGTTATCAAGGGATGCCACAGGACAAATAGTCTGGCAACCTCACGGTTTACCAGGACAACAGACCAACTGTCAACTCAGCTCCAACAACCGTCAACAAAAAAACACAGGGACACAGAGGGCACTGTCTGTGTTCCTGCTGAAAAAGATTTCCTTTTTGAAACCAGGAATAATTCCTAAAAGAGTCATTGTATGTTAATATAAAGCTGTTTTGTCTGTTGACTTCACAATCAGTAGACATTTGACACAATCTGATTCGGAACATGTAAATCCTTTATGAAAACATCACTTGTTTGTCTTGTGTGTCAGACTGTTCAGTTACTGTAGTTTCTTCCACACGTAGCTTTTCAAAGAGATGATGTCAGTTCCTGAATTGTGTTTTTGTGAGCGCATTAATTCCTTGAACATTAAGAATGCAGACCACTTCCACGTGTTGAAAGGGGGAGTAATCCGATAATCACAGAACAGGATGACCATTCAATCTCGGGGACATGCAAAAATACTTCACTTCCTTGAGGCTTAAATACAAACATTACATTCTACAGACGACTAAGTCCATGATGTCATGTAAAATTCATACGACAGGCCTCCTCAATGTAACTTGTTGTTTCTTAGATAATATTCTTTCATAATTATTCACAATAATCGTGTCTGATCATGCAGAAAAGTTCTGTCTCCTTATATCTTTCATGTCTCAGTGATTTAGAATCATCTCACATTTATATTGCAGGACTTGGAGTGTTTAAAATGATTAATTCCTGGCATTCTTAGTATCTTACCAAACTTTTTGATTGTACTTTTTTGTACATGGCCATGGGAATACAAAACGTTATGCATGTTACACATTGTTGGGGGGATGTTATACTAAAATGTCATCTCAGTTTAGGCAAGATGAAAATGAGTTCTTTTTCAAATCTATATTCTTCTTCATGGAAAAATATCTTCAGTAAACATTTCAGTTCCGACTTCCAAAGATCACAAAAAACTACTTGCATTGTATACAAAGGATCCAGTTCAAGAACATTCAAGAAATATATCAAATATCATAACTAGTTTGTTTGAATAACTATAATGACCTTTCTTTTAAAATTATGCAGTGCGTCTGATGACAACTCCTCACTTTACACTAACTTTTAAAAAAACAACTTCCAAACGGCATTTGTGACCAGTGGAAAGTCAATTGTACCAGGGTCTGAGGTGTCAACATGTCAACAACAGTGTACTAGTAAACATCAAAACACACAAACACATTCCCAACAAATCAAAGGTCCTGTAAGGTGGCAGTTTTACCAATAACTCAATTCTGCTCTAATACTTTTGTGTTGACTAGGGAAAGTCACTGTCACAGTAACAGTTGTATGTGTAAATTGATACTCTCGATCAATAATCCTCAACAAATTTGTAAAGACTATTTGTATTACTATTATGTAAACTAATCTCCAGGAATGTTTCCCACTGTGGCTTCCTTGTCACTAATCAGTTTCTGCTTAATTAAAGAAAACAAACTGGTATAATTACTCATCAAAACCTATTCACAATGTTGATTTGGTCTTAAGAACACACAACCTATTCACAATGTTGATTTGGTCTTAAGAACACAATGATTTTCACAATGATTTTATGACATCACACTATGCAACAAGTTAATACATCTCAGGTTAGAGGTAGTTACCTCTGATGAAAAACAGCTGCAACTAGTTATAAACATTAATGTTCTTGCCCCAAAAATATAATTGGGAGTGTGGGATTGACATCAAATACAAAAGTACTAGTAGTAAAGCCAAAATCTATATCTGTCCACCAAACTGTTTCATTCATCGACTGAAAAACTAGTTTTGATCCGCCCCTAAAGCCCCTATCGCACTGAACCTGCGGCACATTGGCGCCATCCGTGTGTCCTAAACTGGATTTGTGTTACAGTTGTCATGACTGGGAAAATCATGCAAAACGTATGACTAAAAAGACGTAAAAAGATTAGTCTTTTATCGATGACATTCGTTAAACACTCTGTCAAATGGCCTGATCACAGTGTAAGGTCCAGTGAGATATGGGCTTAACACTGAAAGGATCACAATCATCACAAATCTCACCTGTGCACTAAACACCAGCCATTTTCAAAGGTAACATCTTGTCCGTCTTGTTGCTTGACTCCACAGGTGACTGGACAGGTGACCCAGACAACTGACAGGTCTCCCTTATCAGGTGATCTGTGAAAGAGGACACAACATTTGCATAAGAACAGTTGTGTGTGAAACATCTCCAGGGGTTATCCTGAGACCTGTTGTCACAGGGCTTCACTAATTGTTCAAGGGATTCAGTAAGCATACCCTATATGGGGATTCTGGCTTATCTAGGTAATGATCTACAACTTAGGATTTTTGTAGCCTTAATCTTTTTGCTTAATAAGGACTGAACTGAATTTGTTACTGTAACAGTATTGTTTTCAGATCAGCATGAGGCTAGTGACAAGAAAAAACTCAGTGTCTTGTTCGCACTTTAGGGATTGTAGACAAGTTTAGAAATAAGCATGAAGACATCATCTTTTTCAAGTTGGGGAATGATACTTTGCAATCAATAACATAAACTGGCACTGTATGACTATGAGTTGCATATTAGACACAACACAACTAACTACTGTAACATTATGTCTGATTTAAAAAAAAAAATATCTTACTACCTTCTCTCCAGACTTCTAATGGTATAACCCCCCTGAAAAGGGAAGTGCCGTTCCAAGCTCAACATTATCAAACCTAATACCAACACTCAGTGGATGTCATTCACAACCTTTTCGCATTATCATCTTCTGTAAAATTATCATCTAGCTATACATACCTTCTTGGCTGCTGATTTCAAGACGAAATGCAGACTTGCGGAAGTCTCAGACAGTCAGACACCTGAGAAATAAAACAAAAGTACACTTTTAAATTCTTAAGAAGTATTTAGATCTTTAACAACTTCACTCAAGGTGTTTTGTGCACAGTGACACCAGGTGGGTATGTACTTAGTACTTACCTAACCTGTTGTGTTGGGTTAACAACAAAAGACAGGAGGGTTCTGTGTTGTGTTGAGGTATGTTTTGTTCAGGTTGGTCGGGGGTGAATAGGGAGCATCCTTCCTCTGTCATACGCTCTGTCAATACCTCCACACACACAGGGCTGTACGACGCTTACATCGCGTGCAAGTTCTCAGGTTTCACACAGCTAAGGTTTCCCCAAGACATTCTTTAACTTAAAGACCACTTCTGACACAATGGTAAGGCTCTTAGGAAAGGAATCTAAGACTTCAAATCAAACTCAAAGTTTGAATCAAAGTCTATGCTTTAAAGAATCCAGAACATTTGTTTAGCATATACTTAAAGCTCGTAAAATAGTCAAATACACTGTGACTTGCAACTCTGTGACAGAAGCAATCACTAGTATGATATATACAAGTACATATGTAGCATTCTCATCTAATAAAGAACAGAATCTATAAGTCATCTGACAAACATTTAATGAAATAAGTAATTACTTTAGAAATGAATTTTCCTGTTCTTTGTGTAAACTTCAAAAATGTGAATGCCTGTGACTGACGCTCTCTCATTGTCAAGTTTCCCACCTGTAATCCCACACCCTCTCTATTGACACACAAGCTATTCTAGGAACACAAAAAACGATGTTGAGAATGGCAAAGAATTCCTCTCTGCACAAAGTTTCGCTAGGGTTGACTTCATGCAAATCTGGAGAAGGGCTTTCAGCGGATATATAAACGAAGGGAGCCTGTTAAATGTCAAGGTGATGCCTTTTGACAACCAGGACTACCAAAGTCTGGAAAGCATGCTGTTAGTAAATTAGGTGAGTCGGTTGGAAATGACTGCTATTCTTAGAGGAATGCCTGGATCCTAGCTTGACCTTTTAAATGGTTGAAACGGGTGGAAGTTTGAGGACTTCAGAATTGGCCTGGTTGTTCATAATTGCTTTTCGTCAAGCCATTTAAAAAAACTTAACATTACACCAAAATGCACGAATGATACTTCATCTAGATGAGAACTACATGTATTTGAAACTAAGTACGGAAACCTGGAAATATCATTTAAGTCCAAAATATAAAAATCAAAACTCTTCACAAACACTTGGCACCAATTCAATATTTCAGTATATGCACCCAAACAATGGAAGATATAGCCATGATGTATTTCTAGGTTTGCTGGCATATTAAAGTGTTTATCTACAAACTTTTTGTATTCTCAGATGATGTTATTTTCAAAGATTGGGGAACAACTGAATGATAAACCTGAGTGTGAGTGAGTGAGTGAGTGAGTGAGTGAGTGAGTGAGTGAGTGAGTGAGTGAGTGAGTGAGTGAGTGAGTGAGTGAGTGACTGAGGCAGATAGAGAAAAAATGTAGCATTAATATATGGCTGTCAATGATTTCAGATGGCTGAGGCCTGAGAGAGATTACACTCATTACTTAAACTTAAAGCCCTTCCCGCACCGATGGTGCATAGGGTGCGGCGCCAATCTCCGTTTCAGTAGCCCTTGGGCCACGTGCAATCACTACAGCAGGGGGCTAGTGCACTAGCAGTAGTGTCACTGTGTTTAACTATCATACCTTCAATACGTCTACTCAAATCCTGAGTGCTAAAAAGAGAAAGCAGTAAGCACCATTTTTAAAGTCTTTGGTTATAATGACTCCGGTGGGGATCGAACTCATGACTTGCCGTGCGTGTGCAAGGAGGACACTCTATCAACTTGCATTACGCTCATAGTCATACAATGAATCAATTAGAATCATCATGTATGTATGATTACTAAGAACTGATTGGCTTACCTTTCTGCTAAAAATCCCAAAGGGAATTCCTATGCCTCACTGATGGCTATGTTTGCTTGCAGCTACCACAGTACTCCTTTCTCCCCTGTACACCTTCAGAAGTGGTGACCTGACTGAACGTGACACTTCTTGAAAGCTGCCACCAAAGGCGCAACCCGAGCGGAACAAAGGCACAACGAACACTTGTTTATCAACCTAACGTGGCTATTTCCCCCAAACAATGGTCAAGTTTTTTTATCGGATCACCACCCAAGCGTCCACGTGGGCCGGACGGGGGATGGAATTACCAAGGAATGTTGCGACAGACGTGTAACTGGTGGAACATCCGAAACAACTCAAACAAATGTTACCGGCGAACACGGGTTGGGTTTACGTCGCATTGTTCCGCGGGTTGCTATCGGGTGTCTGAACTCTGCTTGTCGTTGTTCCAGTGGCGCAAAGAAAAACAAGCTCCTTCTGGACTTTCTGTATACAGGAAGTGAAGGTGTGTAAAGTAAGGGGCAGGAATTCTTAAGGGTACAGGTGGACTTAAGGTTTGAGTAATAATATAAACATGCTGATACCTTAAGGTGTAACCAATTATAAATTTAACTTTGTGATGGAAAATAGCTTGCATTAAACTTCTTTCAGCTGAAGTAGCCTTAGTTTTGGCACAAAATTTGTGTTGATTAGAGGATAAGCCTGCAGGTAGAAGTTTGAAATTATAACTTAAAGCATATGATGAATATAGAAGTCTAAAAATGTGGCAAATAATCTATTGAAAATACAGCAATCAATCAATCAATCACCTGCAGGCATCAAGTGCTGAAAATGCTACATAATCAATTAGTATATTGACTATACATGATTTGTGGTGCTTTAAGTTACTTACTAGTAAGTTATGTACACACTACAAAGGTACTTCAATTAACTGTGGGCCATATCTGATAAGAGTGTTTTCAATCATTGTTGCAATCGTGCCTGAGTTGATTTTAACTGACCTTTGATAACTTATGAGTTATATGGCTGAGTGCTACATGCCCACACTCAAAACATAGTGTCACTGTCATCTGTTAACGTTACCATGGGAACAACTAGCTTCATAAATTCATATTTAGTTATTTACAGTGTTATTATAGATGTTTGTCAATAATAAAACAGTACCAAACTATCAACATTAACTGTTCTCCCACTCAACATGTTACTGTTGTAATAAACTTGGCATATGCAGAATACAGATAATTACATAGCAGTTAATCAAAGTTCTAACGCTATATGAATCATATTTATGATTTTCTGCACACATCCTGACGTTACATACCCCCCCCCCCCTTAGGATTAGCCAACATATAAACAATCCGAAAAAAGACAAATTCCATTGAACCGTTCCATCTACGCACCCTGATCTGCTAGCCATGGTTAACAGGTGTACAATAGAGGCCGTGAAGAGTTAATAATGGCTTGTTACGGTTCCGGGTCGGAGTTCAATTGTGACCGGGGGTTGGGTCATGACCCGGTAATCTGCCGGAAGTGCGTGGTCGTCACCCTGATTTCTGCCCGAGATTGCTTGGTGATGGTTTTAGCTGTGTATGAATATTTTGAATCTTCTGAAAAGCCCGTGAGTTGTAGTATTTTTGGGCGCGGTGCAGTTGGTTCGCTATCGAAGCCTTTTTTGTATTAGTCCGCGGGAACGGTGATGCGGTTTTCTCGCCTGATGACCCAAATAGCATCGTTTTTAATGCATTTTCACCGAATTTGCGTCATCGGAGATTGCGAAAAAGTTATCACATGACTTTTTTATTTTTTTCATTTTTCAGAGACACCATTTACTAAGCTTTCTCAGCATATATGCCGTGACCCCAGGAAAACTCGTTTTTTCCGAGCAGGTTCGATCAAAAAAGTGTAAAAAAATGATAATTTTCTGATGCCAAATTTACATTTTACTATGGTTTCTACCCAAAATAAAGGGACAACGGACAATACCGATAAATACATCGGAAAACAGCAGAAAACCGCTTTTCGACCATGTGATTACATTTTCCGTCCTACTTTTCTCGGCGGAATTGTAGCCCGTCGACCTGAGGGTGTCGGCCTACATACGAAATCGCAAAAAAACTCCGGTCCGAGACCTTAAAAGGACGGCAGCGGCTACGTCGATGACGTCATAGATGACGTTATTTCGACGCATTCGAAAGCTTTTATCAAAATCTGTAAGTTTGTTTGAAAAAAACCCGAAGTTTGCCCTTTTTTCTCTTTTAAATTCGATATATCCATGGACAGGTGCTTGGCGCCCCCCTCCCCCATGTCCCCCCCCCCCCCCCCCCCAACCTCAAATACGGCCATCTTTAATCATTTCTGGCCGCCAAACCGTTTTTAAAAGGAATTCACTGACTACGTCATTTGATGGAAGCCCATGTCTCAACTTGACCTTCGGTATGATTTTCGCGATGCCCCGCCTTTATGATGACTTAAATGGGTGAATTAAGCTAAAATCTAAGTGCTTTAAGCCTTCTTAAGGCGAAACTTGGTTTTCTGACTTTTGGTTCATCGCTCCTTAACGTCGCGATCTTTTCTTCTTTTGATGGTGTGAAGTGACAGCCTACTAGGCGCGCTACACATCTCGGACGCACTTATTTAAACTGCCCGCTTCTAGCTCTGATGATATGCTCCAGGTTGCGCTTTGGACTGTGTCAGAATGCATTCTTTTACACATTTAGGGAGCATTGTGCTGCTTAAGGGGCCTTTACGGCGAAGTAGTGAAGAATTTGATGTCGGACGCGTTTGATTCGGAATGTGCGACCCGTGGTCTACCAGTCTATACCAAAATTTGACATATTCTTCGTTTCAGTTAAAAGCTACGAACTTAAAACGCGACCCCCTGCTGTTTTCCTCGAGAACCATGACGTCACTGCGTGACGTCACCGACGCCAACTCTTAAAGAGGCTTTTCTGCCAATATGCAGCACCGAAACGACGGAAAGTCCGCATAATGTCCAAGCCAAGGGCATGAGCAGGCTCTCCATCCCGTTTTACCTGTTTTTTGAAAAGCGATGTCCTGAAAAATGATGTTTTTATCAATTTCCCTACTGTAACGTTGTTAAGGCCTGCACGTTGGCAAAATAGCCTCAAAACACAGTGTTTTTCACATGACTTTAAACCCCTGCTGCGGGAAAAGTAATAGTCGCAGATACGCCAAATTTGGATATATGGTGGATATAACTTTTCTGAAAATTTTGAACAAATTTTAAGACATAATATGTTTCTTAAGGTTCCGGGTCGGAGTTCAATTGTGACCGGGGGTTGGGTCATGACCCGGTAATCTGCCGGAAGTGCGTGGTCGTCACCCTGATTTCTGCCCGAGATTGCTTGGTGATGGTTTTAGCTGTGTATGAATATTTTGAATCTTCTGAAAAGCCCGTGAGTTGTAGTATTTTTGGGCGCGGTGCAGTTGGTTCGCTATCGAAGCCTTTTTTGTATTAGTCCGCGGGAACGGTGATGCGGTTTTCTCGCCTGATGACCCAAATAGCATCGTTTTTAATGCATTTTCACCGAATTTGCGTCATCGGAGATTGCGAAAAAGTTATCACATGACTTTTTTATTTTTTTCATTTTTCAGAGACACCATTTACTAAGCTTTCTCAGCATATATGCCGTGACCCCAGGAAAACTCGTTTTTTCCGAGCAGGTTCGATCAAAAAAGTGTAAAAAAATGATAATTTTCTGATGCCAAATTTACATTTTACTATGGTTTCTACCCAAAATAAAGGGACAACGGACAATACCGATAAATACATCGGAAAACAGCAGAAAACCGCTTTTCGACCATGTGATTACATTTTCCGTCCTACTTTTCTCGGCGGAATTGTAGCCCGTCGACCTGAGGGTGTCGGCCTACATACGAAATCGCAAAAAAACTCCGGTCCGAGACCTTAAAAGGACGGCAGCGGCTACGTCGATGACGTCATAGATGACGTTATTTCGACGCATTCGAAAGCTTTTATCAAAATCTGTAAGTTTGTTTGAAAAAAACCCGAAGTTTGCCCTTTTTTCTCTTTTAAATTCGATATATCCATGGACAGGTGCTTGGCGCCCCCCTCCCCCATGTCCCCCCCCCCCCCCCCAACCTCAAATACGGCCATCTTTAATCATTTCTGGCCGCCAAACCGTTTTTAAAAGGAATTCACTGACTACGTCATTTGATGGAAGCCCATGTCTCAACTTGACCTTCGGTATGATTTTCGCGATGCCCCGCCTTTATGATGACTTAAATGGGTGAATTAAGCTAAAATCTAAGTGCTTTAAGCCTTCTTAAGGCGAAACTTGGTTTTCTGACTTTTGGTTCATCGCTCCTTAACGTCGCGATCTTTTCTTCTTTTGATGGTGTGAAGTGACAGCCTACTAGGCGCGCTACACATCTCGGACGCACTTATTTAAACTGCCCGCTTCTAGCTCTGATGATATGCTCCAGGTTGCGCTTTGGACTGTGTCAGAATGCATTCTTTTACACATTTAGGGAGCATTGTGCTGCTTAAGGGGCCTTTACGGCGAAGTAGTGAAGAATTTGATGTCGGACGCGTTTGATTCGGAATGTGCGACCCGTGGTCTACCAGTCTATACCAAAATTTGACATATTCTTCGTTTCAGTTAAAAGCTACGAACTTAAAACGCGACCCCCTGCTGTTTTCCTCGAGAACCATGACGTCACTGCGTGACGTCACCGACGCCAACTCTTAAAGAGGCTTTTCTGCCAATATGCAGCACCGAAACGACGGAAAGTCCGCATAATGTCCAAGCCAAGGGCATGAGCAGGCTCTCCATCCCGTTTTACCTGTTTTTTGAAAAGCGATGTCCTGAAAAATGATGTTTTTATCAATTTCCCTACTGTAACGTTGTTAAGGCCTGCACGTTGGCAAAATAGCCTCAAAACACAGTGTTTTTCACATGACTTTAAACCCCTGCTGCGGGAAAAGTAATAGTCGCAGATACGCCAAATTTGGATATATGGTGGATATAACTTTTCTGAAAATTTTGAACAAATTTTAAGACATAATATGTTTCTTAAGGTTCCGGGTCGGAGTTCAATTGTGACCGGGGGTTGGGTCATGACCCGGTAATCTGCCGGAAGTGCGTGGTCGTCACCCTGATTTCTGCCCGAGATTGCTTGGTGATGGTTTTAGCTGTGTATGAATATTTTGAATCTTCTGAAAAGCCCGTGAGTTGTAGTATTTTTGGGCGCGGTGCAGTTGGTTCGCTATCGAAGCCTTTTTTGTATTAGTCCGCGGGAACGGTGATGCGGTTTTCTCGCCTGATGACCCAAATAGCATCGTTTTTAATGCATTTTCACCGAATTTGCGTCATCGGAGATTGCGAAAAAGTTATCACATGACTTTTTTATTTTTTTCATTTTTCAGAGACACCATTTACTAAGCTTTCTCAGCATATATGCCGTGACCCCAGGAAAACTCGTTTTTTCCGAGCAGGTTCGATCAAAAAAGTGTAAAAAAATGATAATTTTCTGATGCCAAATTTACATTTTACTATGGTTTCTACCCAAAATAAAGGGACAACGGACAATACCGATAAATACATCGGAAAACAGCAGAAAACCGCTTTTCGACCATGTGATTACATTTTCCGTCCTACTTTTCTCGGCGGAATTGTAGCCCGTCGACCTGAGGGTGTCGGCCTACATACGAAATCGCAAAAAAACTCCGGTCCGAGACCTTAAAAGGACGGCAGCGGCTACGTCGATGACGTCATAGATGACGTTATTTCGACGCATTCGAAAGCTTTTATCAAAATCTGTAAGTTTGTTTGAAAAAAACCCGAAGTTTGCCCTTTTTTCTCTTTTAAATTCGATATATCCATGGACAGGTGCTTGGCGCCCCCCTCCCCCATGTCCCCCCCCCCCCCCCCCCCAACCTCAAATACGGCCATCTTTAATCATTTCTGGCCGCCAAACCGTTTTTAAAAGGAATTCACTGACTACGTCATTTGATGGAAGCCCATGTCTCAACTTGACCTTCGGTATGATTTTCGCGATGCCCCGCCTTTATGATGACTTAAATGGGTGAATTAAGCTAAAATCTAAGTGCTTTAAGCCTTCTTAAGGCGAAACTTGGTTTTCTGACTTTTGGTTCATCGCTCCTTAACGTCGCGATCTTTTCTTCTTTTGATGGTGTGAAGTGACAGCCTACTAGGCGCGCTACACATCTCGGACGCACTTATTTAAACTGCCCGCTTCTAGCTCTGATGATATGCTCCAGGTTGCGCTTTGGACTGTGTCAGAATGCATTCTTTTACACATTTAGGGAGCATTGTGCTGCTTAAGGGGCCTTTACGGCGAAGTAGTGAAGAATTTGATGTCGGACGCGTTTGATTCGGAATGTGCGACCCGTGGTCTACCAGTCTATACCAAAATTTGACATATTCTTCGTTTCAGTTAAAAGCTACGAACTTAAAACGCGACCCCCTGCTGTTTTCCTCGAGAACCATGACGTCACTGCGTGACGTCACCGACGCCAACTCTTAAAGAGGCTTTTCTGCCAATATGCAGCACCGAAACGACGGAAAGTCCGCATAATGTCCAAGCCAAGGGCATGAGCAGGCTCTCCATCCCGTTTTACCTGTTTTTTGAAAAGCGATGTCCTGAAAAATGATGTTTTTATCAATTTCCCTACTGTAACGTTGTTAAGGCCTGCACGTTGGCAAAATAGCCTCAAAACACAGTGTTTTTCACATGACTTTAAACCCCTGCTGCGGGAAAAGTAATAGTCGCAGATACGCCAAATTTGGATATATGGTGGATATAACTTTTCTGAAAATTTTGAACAAATTTTAAGACATAATATGTTTCTTAAGGTTCCGGGTCGGAGTTCAATTGTGACCGGGGGTTGGGTCATGACCCGGTAATCTGCCGGAAGTGCGTGGTCGTCACCCTGATTTCTGCCCGAGATTGCTTGGTGATGGTTTTAGCTGTGTATGAATATTTTGAATCTTCTGAAAAGCCCGTGAGTTGTAGTATTTTTGGGCGCGGTGCAGTTGGTTCGCTATCGAAGCCTTTTTTGTATTAGTCCGCGGGAACGGTGATGCGGTTTTCTCGCCTGATGACCCAAATAGCATCGTTTTTAATGCATTTTCACCGAATTTGCGTCATCGGAGATTGCGAAAAAGTTATCACATGACTTTTTTATTTTTTTCATTTTTCAGAGACACCATTTACTAAGCTTTCTCAGCATATATGCCGTGACCCCAGGAAAACTCGTTTTTTCCGAGCAGGTTCGATCAAAAAAGTGTAAAAAAATGATAATTTTCTGATGCCAAATTTACATTTTACTATGGTTTCTACCCAAAATAAAGGGACAACGGACAATACCGATAAATACATCGGAAAACAGCAGAAAACCGCTTTTCGACCATGTGATTACATTTTCCGTCCTACTTTTCTCGGCGGAATTGTAGCCCGTCGACCTGAGGGTGTCGGCCTACATACGAAATCGCAAAAAAACTCCGGTCCGAGACCTTAAAAGGACGGCAGCGGCTACGTCGATGACGTCATAGATGACGTTATTTCGACGCATTCGAAAGCTTTTATCAAAATCTGTAAGTTTGTTTGAAAAAAACCCGAAGTTTGCCCTTTTTTCTCTTTTAAATTCGATATATCCATGGACAGGTGCTTGGCGCCCCCCTCCCCCATGTCCCCCCCCCCCCCCCCAACCTCAAATACGGCCATCTTTAATCATTTCTGGCCGCCAAACCGTTTTTAAAAGGAATTCACTGACTACGTCATTTGATGGAAGCCCATGTCTCAACTTGACCTTCGGTATGATTTTCGCGATGCCCCGCCTTTATGATGACTTAAATGGGTGAATTAAGCTAAAATCTAAGTGCTTTAAGCCTTCTTAAGGCGAAACTTGGTTTTCTGACTTTTGGTTCATCGCTCCTTAACGTCGCGATCTTTTCTTCTTTTGATGGTGTGAAGTGACAGCCTACTAGGCGCGCTACACATCTCGGACGCACTTATTTAAACTGCCCGCTTCTAGCTCTGATGATATGCTCCAGGTTGCGCTTTGGACTGTGTCAGAATGCATTCTTTTACACATTTAGGGAGCATTGTGCTGCTTAAGGGGCCTTTACGGCGAAGTAGTGAAGAATTTGATGTCGGACGCGTTTGATTCGGAATGTGCGACCCGTGGTCTACCAGTCTATACCAAAATTTGACATATTCTTCGTTTCAGTTAAAAGCTACGAACTTAAAACGCGACCCCCTGCTGTTTTCCTCGAGAACCATGACGTCACTGCGTGACGTCACCGACGCCAACTCTTAAAGAGGCTTTTCTGCCAATATGCAGCACCGAAACGACGGAAAGTCCGCATAATGTCCAAGCCAAGGGCATGAGCAGGCTCTCCATCCCGTTTTACCTGTTTTTTGAAAAGCGATGTCCTGAAAAATGATGTTTTTATCAATTTCCCTACTGTAACGTTGTTAAGGCCTGCACGTTGGCAAAATAGCCTCAAAACACAGTGTTTTTCACATGACTTTAAACCCCTGCTGCGGGAAAAGTAATAGTCGCAGATACGCCAAATTTGGATATATGGTGGATATAACTTTTCTGAAAATTTTGAACAAATTTTAAGACATAATATGTTTCTTAAGGTTCCGGGTCGGAGTTCAATTGTGACCGGGGGTTGGGTCATGACCCGGTAATCTGCCGGAAGTGCGTGGTCGTCACCCTGATTTCTGCCCGAGATTGCTTGGTGATGGTTTTAGCTGTGTATGAATATTTTGAATCTTCTGAAAAGCCCGTGAGTTGTAGTATTTTTGGGCGCGGTGCAGTTGGTTCGCTATCGAAGCCTTTTTTGTATTAGTCCGCGGGAACGGTGATGCGGTTTTCTCGCCTGATGACCCAAATAGCATCGTTTTTAATGCATTTTCACCGAATTTGCGTCATCGGAGATTGCGAAAAAGTTATCACATGACTTTTTTATTTTTTTCATTTTTCAGAGACACCATTTACTAAGCTTTCTCAGCATATATGCCGTGACCCCAGGAAAACTCGTTTTTTCCGAGCAGGTTCGATCAAAAAAGTGTAAAAAAATGATAATTTTCTGATGCCAAATTTACATTTTACTATGGTTTCTACCCAAAATAAAGGGACAACGGACAATACCGATAAATACATCGGAAAACAGCAGAAAACCGCTTTTCGACCATGTGATTACATTTTCCGTCCTACTTTTCTCGGCGGAATTGTAGCCCGTCGACCTGAGGGTGTCGGCCTACATACGAAATCGCAAAAAAACTCCGGTCCGAGACCTTAAAAGGACGGCAGCGGCTACGTCGATGACGTCATAGATGACGTTATTTCGACGCATTCGAAAGCTTTTATCAAAATCTGTAAGTTTGTTTGAAAAAAACCCGAAGTTTGCCCTTTTTTCTCTTTTAAATTCGATATATCCATGGACAGGTGCTTGGCGCCCCCCTCCCCCATGTCCCCCCCCCCCCCCCCAACCTCAAATACGGCCATCTTTAATCATTTCTGGCCGCCAAACCGTTTTTAAAAGGAATTCACTGACTACGTCATTTGATGGAAGCCCATGTCTCAACTTGACCTTCGGTATGATTTTCGCGATGCCCCGCCTTTATGATGACTTAAATGGGTGAATTAAGCTAAAATCTAAGTGCTTTAAGCCTTCTTAAGGCGAAACTTGGTTTTCTGACTTTTGGTTCATCGCTCCTTAACGTCGCGATCTTTTCTTCTTTTGATGGTGTGAAGTGACAGCCTACTAGGCGCGCTACACATCTCGGACGCACTTATTTAAACTGCCCGCTTCTAGCTCTGATGATATGCTCCAGGTTGCGCTTTGGACTGTGTCAGAATGCATTCTTTTACACATTTAGGGAGCATTGTGCTGCTTAAGGGGCCTTTACGGCGAAGTAGTGAAGAATTTGATGTCGGACGCGTTTGATTCGGAATGTGCGACCCGTGGTCTACCAGTCTATACCAAAATTTGACATATTCTTCGTTTCAGTTAAAAGCTACGAACTTAAAACGCGACCCCCTGCTGTTTTCCTCGAGAACCATGACGTCACTGCGTGACGTCACCGACGCCAACTCTTAAAGAGGCTTTTCTGCCAATATGCAGCACCGAAACGACGGAAAGTCCGCATAATGTCCAAGCCAAGGGCATGAGCAGGCTCTCCATCCCGTTTTACCTGTTTTTTGAAAAGCGATGTCCTGAAAAATGATGTTTTTATCAATTTCCCTACTGTAACGTTGTTAAGGCCTGCACGTTGGCAAAATAGCCTCAAAACACAGTGTTTTTCACATGACTTTAAACCCCTGCTGCGGGAAAAGTAATAGTCGCAGATACGCCAAATTTGGATATATGGTGGATATAACTTTTCTGAAAATTTTGAACAAATTTTAAGACATAATATGTTTCTTAAGGTTCCGGGTCGGAGTTCAATTGTGACCGGGGGTTGGGTCATGACCCGGTAATCTGCCGGAAGTGCGTGGTCGTCACCCTGATTTCTGCCCGAGATTGCTTGGTGATGGTTTTAGCTGTGTATGAATATTTTGAATCTTCTGAAAAGCCCGTGAGTTGTAGTATTTTTGGGCGCGGTGCAGTTGGTTCGCTATCGAAGCCTTTTTTGTATTAGTCCGCGGGAACGGTGATGCGGTTTTCTCGCCTGATGACCCAAATAGCATCGTTTTTAATGCATTTTCACCGAATTTGCGTCATCGGAGATTGCGAAAAAGTTATCACATGACTTTTTTATTTTTTTCATTTTTCAGAGACACCATTTACTAAGCTTTCTCAGCATATATGCCGTGACCCCAGGAAAACTCGTTTTTTCCGAGCAGGTTCGATCAAAAAAGTGTAAAAAAATGATAATTTTCTGATGCCAAATTTACATTTTACTATGGTTTCTACCCAAAATAAAGGGACAACGGACAATACCGATAAATACATCGGAAAACAGCAGAAAACCGCTTTTCGACCATGTGATTACATTTTCCGTCCTACTTTTCTCGGCGGAATTGTAGCCCGTCGACCTGAGGGTGTCGGCCTACATACGAAATCGCAAAAAAACTCCGGTCCGAGACCTTAAAAGGACGGCAGCGGCTACGTCGATGACGTCATAGATGACGTTATTTCGACGCATTCGAAAGCTTTTATCAAAATCTGTAAGTTTGTTTGAAAAAAACCCGAAGTTTGCCCTTTTTTCTCTTTTAAATTCGATATATCCATGGACAGGTGCTTGGCGCCCCCCTCCCCCATGTCCCCCCCCCCCCCCCCCAACCTCAAATACGGCCATCTTTAATCATTTCTGGCCGCCAAACCGTTTTTAAAAGGAATTCACTGACTACGTCATTTGATGGAAGCCCATGTCTCAACTTGACCTTCGGTATGATTTTCGCGATGCCCCGCCTTTATGATGACTTAAATGGGTGAATTAAGCTAAAATCTAAGTGCTTTAAGCCTTCTTAAGGCGAAACTTGGTTTTCTGACTTTTGGTTCATCGCTCCTTAACGTCGCGATCTTTTCTTCTTTTGATGGTGTGAAGTGACAGCCTACTAGGCGCGCTACACATCTCGGACGCACTTATTTAAACTGCCCGCTTCTAGCTCTGATGATATGCTCCAGGTTGCGCTTTGGACTGTGTCAGAATGCATTCTTTTACACATTTAGGGAGCATTGTGCTGCTTAAGGGGCCTTTACGGCGAAGTAGTGAAGAATTTGATGTCGGACGCGTTTGATTCGGAATGTGCGACCCGTGGTCTACCAGTCTATACCAAAATTTGACATATTCTTCGTTTCAGTTAAAAGCTACGAACTTAAAACGCGACCCCCTGCTGTTTTCCTCGAGAACCATGACGTCACTGCGTGACGTCACCGACGCCAACTCTTAAAGAGGCTTTTCTGCCAATATGCAGCACCGAAACGACGGAAAGTCCGCATAATGTCCAAGCCAAGGGCATGAGCAGGCTCTCCATCCCGTTTTACCTGTTTTTTGAAAAGCGATGTCCTGAAAAATGATGTTTTTATCAATTTCCCTACTGTAACGTTGTTAAGGCCTGCACGTTGGCAAAATAGCCTCAAAACACAGTGTTTTTCACATGACTTTAAACCCCTGCTGCGGGAAAAGTAATAGTCGCAGATACGCCAAATTTGGATATATGGTGGATATAACTTTTCTGAAAATTTTGAACAAATTTTAAGACATAATATGTTTCTTAAGGTTCCGGGTCGGAGTTCAATTGTGACCGGGGGTTGGGTCATGACCCGGTAATCTGCCGGAAGTGCGTGGTCGTCACCCTGATTTCTGCCCGAGATTGCTTGGTGATGGTTTTAGCTGTGTATGAATATTTTGAATCTTCTGAAAAGCCCGTGAGTTGTAGTATTTTTGGGCGCGGTGCAGTTGGTTCGCTATCGAAGCCTTTTTTGTATTAGTCCGCGGGAACGGTGATGCGGTTTTCTCGCCTGATGACCCAAATAGCATCGTTTTTAATGCATTTTCACCGAATTTGCGTCATCGGAGATTGCGAAAAAGTTATCACATGACTTTTTTATTTTTTTCATTTTTCAGAGACACCATTTACTAAGCTTTCTCAGCATATATGCCGTGACCCCAGGAAAACTCGTTTTTTCCGAGCAGGTTCGATCAAAAAAGTGTAAAAAAATGATAATTTTCTGATGCCAAATTTACATTTTACTATGGTTTCTACCCAAAATAAAGGGACAACGGACAATACCGATAAATACATCGGAAAACAGCAGAAAACCGCTTTTCGACCATGTGATTACATTTTCCGTCCTACTTTTCTCGGCGGAATTGTAGCCCGTCGACCTGAGGGTGTCGGCCTACATACGAAATCGCAAAAAAACTCCGGTCCGAGACCTTACGCCCAGTGAAACAGAAAACTTGTTACCCTTTGTGCTCCAGTAGTTCATAAAAGGCCGCCCTGAAGGCCTGCGGTACCCGGATGGACCAACAACGCCGCCTACCGGTTAAAATTAGAACTGAAACAAGCCGCGCGCAGTGCAGTGGGGAGCTCTAGCGAATTGTTTGTGAAGTACAGGACAGCAAAGGATGCACACCTGTGTACGTGTGACGTTTGCCCCAGGTAAAGACATGCGATTACCATGGTGGCGACCCGGAAGTGATAAGGAATGACCTCTGCAAGCTGCTGTTGTGTGATTCTATGGACATGATTTGATTGCTCCACGATCGCAGAGATTCTTCCAATCGGTACTGAAGCACAGATGTCCACGTTGAGATTGATTGAACGGATTCAACAAGGACTTTAGAGGCAGATAACTGTTAACGTTTTGTGGTAAGTGCTTATCTTCGTCTAGTAAGAATCCGTGTAAATATGCATTATATTGCTAGGTAACTGGGACAACAAGCGAGACAGTTACTGATCAGCCGCCGAAAATCCAGTCTACAATAAGCAAGTACCTTTACCGTGATACCATTCGTGATTACAATGCATCAATTTCTTTATCGTCGAATTCCGTGTGTCATTTTGTCACTCGAGAGCAGTGTAGTTGATAATGGATTCAATAATGGGCATACCATTGAGATATTCTATTGTCTGACATGCTCATTAAAGAAAGATTGAATTGAACCCAATTCATACGGATGACCTCGTGTTTCAAAAGGAAGGATATAACGTTACGTAGAATCTTTGCCCTTCGTGTCACTGTAATACTATTGATTTCAACATATATATTATATATATAGGCACAAGATACCAGTGATAGGATTCAAGGATGACCGACCTTTTTTCTATCTCCACGGTCAGGTAATCAGAGAGATTAATCTATATAAAGTTACAGTCTAAAATTAAGAACCCAAGAAAACTACTCAGGGTACCGATAAAGTCTAGTCTACGTGGACAGGTGGTCGCTGTAGACAACGGGGGGGGGGGGGGGGGGAATTATCCAAGGGACCACCAAACAGTGGTCACATTGGCCAGACGGTCCATATGTAGAGGTCCAATGTCTGTACAGGTTTGACATTTATATCAGAAAAGACCGATCAGTCTTAGTAACACAAATGAAGTGGGTTCCGATCCCGAAACATCTTGTGGCATCGCCCTCGCTGTGGCTGCCGGGACCGTTCCTTTTCCGCCGCGGGTCAGATACCCGTATTATCCCCGATTTTGTGTGGTTTGACGGTCAGAACGACCCGGGAGGCCAGGGCCCGCCAGGGTTTTCACATTTCTTCAGCTGCCGGGCGCCATTCTGTTCGCAGACGAAGGAAAACATATCAGGACGTGAGGTGATTGTGTAATATATGGATTAGTACGCCTGTTATTCTCCAAGCAGATGTTGGGGTGAAAGATCGTCATGTTTTCTGATGGCTGCGCCTCTCTGACGGCCCCTCACCCTATAATAACTGCCAGAGAAGCCAGACAGTCGTAAAAACGTCACGATCTTCTAACCCAGTATTGTAGTGGATATTATGATTAAAATCAATGATAGCTAGTAGTTTGTTTGTTTGTTTGTTTGTTTGTTGTTTTGGCCCTGTGATGCGAACGTTTTTTTATATCGTCTCCATTTCTCCATTGACGAGCAATGTATATGCCCACGCCGTCTTTCACTTGCTGTAATTACATTCATAATTTGTGTAAGACAACGCCGGCGCTGAAATGTCCGTTAATTGGGTCAGTATTGACCGTTTGAGAAACTGGGGGCGTGGTGAGCGTTGTGGTGTAGCCTCTAGCAGGCCCCGAGGATCGCTGGGAAAATAGTGGAAATTGGCCAAATAGAGTGAATTGTATGAAGGAAGTCAGCTACGGATAGAGGGTCCAATCTGCAATCCTAGGCCTGCGAATGAAACCCTCAATGGCCAAACTCCCCTACAATATTCTCCCTAAAGCCGGCGCGGTTAGTCTGGTAGAGACTAGTTGTGGTGTATCAAGTTCTCTTACATAGAATCGGCTCCATGCGGTTTTGAAGAGGATCGGCGATATCCACATGAATACAAAATCCAAATCAGACTAACTGTAGGATGTCAAAGATAAACGGTACCACAGCAATGACACAGGCATGCTAATGCTCTCTGACGTCACCCTAACCCAGACGCCTCTTTTCAGTATGTTGAATCCTTCATATAGCCACAGAAGTTGCATAGCGAGCGCTACGTGACAGGAATATCGTAACACTAGGGCTTGTAATGTATGACCAAACCGGGACTGTAACGCTAGAATGGGACTCCAAAGTCATGCAAGACGCTGCCAACAGCCCTCATACCAAAGTGCTGCCATCATCTCCCGAGATGAGAAGGGTACCTTCTAATGGTATTCTCCAAGCAGAGGTTTCGGTCGAGAAGGCTAGGAGTGGACGCGATTTTTAACGTTTCTCCCCCTCCATTTGGACTGATTATATATGTACTTATGGAGCTTGCAAGAGTTGATCGCACGATGTAAACGGTCTTATTGAATCTGTGAAACACTCCCCAAAGTAATCAGTTTCCTTTAAGAAAACACAATGTGATCAGACCAGTGCCCCTTTTCTTGTGTTTGGCTGAGTTTCCTATGCTACCCGGGTCCACTCCCTTGTGGACCCCTAGTGGACAGAGCACCGCTGAATACAAAGGTCGCTTTTATTCACAGAAATGTTGTTAAGCGGTAGAACAATAGTCTCCAAGCCGACCTATGGGTTGCAAAGACCGTATCCAACTGGCAGCAGGAGTTGCTATAAACAAGGAGGTTAGCTATGAAATTCCTTCTGCCAGTTGGATACGGTCTTTGCAACCCGTAGGTCTGCCTGGAGACTAGTAGAACAAGGAGCGGGTATGGGTCGTTACCTTTTTCTTTGCCAGTTATCCTTGGCGTTGCATCTTACTGGTTGGGGTTACAAGGGGTGGCGGCCCTAGTGGAATGGGAGTATAATCATGCTACGCTTTCTTGACGCTATCCTCACGTTTAGCCCCCATCTCAATGGACCCATGGCACGCTGGCGGTGTCTCTGCGGCCAAACGAATTTCATAGACAAAACGAATCTTTTTAAGCTTTGTGTGTTTCGTTGTCTGTTTGGTCATACATGTACTTGTACGTTTTGAATGATATTCCCAGTCAAGGGTAACACAAATCCAGTATAGGACACAGCGACGCCGCCAGCGTGCCGCGGGTCCAGTAAGAGGGGGGGGGGAGTTGTATCCAAAAACCGCTCCCCATCCAAAACCCGCTCTGAAGCGGTTTTGGGATATCCAAAACACGTCCCAAGCCAAGAGTGCAGGTTTGGAATATCCCAGATGTGCTCCAGCGGAGCGCGTCTGGCCGGGATAAGCAAGGGTGTCTATCCAGATCGTGCTCTTGGGGGAGGAGCTTCGTGTTTTAAAAGGTGGAGATTATCTTGCATGTGATTATCGTATGTGTTTAATTTTAGGATCAACAGTTGCGAGAAAAACAGTGGATATCGTTCGCCGTGATTCAGCACAGCATGTCTCACCAAGTCGAACCAAATATGGAAACCCGGGCGTAAACAATCACAGCTGGCGGGCGTCAACAGAAGAGCGAATCATGTATATGCAGGAACGCGAAACAAATATGGAAACCTGGGTGTGGATAATTACTGCTTGCGGCCCTGTCAATCACCATGATTGATTGTACCATTGCACCAATTATCGCACATTACTTCACCGGAAGAAGCACATTTGGGATATCCCAAAGTGTCGCCATTTGGAGACACAATGAAGAGCGACATCTTTAGATAGTACAGGGGTGTGGCTTTAGGTCTCCATTCCACTAAAAGGCTATCGCGCTGCGCTCTCGCTGCGACCTAAATCGGATTTGTCTAATCCCTGATTTCATTACTGAACATCATGCAAAATATAAACGTATGGCTGAAAAGACAACAAAACACACAAACCACAAAAAATTCATTTTTGTCTATAAAATTCGTTGAGCACTATATATAAAATTCGTTGAATTTTAGGTCGCAGAGAGAGCGCCGTCCTAGTGGCATGGGGGTACATTTGTATAAGAAACGCCAAAAAGCCATACTCGAGACACCAACTCTAACCGATTAATCTGCTTCGACCACTTGTAGACTTACCTTTCCGTACCGCACCTTTCCCGCGAAATGTCTTTTACGGCCTTACTCCTATTTTACGTCTTTCTCCGTAATCGTAAACTCTTTCCCGGGTCTACCTTTCTACTATAGTAACTCAGAACAGGCCATAAGATACCAAGCAAGACCGATTCATCTGCTTGCAGATTCGGGAAAGGTTAATCTAGATCTATATAGTCTCTCTCAGCGTCAGCGGGACAAGGGTTAACCTTTCCGCACCTTCCCCGCGCCCCTGTTAGATGGAGACCCAGCTGGTCGTGGAGCGGCTGACGGAGGCGGTGGAGGTTCTGCGGCAGGTGGAGACGAACCTGCGCACCAGCAGCGACGAGGTCTGGCACACCAGACGCCCGGACGGGAGGAAGGTAGGACATTTACGGAGCTCTCACACTGTTTTCACATCGTTTGGTTTGTAAAGTTTTGACTACATGCTATGCCATATTGGTTTGATTATATGGATGACATCCGCGCGCGCATCAATTTTTCAAGGAAGAGGTTCAACCAAGTGGTTTGGACCTCTAATCCCGGCTCTGTAGCTAACCCGATATGTACGCTACTGGAAAGGGTCGCAGTCCCTAGGATATGTAAGTCGTTCACTGCACTTGTCGGAAAGAGTTAGAGGAATTTCCCAGGTACAAATTGACTCTGTAACTACTGTACATAGCGCCTGTCTTCTCGGTCACGACTTTTTTTTTACAACCATCGTGTTTTTACATATTGTCAGGTTTGTTAAGTCAAGTACCACATGTTCCGACAAAAAAGATAACTGAGCATTCAGTTGACGGTATGGCTGATTTTAGGTAGAAAATATCAATGCTATGCTATGAAATAACATATGAGTGAAAATAATAAAAGCCCTAAGAGACCAACTCCGACTGCTTATATATAATAACTGCTTGTAGACTAACCAGACACCGGACGGGAGGAAGGTAGGAAATTGACGGAGCTCTCGCCCTCCTTTTTTTCGAACCGGTGTTATGGCCAACTCGGTAGTCAGTCAGAGTGTTCGCCTTTCACAGTGTTACCGGGTAGGACGTGAGGTTCCCAGGCCTAGTCAAACCAAACGCTTTGGCAACTTTCTCTGCTTAGCACTCAGTATTTGGGGGAGAATATGCTAGTTGAACACACACGCAACACTACAAATGGACAGAAAATCCTATACTAATGAATGGTTATCTAAGTAATGAAGATGGTATCTACAGTAGGTTCCCGGTGAGTCAGTCAAAATAAGACACAACAAAGTCAAGATGGCCAAAAAGATACATTTATAGCTCAGTTAAAATTTGGAGTGACAGCCTTTGCAGCTAAATGATTGTAGGTGTTTTCCAGCCCGAGGTAAAATGTTCTGCAGCGTTTTCATTAATTCTCGATTATTCTGTGGGCCCATTGTTATCAGGCAGTATCGCTGTTGTAGCAGGTTGAGTTGGAAATATTGAAAACGTTTCCCCTTCCCAGGTCCGAGTTCTGATCCGAGCCTCCATCATCTCCCTGGGAGAGATCGACACCGTGAAGCAGGAGTTCTCGGCTGACGTCTGGCTCGCCGCCTGGTACAAGGAACCGCTGCTCAAGGGCAAGAAACACCGAGAGGTGAGTAATGCTACGGTCACAATCGGAAAAGGGGTCCCACCGGCTAGTTTTCCGATTGTTGTTTTTTTGTGGTCACATTCGGGCGTGACCCCTACGTTGTCCCATTGAAAACCCTGCGACAACCGGGCTATTTTGGGGAACAGGCGACCCCCGGAATTCTTTAAAACTTGGAGTTTAAATCAACCCGGGACCCGGTGAAAAATGTAGACGAAGTAAGCTAACCGTGAGATCACCGAGAGGTACCCCCCAGCCCCAGCCCCACCTACACCCTCAAAGTTCTTCACCTTTCTTTCTACCCGCCCAAAGGGCTAATTGCAATGCATAACAGGTGACTTGGGGAACAAGGTACTAACTTAAAGAAAGTCAGTGAAAGAAAGTGCTCACACGTACATAAATTCACGTATCCTCAGGAGGTTGACTGGGACGACCAGTGGCACCCGCGGATCGTCTTGTTTAACGCCGTGTCCGTGGACAAACACGAGAAGAAGCACCACCTGATCCTGGAGGAGGGCGATGACGTCCCCATCGTGCAGCAGAGCAACAGGATCAAGGCCACCTTCAAGGAGCCCATGGAACTCTTCGACTTTCCCTTCGACCATCAGGTAGTCTTAAAAGGCACTTTAAGACGTTCGGTTCAGAATAATAGTAATATGATGTAGACATCCCACATATGAGGAGATAACCCTTACTGTGTACAAATAGGTCAATATATAAAAGAAAACCTAGAACGATTTGCTGCAAATAATGATACGTTGGATTCAACATGTTGATTCATTCTTCCCCTTCGACCATCAGGTAGGTGTATAATGGTTTATTATCGAATTATCACTTGTCCAACAGCTTGCAGCCATACATGTACAGACATCGCAATAGCTCTATTCCACATTGATAATGTGGTACACACGTTAAAATTACGAAATACAAACACATCATAATAATTTATGGTCTTAGTGTCTTTAATACCAACCTACCTACCTAGTCCATTGAGTGCTGGGTCGTTTAGTTGGGGGGGAGAAGGTCTTGAATACGAGCTACTTAAGCTTACGCTTTCCGTGGGATATAAGAGTTCCTCTTGTCAAAAAAATGCTAAATGTCCTTTTTTCACGCAGGAGCTGACCATCCAACTGATGTCCGACTGGCCCACCTCACAGGTTGAGTTTGCCAAGAACATGGGGATCAAAGACACCATCAGAACGGACACCTTTACAGGTAAAATGGTAGAAACGGCCCTTTTCATTGTTTTTTTTTATTATGGCGCTTCTCAGCTGAGCACAATGAATGACAATCAATTACGTTTGTAACATATTAAAAAGGCAATACAGATATTTCTATTTATTCATTACACATATTGGAAGGAAGAATAAATGTGTGTCATGGTACAGATGGCGAACAGGGTCTCTTTCGACAGAGAATCCGATCAGAATGCTGAGAATGTGTGTAATAAATCCTAACTTTCATCCCAACCCATTGATCAGATGATAACAAAAGAGTGACATAAATCGAGGTTGAAAACTTCTGACTATCTTTCAATGGAATATCATTACATTCACAGACTTCGATCCGATTTCTACCGGTTGAATCGGAAATTCTACTAGATGTCAATCTTTGCCCTAAAGTATGTATCCACTTGAACACCCAAATATCTGATGTATATATAGTTCTCCAATACTTTAGAAATACGTTTGATTCAAGTTATCCATATTTAAATGTCATAATTTTACCTACTGGAATACGAAATATTACGCATATCATTGTCACAGTTTCACTGACTATTCAGGTAAACTTAGTGTTCATATGAGTACGTTTACGCTGCAGCGATTTGTATGTAGAATTGAAATGAAGTTCGTCATTCTCCGAGAAAACGAAACATTCCCTCTTCCCCCGGGCCCAGGTTCGCATGAGTGGGAGCTGTACGGACACCTCCTCTGTAAACCCGCCATCACCGGACAGCACCAGTCCACGTCACACCAGAGATACGCTCTCTACAACATCACCGCGCATGTGCAGAGGAAAATGGGGTTCTACGTGTGGAACATCGCTTTCATCATGGTAGGAAAATGGCAAACGTTGCCTTTGACATAAGCTTTAAAAAATGTTGATTAAATGTGAATTTTGGATTATCTTTATTTGATGCTATGCAACCTCAAAATAGGAATGCTGATCCTAGCTGATCACCATCGTAATATTGTATAACTTCAAGAAAAATGAAAGAGGCGAGCCAAGCATCATTGCCACTTCTGTTGATCACATTTCATCCGAACTCCCTCCTTCAGCTGCCCAGATAGGTCTTATTTTAATCTTTTTTCTTCAAACATTAGAGGAACAATGACTCCGGTAACCACCTAGGTCCTCCTCCCTCAAACATGTCCAACTAACGTCTTTAGTCCGTTAATTGTAATGACTCCCGTTTTCAGTTGTGTTGCCTTTCGTCTGCTCTCTCCTTGAAGGTAAACTCTTCCTCCTCCTCGGTTGACCCCCTTCTCCTTTCCATCTACCAAGTAGACGGACGATTTTTGTGCCTAGACAAACAGTTTGTTTCGATTATATTAACAACACCGGCCCCAGTTAAGTACTAAATGTTACCAAATGCCAAGAGATTTCCAGCCATAATTCATTCCTGGGCCCCACTGTAAAACAGTGTCTTACACTAAGTTGGGCTACCCTGGCTAAACAAAACAAAACAGAAAGATAATTCTAATAATTTCCGTTGAATTTTCCCCCAGTTCTTGATCATGGCGCTGTCCTTCACGGCCTTCTCGGTGCCGCCTAACGAGCCGGCCGATCGCCTGAGCGTCACCCTCACCCTCCTGCTGACGTCAGTAGCCTTCAAGTTCGTGGTGACGCAGAGTCTCCCAACCATCTCCTACCTCACACTGCTGGTAAGTAGTGCAAGCCTCATCTCTCAACTATCTATGCACACGATAAGCCAATAAACCAACATGATGCTGGTAATCATAAACCTACATCTACTTCTAACACAGTCACACAACTGGTAAGTACGAACTCATGTTTTCGATTAGCCGCATCTTCCAACAATCTCCTGCCTCACACTGCTGGTAAGTATGAACCTACATCTTCGATATGCAAGCCGCATCTTCCAACTATCTCCTACCTCACACTGCTGGTAAGTATGAACCTACATCTTCGATATGCAAGCCTCATCTTCCAACTATCTCCTACCTCACACTGCTGGTAAGTAGATATTTACAGCTTTTGGGAATTGTGGACGATCGTAGGGCTTGGTTTTATTATTAGGTTCTATCGCGAAGGCTAATTGCAAGTGAACAAGTATAAGTACAGCCTTAAGATAAAGTGCATTTAAACACACAATAGAAGAGGAATTGAGGAACTAATTCACTATGAAATATTATGTTTGCTAATGTCGGGTTGACCTATGTTAACAAAAAAAAACATGGATCTTTGGCAAAACGCTTTTCATTCACACATTTTAAACAGGGAAACACAACTTACATTAAAGCTAATTCTACCCTACAGATGGTTCCTTTTATTAGCCAAGCAGTCTTATTTGGCACTGTTTACCAAATTCCATGTCTGATGTACTTGTAATGATAATCTCTACCACACAGGACAAGTACGTGCTCTTGTGTATGATCTTCCAATGCCTGATGGCGGTGCAGAACGCCCTGGCCTCCATCATGTCCAACGCCTGGCTGTTCGACGTCATCTCCATGGGCGTCCTGGCAGGCGTCGTCTTCTTCACTCACCTGGTCTTCGGGGTTCTCATGTTCATCAAGGTAATGTTTCTTAGTTTCCTACCTACCTAGAACCTGGACGTATTTATCTATACTATATAAGGGTTTATTTTACACCTGTCTTCTGACTCATTTTCAGTCACTAATGAAAGATAGTGGATGTAATCTGGAACATCTAAATCTTTTGAGAATTTATCCAGTTGCTTGATTTATTTTGGCTTACCTAGTGTTCTACCTGGACGTATAACCTTCATCGACCTACATAAACAGGAGTACAGGGTAGTTAGAGCATCTCTCCAGACTTTTCGTTCCACTGCCATCTCTCCAGCTGAGGCAAAATTAGTTCAACTCTTATATGTTATCAAAGATATATCCATAGTTGCGGACTTAACCTTGTGTCAAGACATTACTTTAAGGTAACGTAACAAAAATTGTCTCTATTTTTGCTGTTTCATTCAGATACGAGGCACAAACAAGCAGCTAGGACAGGCAGACAAGGAGTACCTGGTAGGTCAGCTATTATTGAGTTTCTGAAAGATTTCGTCAGAAATAATTGATCACAATTTATGTATTTCAAATACAGCAAGTGCCAATTTCATCCTTGAGATATTGTGACCGTTTTGAGTAACCCTCAAAACCACATCGAAATTGTATGTCATAGAGTATGTAAACCAAACATAGTGCCTTATCAACGATGTTTATATACTATGACGACGACAATATATCAAGGTTAGCAAAAGTAGCAAACGTTCTGTAGACCTTGGGAGAAAGAAAACAAATTGTACGTGCTTGTGTGTATCAACTTTTTCCTTCCTTGCACAACAGAACCTCTGTGAAAACATCGATCGATTTTACAAGAGGACGAAGTGCACCATATCAGGGTTCACCGATGAGGAAGTCGAAGCGATCGTGGGTCAGACTGAACTGGCCGGCGTGGAGAATTCCAAACAAATGGGAATAGACGAAACGAAAACGGTGAGGGTCCAAGTTTCTTTAACGTTTTGTCCTTAAAGGGTAAGGCTTCATTTTCTGTTGCTAACTGTGTACTTTGAAAAGTTGTCTAAATGATTATACAACTAATTACAATAGCTGAACATCTTTGACATATAGAATAGTCTGAACGCTATTTTCCTGTCTACCGATGACATATCATTCGCTGCAGGTAGTCTCTACCAGACTAACCGCGCCGGCTATAGGGAGAACATTTGCCGGGGGACTTTGGTCATGGAGGGTAACATTCGCAGCCGCAGTTGCAATATTGGACCCTATTTCCATAGCCGACCCCCTTCATACAGTTGACCCTATTTGGCCAATTTCTACTATTTCTATTTTCCCAGCGACCCGCAGAGGCTTGGACCCTATCTCCATAGCCGACCCCCTTCATACAGTTGAGTCTATTTGGCCAATTTCCACTATTTTCCCAGCGACCCGCAGAGGCTGGTAGAGTCTACGCTGCAGGCACGTTGTGTGCACTTCTCTCTTTCCAATCACATTTCTGGGCACAAAGTCGGAGAAAGAAAACCTATATTCTTGATTGTAAGCGTCTTCATCTGTCAGTATCTCCTCATCTTGACGAGTATGTTCTTGACTCTTTCCTTCTACCTCACCCTGTCTTCTCTAGGCCTAGGAAGGTCTTCTAGTTCACAGCACGCATCATCACAGAGTTGATGTAAGTAGGAAGCACAGGATCTCCCTATTCTTGATTGACCGTGCTTTGGGTTGTCAGATTGCCCAATCATTGGTCTTTTATTGATCTGTATACTTACAATACAGAATTTGAGGATCCTTGGCTGATAATCTTTTCGTCGTAAAAGACACATCAATGCACCTGACGAAGTAGGTTCTTCTTTTCCTCTTTTCAGGATACACAGCTTACTAACTTACCAGGTTCCGTGCAAGATATGCAACCTAGCAGAACCAACAAGTATCATGTCTGAACAACGAATCTGCTTGCAGATGCATCTCTCCTCTCAGCACACTCAAGGATATGTATCCAAACTAGTTACAACAGAGATATGACTCAATAGTGAGAAATCTTAAAACATACTCAATTAGAGCTTAACTATGTAAACATAACATGTCGGTTGCATGTCTTCCAGTCATGGCATGTGATGATTTTTTCTCGACACAAGAAGTTGTACAATCAGATAAAGAGCACCATACATAACTCATGAGGATTTGTCAAAGCCAAGAGAAGCAGTCTGCTGCCATGTCATGGAACGCACCGTCTTTCTTCAGTATGTTGTCAATTTGGAATAATTCTGTGCCATCCGCCTAAGGAATATGTTTACCAGTGTGTTTTCGTTTTCGTTGTACACGTGTATAATTACATTTTGACAGAATCGACATATCAATGATATTGATGTTTTGCAAATTTTGCAAAGACCCATTGATTTAACGGTGTCATATCGATTGTTTATGAAATGACATACATGATGCAATATTACGTTTTCATATCGTTGTTTTGCCTTTGTGCAGTTGTTTGGATACCGATGTAGAATTCACTTTTTCGTACAATTTTTAACATAATGTATGGATGTCAACACAAATATCTACGTAGTCTGAAACCATCCAGATGTGCAAATACTTTTGGCACCACCAAGATCAATTTAAATACATATTTCGTTTTTAAGTATGTTCTAACTTCTCTTGTTTATTGCTCTGGGGCAAGAATAGGCAATTGGTTTGATGGATCATCAATAAACTGCACATTATGTTTAGTTCGATGCTCTGTCTATTTCTTGATTTAAATGTTGTTGATGATTTTGTATGTACGCAGAAGTGAAGGGTACGGGTATTGTGTTCTCCCAGTCCAGATGTTTGAAACGTGACAAATAAGGGGATCAAGTTTATCCAAAGAACAGTACTGGGTATTTTGTTCTAGGCTACAAATAAAAAAATCTACAAAATAAACATACATGTATGTATGCATCTCTCATAGATTTGTAATGATCTGAATTAGAAGGTCAACATCTCATTATGCATACGTTGGAATGAATGATTGATCGAATGATCTAAGAATAGATCATTGCTAGTCATATAGCCTCGTGGAGATTGTAAAGTGGGTTCATTCATATGGCCTCATGGAAGAGTGTTGAGAATACATTACTGTGAGTCGAACGGAGGCAACGTTCGTTTGAATGTTGGTTATGTTTTTATTGTTTTGCTTCCGGTGTCACAGGTCACACCCAGCTAACGCGACTAGGGCTTGGGTGTTTTGCTTCCGGCGTCCAAGGTTATACGCAGCCAACATGGGAATAAAATATTGTTGACTAATAACATGGATGGCCCTTATTCGACGTTTCCTTCCTAAGATTAAAGATTAATCAACTTAAATAGATAACACGAATAATTCGAACTTAAGATTTACCTGTTGTTTACATGACACAGAATAGAATCCATTCCAAGTCACCAAGAGGGTTGTTATTGTTCTAATTTACAAATGTTTTCAATCTATTGTAATTATTTGTGTGAGAGATATTATACTTTAGAAATTTTTTTATGTGATTTCTACTTAGACAGACAGAAGGGCCGGATTAGCACCTACTTTTATGGGGGAAATCACCATTCTACCATTCTTAACCATTTTCTACCATTTTTTGGTAAATATTTGTAAACGTGAAAGAATCACATAGATGTTTTAGAAGTTATTCTAAATAAAGAGATTTTTGTGCAGTTACTTTCAAAATATTTCTAAATTATCTGATTGATTTCAAATAAATTCATATCTTTATATTCAATCTTTAGAAAAATTTAGAACTATTGTCAGCCAGATATTCTTTTATTAGAAATTTTTCTAAATTATTACAAATATTATCATAAAACCCTCTTGGTGACTCGGAATGGACTCTACCTATAAGCAATAGTTTTGAAATGTGTATGTCTTTACTCTCCGTGTGAAATCAATGCAAAATGGACAACCCGAAAGCTGGGAGTATTTCCATTCTCCATATAGCTCTTGATTCCGTTTAAATCTATTTCACTTCGTTTGTGACACACTAATATGTAAACAACACAAAAGATATCTAGCTATAGATAAGTGACAACCATTCTTTGATCAGATAATGTTCCATACATTTCTTGGCACGTACGCGTTTAATTTGGCCCTCGAGTGAAGATCATTCAGTTCGCTGGTCGAGATAATTATGGAGCACTTATCGTTGTGACAGCTTGATTTGACAGGAGATAATGGTTGAATTATGTTTCGGAACAACGGATTGAACATGACAAGTCACTTGTGGCTAGGAGTGTTTTTACGTCAATGAATGACGACAACAGCTCTTCATATGAAGGAGCTCTCCAAAATGCTGTTTTTAACATTACGATTCAGACATATCATATTTTTCAACAAAGATCCAACGTGACATATTTGACCACCATTCAATTAAAACAAGCGACTAATTTTACATTATCTGGTTACATGATCTCATCAGGCATAATGATTTCAACTTGAGGACCTTGCCCGGACTACTTTAGACTAATCACTGCGCTGTTACACATATCCCACCGCTGCCACCATGTTGTGCTCTTATGTCTATGCAGTCCTTGGTCTATGGATGCTGCACAACAATAAATATTGGAGACAGCTCTCACAGCCGTGTCTATCCTATTTGAATCCTACGCGATTACCAAGCATCCATAGACATCAGAGCACAATAGCAAACCCCCGCTTTCCGGGCCTTGTATGGCCCCTCCCGGTAGATTCTGGGGGCGGCCCTGTTGAGCCTCGGATGGGCGATTCAATCAGGCGACCAGATGTTGTGCCAGACAGACACGCGTTCAGTTTTGCAAAGCAAACGAGTGAAGATCATTCAGTTAGATGGTTGACTTGATTAGGGAGCACCCGGGAGCATCTTTCTTTGGCAAAGACTGTGACAACTTAATTGTGCAATTATAAGTCTCAAGAATCAAGGACTTTAGGACGTAACGAGTACTTTTTTGTCCCCCTGGTATGTTTCCGAGGCTCATCAGAATATGACGAACAACTCACCGCGTGAAAGGAGAAAGTGTTGTTTTTAATCTACTTTTCACGTGAATTGACTTGTCACCTGAGATCAATTACCGGTGACAAATGAGTTTCCACTCATTTAAACAGCGCACTTTGAGGTTAGCGCTGGCAGACAGCAGGGCATAGGTGTGAACAGAACTCTGAGAGTTATGTCAGTATCTAAATAGGTAAATATCCCTTCAACATTACTAGCTAATTTCTACGTACATTGTTTTACACATTCGACAGCTCGTGTATGCCAAGAGACAGGCAATATATGGGCATTGCGTTTCCAAACCTTTAGAAAAACAAACATTGAATGATGTTTGAATGATTTTTTTAGGTGTATCAAATATATATTTCCCGTGAAAAGATGAATATGCCACTTCTACCCAGCATATAAAACCTGAGTCCATAACATTACTTAGATAGTCTCTCTATGGCGTTCTGATGACATACCAGTACCAGGGATGGCAGCCGAGCCTTTCGATGCACGATGGATCTGGTGGTGCTCCACAACCTGGGAGTACAGACACTTTTAAACACCACACCGAAATGTGTAACAGTTCTTGATTAAATAGACATCCCTGTACCTGTCCCAATCACAAATCATTATGCGATGTTAGCGTTAAGGATGAGAAGACTCACAACACTCAGATGACAGATCTCCCTCATTTTACGTCAACATTCTATCTGTTCAAAAATCATACATTAATCAAGTGACAAAAGGCAAGGACGTCATATTTAAATTCATTGCGGCTATCAAAATATGATCCGTCAAGGCTACATGGACATACAAATTTGTACCTCTCAATCCTATTTTTCTAACGTACGATGTGCAAGAAACGAAACAGACAAAAAACTTCCCGCATACCTTTTTATTAGCAGAGGAAGAAAGTGACAACAGACACCCACCATTTCTAGCGTTTCAATTCCACAAAGTTTCCATTGTCAATATGATTATTTCTGTATCTTAAACATTCAAAGACTAGTATCAACTATGATGTATAGTTCCGTATCTATATCTGAATTACTCAGTCAGATAGACTCTTCTTCATACAGCAAGGACAATATCAAATAATATTTTGTTTAAACTTGTACATTTGGTGCTTATTACATAACTTGGTGTGTTTTTAATTCGTCATAAACAGAATCTCATTCTTTGGAGTAGAAAGAGGGTAGTCACAGCTAGAATATCTTCAGGTTCGGTTATCTATATCATTGTGGATGTTAGTCATTGATCTTAATCTAAAAATATATAGTGTTTACTACAGGACTAATAAACATGATTCAATAAGACTGAATAAACGTGATTCACAGCAGCCACACAGTTCTATACAATAATTGTAATGTAAAACACTAAAATGGTAGCACTATGATGGATAACATACAACAAAGGTAACTGCTACACTACACGTGCACAAAGGAGAGAGAGATAACTTACAAAGTTCCTAGATCTTTGCCATGATACCATACAAAATATGCAAAAAGCTACTTTTTCCTTTAAATGTTGTACATAATGCACAACAAGCAAATGTTAACAGCATAACGTTTCTATAACGTTATTTGTTTTGATAACTATTTCTACTGTGGGATACATGGTTATTGAAATTAGGAAGGCGATAAGTGAAGTAAGAACCGAACAAGCAACGGATTTACCTACACAGTAATATCTCTAAAATATAATATTCTATGCTAAAATCTACGTTCAATAACGCTTTGTGCTTATAACAACTGCTTTCATCTGCCTTCCAATTACTAATGAATGATACAATTTGAATCTAACTTTCTAAACTGACTTACCCTCAGAATGCAGCAGTAGGTGCACCGGTGATACATATTGAATCTTTAAAAGAAAGCACGACTAAATACACCACAAGTAATCGTAATAACTTTCCTATTACACATTGATACTGACTATGAATACTACACTTGTGATCATCAACATCAATCTGACTTTGCATCATACTGATGTGATAATGGGACTACAGACAAAACGGCCGGCCGGCCACGTTGTCTGAAAATCACGCTCTACTCGTTCTACTCCATGTCACTAGAAACGTTTTCTTTTCATTCTCGTCATCTGGTCTGATCAGAAGAACTCAGGTGTCTATCTCCCCCTCCTCAGCTAGCGGCACGCATTGCACGGGAGGTGACTGCCTGGATGTGGCAAGATCAGAGGGGGCATCCCCAATGGTACCTCCGGGATCTGACTTCGGCCGCGAGCAGCACGGTGGGACTGCGACTGTTTGGCGATGGATTGTAATCAACGGTTAGGTTAACAAGAGGTCCGAAGATAATACAATACATCTGTGTCTGCGTTTGCTTCACTGCGATGCGAAGCCCTTTTCCATGACCACTTGACTTAACCACATTACAAGGAATAACACATTGCACCTATCATTCCCGTTAGCCTCGCAAAAGTACGGTATCTTTTACTCTAATAGTCAAATTTCAGGAAACATGCTATCAAGCTTGAATTGCATGTCATTCAGCCTCTGAAAGAGTGATTTACACAATAAACCATCAAATCGACCATTCAATGATAATGAAAATGTTACTTAAAACTTGGTATAGATAGGAAACTCACGATTTTCATCAAATAAATGTCAACAATTAGGCCAGTAAGCCTTTCGACATGCAGCATCAGTGTAAGTAAGGCGTGCAGTGCAGCTGATACCGAAACGTTGTCAAAGTTCTTGTGAATGATTGAGATGTTGGAACGTACCTTTCTCGCAAATGTAGTTTTTGCGCAACCAGCACCAGTGGTTGTTCCAATCGTAGTTGAAGCCGAAGGCTGGGCCCGGGCGAATCTCAACACATTCCTCAAGTCCAGGCAAGTCCGGTTGGATTGGAGTGTGCCAGTCTTCGTAGTCACCAGCTGCTAGCACGCTGCCGTCACTCCAGATCCAGACATGATTTCCCTGTTGATGAAATGTGCAAACATTGTGAGGAGATTAGGTGTTATGAGATCTGTATTAACTTAGTTGTTATTGACGAAAGAGCTTGTTCCTAGTAACGAAACAATAGACAATGATGAAAAGATTGGTCCATCGTCTAAATGATTGTCATCTATTCAACACTCCCAGAAACGTTCCTTTATTGAACTTACTGTGAACATGGTCAACATTTGAACGAGCTCAAAAGGTGATATATATATATATATATATATATATATATATATATATATGCAACACAAACTTACCACAGACGTCAGATCATCCAGTCCTATCCAAGTGTTGTCGTTGTAGGTGGTTTGGATGCGGTTGTCGATGAAGGCGTCAAATGCAGCGGACTTGATGACCACCAAACGGGCGCCTTCCTCTTCGCAGGTCTGTTTGGCCCTCTTGTAACTTTTACGATCTTCAGAGAACCGCAGGCACGGCCCGTTCACCGCCAGTCGCTCGTAGTTCGCCGGACAGGCGTCTGTGGGTGACAGTTTGTAAAGTTAGACGATCTTCTTCATTTACTGTCAGTAGAGGAAGAAAAACGGAGCAAAAATGTTTTCCTTCCGTGAAACATTATGATGTAAACCAAGGGCCTTTTTTATTAGATCTATTATGGAAAATGGCGCAGTGACAAATAATGGGAACTTCATTATAGGACACGTTACAGTTTAAGGAACGCCCTACCACTGGAACTGTACACGGACATCCTCCAGGTTCCTCCGCACATTTCGTTCGGATTTCCGGTGCACGGACGGTCACATTCACTGTCGGGCAGCTGAGGACCTAGGTTGTTAAAGTTCACCTCTGTCCCACAGAAACATTCATTGGAATATTGGGTTGCTATATAAGGAAAAGAAAAATAATTCATGAACAAGGCCACCCTGGTGAAAGTATTCATCATTCCATTTTGTACTGCCCCAACTACACCCAATATCGTACCTCCCTCTTCAACAATTTAGGAAAACTGGCAGGATCTGTCTCAAACTTCAACGGTCTTCCTAATGATATCCTAGTTCATTTACTGCTCATCAAAGGTTCCCAATTTCTATCGGATTTTAACACCAATCTTTTACAGCATCTTCAATCATTCATAAGGGAAACCAAAATATTTGAGTAACAAATCTTCCATCCTACCAGTCTGACAGGCAGTGACTGCTTGCAATTTACCTGTATATGAATTTAAGTTTTCGTACAATTCATATGACTTTTGTTACTATGTGATTCATCTTACATTAATTTTTTTGTGCTTCGCTTGTCTGTAATTGTTTCAATGTACTTTTGTATTGCACTTTGTTTTGATGACGTGAGTTGTCATAACGGCTTGTCACAAAATGTTGCAATATAAAACTATATTGTGGAAACAGGCCCGGAAACTTCTATTAGCTTCTAAAAGCCACAAGTTGTTGCTTTCAAGATGTCAGGAGTCTTGTTGCTGTTCTTTAAGGACTCAAAGCAATAGATACGGTAGACAAAAATGAAGTACATACATGAAAATTAAAGGGGCGTAACAACTGTTATAAAGATACTTTTCGTTGAACTATTGTTGTGTTTTCAGTCCTGTTGCAGGCGAAGAATTGTGAAATGTTGCTTGATAAATGAGTTACTTTTTTGCCATCTTTATAGACTGTTAAAATAGGCAGAGCGACATTTCAGAGACTGATTTGAAGAACTTCTTCATTTCAGAATTGTCAGTTTTATATAATGTCACAAACACTACCTATGTTCTTACCTGCAGCAAAGGGGAAGCCCTGGTTGTTGCAGTGGTTCCAACAGAAGGCGCCCGTCATTGCCGGATGATTATAAATGGCGGCGTTGGGGAACTTACGGGCAGGATAGTCCTCAAAACAACCATGGTAACGCCGTATACCTATATACACAGAAACACATCGGAATTACATCGACTGAGCATGTGGTGACTTTCCACATCATGATAGTTAATACTAGTACTACTTGTGTTGCAATGCGCTCATAGAGCTGACATAACATACAAACTCAAATCAATTTGTACAAGTCACAAATCGCAAATCAACCGCACGACCTTGACGAAGAAAAAACACGCGCAAAACTAGGACAGTGTCATGTTTATCTTTTAAGATAAAAGTGTTTTCACTTAGAAATTCCGACACTTTAGGAAGTCTAGGGATGACCCGCGAATAGCGAAGCTGCATTGCACTACTTCTAACCACATTGTACTTGAAAAAGCATCATGCTTCACCTCAAATGAGGATCCTTTAAACGAACGAATAGGCATAACTGATTAAAGCCCGACAAGAAATGTATGGAGCACATTTTGCACCGATGGAAAATTACCTCTTGGCTTGTCGCAGCAGATCTGTTTGTGGATGCTGCCCGTGATGCCGTCCAGACGGTCGACGTCCGGCAGTGTGTACACATGATCGGGGCAGTTGGCGATGTCGTGCAGCTGGGCGTTGTTGACGCAACTCCCGACGCCGATGGCGAACGTCTGTACGCCCATCCCGTGCAGGACAGAGGCTGGCCCTGAGACGTCTGCTGAGTAGCCGTCGGTCAGGACGATCACCACGTCGGGAGCGTCCGCTCGGTTGCCGTTCATGGTCAGCAGCATGGTGTTGGCCACGTAGGTGAGAGCTGCACCGGTGGCAGTCCCTCCCCCTGGTGCTATTGTCGATAGAGGATCTATGGCGGCGAGTAGTACTGCCTTACTGTAGGTAAAAAGCAACAAAGGGCATCGCATATCAATTATGCTATTGTTCAAAATTGCTAAATAGATTTGTTGGTAACGGTACCATTGGCGCCTTTAGAAATGCACTTGAAAACGTAGGCTTACTTGCTAAGAAGAACGAAGATTCCAGCATTTCGCTGATGTTTTGCCATTATAGAAATGATAACATTCACTACAACGATAATCAAAGAGAGACAGATTTGTCGCATGTATCTAACTGAATCACCGGTGGAATCAATGTCGTATACAAGTTACAATATAGCATGCTGTGCTTTCTATCGAGGGACATACTTATCGTATTCATTCAGGTGGAACTCCAGCATCGGGCTGCTGCTGTATCTGAGTATACCAACTCGGGCAACCGTGTCTCCTATGACGAACCGGTCCACCAGTTCCTTAACGAAGTCGATCACCGGCGGGATGTCTCCAAACATGCTTCCGGAGTAATCCAGGACGAAGATGATGTCGGCGCTACAGCAAAAATCTTCCGGATCTACATTGAAAGACGTGATGAGGTAAGATGAATTTCATTCTTAACACTACCCTTGATAGTTGCCTGATATTATATCGCTATCAAGATACCAAACCGTGTGGTATAGCACGAATTTAATGCATGCAGGCTCCAGACCCCAAAAGTGCCAAATTTGTCAAAATAAATGTTTTTTCATTTTCATATTTTCAATGAGTGTTTTCGCGTCTTGCCTTTCACCTTACAGTCCACCTGCTTTAGGGAGAACAGTCATGGTGGAGTCCAGTCCACCATGACTGTTCTCCCTAAAGCTGGCATGCGTCTCCGAAAACACTGATTAATATAAAAATAAGTAATACACTACTTCAGTCACTCCCATATCACTCCTACCTTTACAGTCACAGACCAGGTCCGTTCCCGACCACGTGCCATCGGCCTGACATGTCTTGATTCTGTCACCGGACACCTCCATGGCGTACCCGCCCTCGTTGTGGCACCGGTAGGAGCAGCTCTCTCCGTTCCAGTACCAGGGAGCACAACCCTCCCTTTCAGTGCACGGCAGGTCCGGTGGCTCTCCACAAACTGGGGACGCGATTCGGAAATCGGACTCTTTTTAACATCGCAACCGAATATGGACAGTTCTTGATTAAAATCAAATTTGCTTACTTCATTCATTATTATGATTACTTATCAATTGCGATGTTAGCGTAAATGATTAGAAGAATCGGGTTATAGACAAATGTCCGTCATTTTACATAAAAATTCTGTTCGTTCAAAAATCATTCAGTGATCAAGTGAGAAAGGGCAAAGAGACTCTTGATATGCCGATCCTATTGTCATGGAATTGAGAAAAATTCTTCATTGAAAACTGTATATACAGATTGTTCCAGTCTCCAATGATCATCATGCATTCTTATTGACACTATGAAATACACACCTCCCCGGCATCTCCACCTTGCATTTCCACGCCACCTTCCGTTTACACAGGTTGCGGTGGTTGTAGCCGGTATGGCGGCGCAGTTAGGACGACACTTGTAGGTACATGTTGCCCCATTATAAAAGGGGGCAGCGGGTGGGTTACAGGCGTAGGTGGCGCAGTATCTAGTAGGTGGCGACCTACATACTGGTAGAGAAGGAAAAAATGGAACCTATACCACAGATCGATCGATTGCCGATCTCAAGACTTATCTGGTGTGCTGTGAAGGGTGGTTATACTGGTTATACATATAAGGATCCTGGCAGAAGAATTTGTTAACTAGTTGTAAAGGTCTTTAGTGGCAGAACAAATAAAAATTTTAACTGTATAAGCATTTCCCTGCTAGCCTACGTCTAGGTCTAGGTAATAGACATGGAATTGGACATCGCAAATGCAAAGTTAACGCACTTCTTCTTTGGCAGCCGCGCCAACGAGGACCGACCCAGGTCCCGGCAAGGCAGGTCCAGGTGGTGGAAGGAGGTGAAGCAGTACATCCATATCTTTCTATACAATTCCAAGTGCAGGTCTCCCCGTTGGTGTAGGGGAAGGAGCAGCCGGTCCTGATGGTGCATCCGAAGGTTGGCGGATTTCCGCAATCTAGCATGAGAATTATACGGGAAAAAAAGACTAGTACTAGTGTCAGCAAAGGGTCTGAAAGGTAGAGGTGTACGATTGGGCACATTGGAAAACACTCTTTTGAAAGTGTAGTGAAGGATACTGGGTTAAATATTCGGGAAGCAGAAGCTAGGACAAGGGACAGGACTTCTTGGAGGATCCACCTGGAAAGCAAGGGGCCAGTTTCTGGCCTGTGCACATGCCATGCTATGCCATGTCAGGGTAGAGATTGCGACAAAGTAGATTCTACCGGCGGAGAAATGTTCGCCTGGGTGCCATCCTATTTCTACCGGGGCTCCTACAGTCAATGTAGGAGCCCTGGTAGAAATAGGATGGCACCTAGGGTAGCGAATGTAGGAGTCCCGGTAGAAATAGGACGGCACCCAGAGTAACGAATGTAGGAGTCCCGGTAGAAATAGGATGGCACCCAGGGTAGAGAAATCTGCCCAATCAGGATGTGAAATGTGTTAGGGTGGCCTCCCTAAATTTCTAGTCAGCCCATTGATCTAAAGAGATATGAATCGAGGTTGAGAAGTTCTGACAGTCTAAGTTCAGAGCGGAACATCTTAAATTTATAGATTTAGATCCAGATCTCTACCGTCAGAATGACTAATTGGTGTACTTGTACCCTGACATACATATATGCCTTGGGAACGAACTGGCAGACAACAGTTCTCTCAAGACGTTTCCATTTTTATGATGTATGAAAAAAAGTTGCGAGATTTTTCGACACAGTGTGAGTTCTAGATACCATTCTTTGCTATTTATGATACTCTTCGTGCGAATCTGAACTGTCTGTACTCGGTTATCAATGTAATTTGAATTCACGTACTTTCATGACATCCTCCCCAAGGGGTCCCTTCCCATTCTCCGCCAGTGCATGTCCTGGTCATGATGCTGGGCGATCCTGTACAGGTTTTGTTGCACCCGTAGGTGCAGGTCTCACCATCGGTGTAGGGGGCGCTGCAGCCGGACCTGGTTGCACAGTGGAAGGTTGGTGGAGAACGACAGAACGATGGTTCTAATGGAGGGAAGCAAGAACGAAGAATGGGTCAACTCTGACGTTATATCTTTAGGAAGCGTAGCGAACGTCCAACGCCGCAGCATATTTCTGTCTATTTCGGTCTATTATTGATTTGATACGAAGATTGTTTATCGACAATGTGTGTCAACATCTATTATCAAAGAGGTCAACAGGATGCGCATGGCACATTACAAGCGTGAACATTACAATGTACACGTAGACAACTAAATTGCGTTCGTTTTACCAAATGAGACTCCGGGCTATAATAAACGTCATGTCTTCATATCATACGGAAATATGCAATAAAAATTCGGGTTAATCTTTCGTCACGAGTTGCTCGGTATGATTCTATGAAGCAACATGCATGCCACAATCAGGTCTATCTAAACGAAATACTTCAGAGCCAGGCTTTGACGGCAACATTTGGACAATTGATTTGTATTTTGTATTGTATATATCCTACACCATTGTGAAAATTACCTTTGCTATTCAGGAATGCTCGAGTACACATAGAATGAAGTAACCATACCGGCATCGGCCGATAGCCATAAGTTATGCTGTGTGAATCTCTCAAGCATATATCGCTGGATGAATCAAAGTCCAACAAAGATGTCTGTTAGTTACCAGTACTTTAACTTACCGCAGCGGGGAACCCGACCGTCCCAAAAACCGTTTTTGCATATCACGAAGGTGCTTATTGGTCCAGTACAGTTCCGGGCGCACCTGTATCCACAGGTATCCCCATAATTATAAGGAGGCGGCGAGCTGCAGATCACTTCGATACACGGCGGGTAGTCTGGCGGTGCAGTCTCACAGCCCCCTAAGGAGAAAAGAACGATGAATATTAAATGGGCATTTCAAACATGCACCCCAATCGATACAAATGTCACTGACGAAAGACAGTGGATGCTGTCAGAAACGTCTGACTGTTTCAAATCTCCAGTTGCTTGAATAGCTGTTTTTGGCGTATCATCCGAAGTTGTTTGGAAGGACGTTTTAAAATCAAGTTCATTTTCCATTAAAATTTGTAACTTCAGATTTTGTGCCGTTGTCATACCCACTGAAAATAATATTTAGATTTCAGAAGCAAATGATCATGATCATAAGTCCATTTGATTTCAGCAAGGTCTCCTCAATTGTGTACCATATGCTGGACAAATTCCAGACAAATACTCAAGTATTGCTTTGGCAAGAATCAGTGCCATGCATTTCGGTATGTGTTCAGTTGTCCTGATGTGTCCTAATAAAGTCATCGTGTGTGTTTTAATTCACTTAAATCTATCAGATGAGCTATAGGTGTGTGTTCGGTTAACGTACCGCAACCGCGCCACTCTTCCCCGTACCACTGTCCCCCACGGCATGTCCTGGTCATGGTACTGGGCGATCCGACACAGGTTTGGTTGCACCTGTAGGTGCAGGTTTCCAAGTCGGTGTAGGGGGCAATGCAGCCGGACATGGTTGTGCAGTCGAAGGTTGGTGGATCAGGGCAAAGCTGTATTGCTACTGGAGTAAAACAAGAACAGAAGGATCGGTCAACCTCATATCTTATCGGCGTATACTGCAGCTGCAAGTACAGTACAGGATCATGTATGTTTTACCAAAAGAGACCACGGGCTACAAGGAAAGATATTACTTCTATTCCTATTGCTTGCAATTGGATGCACTTTATCCAAAAAAATGCGTCACTCATATCAGTGAACTTTGAAAGCTTATCATAGTACATTGTACATTCTATAGTCTACATGCAGTTCTTCTATTGTGTTTATTCAAAGAAAGAAAATGATTTTTGTCATGTGATGATATCAGTGGTACCTGTGTTATGCGAGTGCGTGCTCAGTTATAGTAATTTCAGTTCACATACTTGATTGACAACCGCGCCAGGCTGGTCCGACCCAAGCACCATCCGTGCAGGTCCAGATCACTGTGCTGGGGGATCCGGTGCATCCCCGATCGCACACGTAGGTACAGACATCCCCGTGGTCGGTACCCGTGCAGGTCCCGGATGCGCACGGGAAGGTCGGCGGGAGACCGTCGCAACCCAGATGCAGTCCTGTTGTGGTCATAGTGCAAAGAGAGCAAACATCAAAAGTGTAACTGAACATCAAAGAGTTCAGAATTTACTTTACAAAGCACACATAGAATACAGGGTCACGTACGTAGTTTTTTTTTACCTACTGAGACTCTGGACTTCAATACAAGATGTCACCTCCATACCCATACTCAATGTAGATAAATGGTTTGCTTTCATTTGTTTGCTCATGTGTGGGCTTAGATGGAATTCAAAGAAGCAAAGGTACTTGCTCAAGCCTAGACAATGCGGCAGCACGATATACATGTAGCATTCTCAAAGATCTGTAGGTTTGTATTTGTTTAACGTACTTCGAAAGCAGCCTTCCCAACCTGGCCCATCCCATACATATGATCCCTCAAGTTCACGGCATGTCCTGGTCATGGTGTTGGGCGATCCTGTACATGGTGGCGTGCAGTTGTAGGTGCAGGTATCACCACTGAAGTAGGGGGCGCTGCAGCCGGAAATGGTTGCACAGTCGAAGGTTGGTGGAAGAGGGCATTGCGAATCTACCCGTTCTGCAGTCAAACAATGGGTTCTTTGTCAATATGTAGCAACATCAAAGATATCAGTAGGTTATACATCACACATTACAAGCGAGGACGTTACTTTGTACTCGTACGTAGGCAACATCTTTTACCAGATAAGACTCTGGACTACGATAAAAGACGCGGCCTTCACTTCCCTCTATCATAGGAGCATATACAATCTGGTTTAATCTTTCGTTAAGAGTTGTTTATTGTGATTCTATCATGCAAACTGTATGCCACGTTTAGGTCGAATTAAGAAACTACATTCAAGTCAAGCTTAGGCAATATTACTTAGACAATAGGTCTATTGATGAATTTCTGAGGGTTTATGCTACATGTACACCCCAGTGAACAAGTCTTTTGCATTTCGCCAGTCCATATAGAAAGAAATAACCGTAATGGTATTATCCAACCGTAACGTAGTTACGCTGTATTAACTTCTCAAACATATAGGAGGGTCTGGCAAGTTAAAATGAGTGTAATGTTCACTTACCACAGTGGGGAGATATGCCTGTCCAGCCCCCTTCAGTGCATGTCCAGGTTGTGCCTATGGGTCCAGTACATCCACGGGCGCAGACCAATCTGCAGGTATCCCCATCGTTGTAGGGAGGCGTTGTGGGGTTGCACGTTACGTCTATACACGGGAGGTTTGTCGGAGCAAAGCATACAGGTGGCGGTGGGGTCTCAAATACTTGTCGCTCTGGATTGATATAAATAAACATCAAAAGGTGAACATGTAGCATTCATGCCCCTCTATCATACGAGAATGTACAAGGTGGTTTAATCTTTCGTTAAGAGTTGTTTGTTGCGATTCTATCATGCAACCTACATGTCACGTTCAATCTAAGAAACTACATTAGAGTCAAACTTACGGGGTATTGCTTGGACAATTAATGACTTGCGCTTGCTGGGAGTTTATGTAGTTACTATATCCCAGTGAACAAGATTTTTTTGCATTTTGCGAGTCCATTAAGAACGAAATAGCCATAATCATGGCATTATGCAATCGTTGTGTTTACTTCTAAAACATATTGAAGGATCTGTCAAATTAACCTGAATGTACACTTTTGTTTTCTTACCACAGAAGGGAACCTGGCCATCCCATATTCCGTTGTTGCACGTCACGGTGGTGCTTATTGGTCCAGTACATCCAGGGGCGCACGTGTAACTACAGGTATCCCCATTGTTGTAGGGAGGCCCTTCAGATCTACACGTTGTGGTTATACACAGGTAGCCTGGAGGACCGGTACTGCATCCCGTTGGAGGTGGTATAGGTGGCTCTTTTTGGTTATAAATTAACATTAAACATGTAAGCCAATTGTAAAGGTTTATAGGTTTTGACATAGAGGAGTACGTTTAATCTTATACACAGAGGCACGAATCCCTGTCGCCATAACCCACTTATCGCAGGAAAAGTATTTTCGTCTTCCACTGCCCACGCCCCCCCCCAGAAAAGAACTCCAAGAAAACAAAAATACATTTAGCACTTGACACTAGAGTTACTATAGCCACACTTTCTATATAGTTATTGTTTGTATCTATGGTAACGGTGTTTTTTTTAAACGTTCCATTAGTCTTCGAGCGAGATGTAATATAAATGTGAACAATGTAAACTATGTTATAACAACAATGTTTCCTTACCGACAGGATCTAGGGCACAATAGACGCCAATAATTACATTGACGATCACCGTCAGACTCAGACAGATGTGGACACTGAAAAAAGAAGTTAAAATGAAATACAGTTGTACTGTTTTATCGATATCATCTGAAAATGTAACACGTGCAACGCAAACTTTGAATTGATAACGCATCATTTCCAATTGTACATTATGTTTTATGCATCAAGATGGACAAAATATTAATCGTTCGATATATTTAGTACTGACAAATTTTCGGAAATACTTTTGTAGTCTTAAAACCATTGCGACATGGGTAAAACCCTGTCTAAAGCTAAAATGTCCCAGGAACACGTTTTGATGTGAAAACAATGCATTCTTCGATCTTATCAGACTAACTCGCCGGAATAAATTGGGGCCAAGGATCGGAGAAAAAGTCATTAATCTAAATCAGTTAGACCTTGAAACTGACTGAAAACACGCATGCGCACAAACCAAATTGCATGCTATGTTTAGAATCAGACAAAATTTGTCCATGTTTGGCTGTTCATTTGAATTCTGACATGGACAGCGTATTCCAAATACATAAAAACTATTGTATATAAATGATTCAGAATAGTTGATATACTATTGTATGTTTCCACTTGACTTAAAGCCAAATAATTATCTAATCTAGACTGATCTTCCGGAACAAAGAGGGGTCAAGGATCAGATGAAGGGCCATCAATATAAGCCACTTAGTAAGTAATACTTAACACGCAACCCGACTGATGTGGGTATGTTTAGAATCAGCTTGTTGTCTTGTCTAAAATCTACTATGAATTTTCACAATTTGTTTTCCCAGTTTTGAAAGAATCACAACTGAAGCACGCTAAACAAAAAATGGACAATAATAGCGGCGAATGCTAAATGTTTTATTTTACACGACAGTTGTTATTTTGGTCTGATATTTACGTTGCCATTATTTCTGTACTGTGTTTTGATTGTGTTTTTCAAACCTCGCACGAAAGACATTTAACTCCCTTGTACTTAATAAAACTCTTTCTCCACACCATCTGACACGTTTCCCCTTCCCCAGACGTTTTTCGCCACTGATAACACACCAAAGGTGCACAGCATTCAATGCTTAAATAATCATGCAAGCAAGGTATTAGATCTTTAGCACTTAGTGTAGTCTGTGATTCATGAGAATTTTTTAGACTTGGCTCTGACAACATTGGTTCATGACGATATGCAAACTTAGTTTGTAATGTGTGCACATGTAAGTGCACTTGAAAGCCATTCAGATACCGCAAACACTATTCAATTGACAGCCAGTCAACCAACCAATCAAGCAACCTACCTACCAGCCAACCAACCAACCAACCAACCAACCAACCACCCAACCAACCAACCAACCAACCAACCAATCAACCTACCTACCAGCCAGCAAATATTCGCGGTAGTATAGGTTCGCGCTTTTCGCATATGTAACTCTGTAGTCGTATTCCTGAACTGCGTTACCATACTACTGTCAGTTCAACCGCGAACTTAAAGCACGCGACAGCCCCTTTCCTCGGCTCCTTTCCCACAATCAAGTCCCCGACAATTTAAGTACAGTATCTCTATATAGACATTCTAAATCCCGGCAACATGTTCGGCCTCCTTTGTAGACATTTGGATGAGTCTGTACTTTAAACTTCGATTTGGAAACGACTGGTAGGGTACCGGGGGCATTCAGTTTTCAGAGGAAACATTGAGCGGGCGGTCGACGTTCCGTAGGGGCCGGTATGTTACCGCTTAACTAGTCCACTTTGCATCTTGCACTTTTAGCGCTAAGCACAGAAATAAAAAATAAACACACAAAGAACAAAGGTGCGAAAAGTTCAGTTCTTGATTAGCCACAAACCAAGTCTCAAGATCGCAACGACATATAGGTGGTTTAGTCTTCCAACAAAGTTTTTGGAGGGGCGACATATACAACGCACCCTTGCCAAGTCTGACAAACGAGAAATAACCTAGTCAGGCTGGGCTCTGTAAATACTGAGCACAGATGTCTCAAATATCTTTTGGGCTTGTTTGTGGGTAAAAACGTTGATACGGAGTCATTGCGGGTTTCAACAGTTGTACTAAGGGTACTGGGGACGACTGGGCACTTCGGTGGCCTTTTAGCGCATGAAAGGGTCGATCGCGACAACCGCACCTCCTGCAAATTTTGTTCTCTGAGGTCTTCTATGTATATTGTCATCTTTTTCATATTTTCAGGCGTTATTTATAGCAGAGACGAACTGCACTCACAGCTTCGATTGGGCAACCTGTACTTATATCTCAATAATTCTGCACGCTGTGTTCCAAAAGTGCTAATCCGATCCATTTTCGCCTCGGCTACGGGTGAAATCTTTCTTGTTCTTGTTCTTGTTGTACTGAACAACATCCCTTAGTTGGGGTTAAGAGTTCTGGGGTAGAAGTACACTTTTTGGCGTCTCCTCAGATGGTTTGTGAGTTAAATTGTGACGTCCCTTTGAATTTTTCCAGATTTTGTTCCTGTGTTACTGAGTACAGTAATAAATTCCAGTCTTTGGTCTTTCCATGAATGGAGCTAACAAACATTTGCTATATTCCAAGCTCATAACATAACAAGATAATTATAAACTTACCCCATGTTGACACGAAGTCGGACTCTGTGTCCCCCAGTCCTCTCCTCACAACAGCGGAGCGACACGAAGCGCGCTGCAGCCAGGCAGGACTCAGACTGACGGTTTCTTGACGGGTCTTCACGTATGATAAGCAATCATCTCCGTCAACAGTAATTATTTTCGTCTGCAAATGGACAATGGTTTATTTTTGGTCTCATTGTACGTTATGATGATGGTGGCCTCGTGATAGAGCATCCTTGAAGTTCGCTGACGTGGTTATAATGTATAATTACCGGTGTCAATGGTTAGCCGTTCCAATTGTGTCATTTGTTGACGTTATTGAACGGACAAGTTGTCTGTTTTTTTGTACGTTTTTTGCACGTCGCGTCTGAAGTGACGTTTCTGAAGGTGACTTGATTTTTTTCCAGGTCTTTACAGTGTTTCAAACTCCTATCCTTTCACTCCTTCTCAATTCACCTACCCCCTCCTCTAAAGATGTTTGTCACTAATTATGAAGGACCTCGGGGTACACCTGGCGAGGACGTCTCAAATAGTCATTTTTGTCTCAAAGGGTAACGTGTTTCATGTGTCTGTTCATTTCTAAATGCATTGATAATAACTTACAGAGACTCCAGAAGCACAGAAAGTTTTGTGTTATCCCTCATGTTTCTACAAAATTCTACCAACAGATTATTACAGTATTTAAATCATCATAGGCGCATTGCGGATAGAACACATATTGAACTTTACTCCGGTGATATCTATCCTTGGCCTGGTGTGGCCGCTTTCAGTCTTGTCTATGCCTGTAGACAGGCGTAGGGTTGACGACCTTGCCTTAAGGCTAATAAGCGTAGCAAGTGTTACCAGCGTACATCACACGTTTTAGGTGGAAGACTGTTTAAGACAGCTGACCACAAACGCTTTAGTCAATTACAATTACACAGAATCTCTACTCATTTTTGAAATGCTGTGACGCACTACTATATTACTGTAACAGTAACTACTATTGACACGCACACATACTGTGTTCTGGGACCTTGACACCAGCCAGGTCTCTTTCTGACACGTGCCTTTTGTGCGCTTAGTTGTGAGCAGTTGTTCATTCCGTGCAACATTAACTAGCCAAGCCATTGGATACATTTGAAGTTAGTCGTTTTAAACAGTAATGTTTTCACTTTTTGGTAAGGTCAATACCCTGTAGTATAGGTGTTTGACACCAGGGTTGCGCAATCTTCCACCCGGTTTGTGCACCGCACCCTGTTACTGGTTGGTTTGGTTAGAAGCGAGCGACATAAATCATTAACAACACCACGTCCTTTTTATATACACGCTATCTAAATCGCGGTAACATGAACATAGAAAAGAGCCGGGTGTATGATATTAGAATGTAAAGAAGTACTTTCTCAACTTCAAAAGCATAGTAAAATCAAACTAGCAAAATTTGTTCAAACACCAAACACTCCAAGCAGAGGTTGGCGGGGAAGATTGTGACCTTCTTATCACTGACATTTGGAAGTTTTGGTTGTGAGCAGTTGTTCTTTCCGTGCAATGTTAGTAATTGTAAGTAATGAACACATTTGCGGTTAGTTGTTTTAAACCGTAACATATACGTATTTGTAATTTTGAAAAGATCGATGTGCCGAGGTATCGATGTTTGGTAGCAATAATGCCAATGTCCTGAAGAGGTACGGGTAGCGGTGTGACAGTGGCGCGGTGGTAGGGTGTTTGGCCCAGAACACAGAGGTCCTGGGTTCGAATGCAGGGTCCATTGATTTGTCCCGTGGATGTTGTGCTCTTGGGAAAGGTACTTTACACGACATTACTCACAAAAGTGAAAATGAGTACCTAGCTTCGGCTAGGGCCGTCCCTCGGATAGGACGTTAAATGGGGAGGCACACCTCGAGCACGTCAAAGAACCCATCACACTCATCGGAAACTTCAGCAGGGGTCCATCCCGGTGTGAGTGGATCATATAAATCTGTCAGGATATGCAGCTTGTACTCTTCAGTACTAACCTGCTGCGTTATGCCATGAGGCATACAATGCAATGCAATACAAACAAAGTGTCGGTATTTGACACCGGTGTTGCGCAATCTTCCACCCAAAACGTGCGATGTACGCTGGTAACACTTGCTACGCTCATTAGTAACGTTAAGCCTAGGTTACACATAGCCGAACATGGCTCCCGAACGCTAGCCGACTCAGGTCGGCGGTAGTTCGGGAGCATTCTGACCAGTTTTTGGGCCACGCCTATCTTTGGCGCCGAACATGCGCCGAAAATGCGCCGATCATCTCCTAACCAGTACACGAATTACTCCCGAATGGGCCCCGAATGCTTTCTAGCTTACTCCCAACCATCCCGACCTCTAGCCGCAGACTGCCGAATCTCTCCTGACTAAACCCCGACCGATTGCAGACCCTCTCACGAATTTAAATTGACATATTCAGTGACTTTCAAAAGAGGGGTCATTTTCGGTTTTAACTAAAATAATCCATTCTATTATGTTGTTAACATCACCGAGAGATCGAATTCGGATCATGGCTAGCTTTAATACTGCTTTTAGTGTTCTTCTTTGTTTTTGGTCCTGTGAAGGTCGGGGGTGATTCGCCCACGTTCCGATAGTAGTCACTTGGTTGAGAATTAGTTAGCAAAGTTTTGTCTACGGCCTTGGGGTGAGTTATGGGTAGGTTGGAAACTAGTTGGGAGTAAGTCAGTAGTGTTTCTGGCGTGGTTAAGGTTCTAATTTTACTACTGACTCAATCCCGAATACCAGCCGAGCACTAGCCGACCGCGCCGAACACCAGCCGAACACCAGCCGACCCATTTCAGACCCTCCGTCCAGAGCCGAATGTTTTGAAATTTTCAAAACATTCGGCTGGCGCAGCCGAACACCAGCCGACTCAGCCGAACGCCAGCCGACTCGGCCGAACGCCAACCGAGCTAGCTCCCGAATCACTCCCGAATCACTCCAACCATGGTCGGGGGAGAGTCGGGAGGCCATGTTCGGCTATGTGTAACCTAGGCTTTATCAACCCTATGCCCATCTATAGACATCTAGATAACAATCATGGAAGCGGCCACACCAGGCCAAGGATAGATATCACCGGAGTAAAGTTCAACATGTGTTCTATTCGCAATGCGTCTATGATGATTCAAGTACTGTAGTTATCATTTTCTATAGGAAATTATGTAGAAACATGAGTGATAATGCAAAACGTTCTGTACTCTCGTCATTTCAATGAAGTTATCATCAACATATTAAGAAAAGAACAGACACATGAAACACGTTACCCTTAGAGACAAAAATGTTAGTTTGAGACGTCCTCGCCAGGTGAACCCGCGAGGCCCGTCATAATTGGTGACAAACATCTTGAGGGGATGGGGTAAATGGTTTGAAAATGCGCTTAAGATTTTAAACCATATAGGTACCTTAAAAAAATGTGCACACCTCTAGCAAAGTTCTTTACTTCATAGGTGGGATGCAGAAGACGTACAATAACGTCATTAAGACACACACACAGCACGATAAGTGGGTGCAGAAGACGTACAAAAGGCAATTAGTTTGTACAATAACGTCATTAAGACACACACAGTACATCTGATAAGTGGGAACGCCTAACCCTTGACACCGGTAAATAAACATCATAATCACGTCAGTAAACTTCAAAGGGCGCTCTATCACAAAGCCACCGTCATCATAACAAAGAACGACACCCAAATCGGGAGGAGAGACAGAAGTCGTTATAAACGCAAGGTTGTTTTTATAACACACACAGTCCGAAATAACGTAACATGAACACTTAGAAGAGCTGGATGGATCAAATTGTGATCTTCCTATGAAGAACAGACACATAAAACACGTCACCCTTAGAGACAAAAATGATAATTTGAAACGTCCTCGCCAGGTGTACCCTGAGGTCCTTCATAATTAGTGATAAGCATCTTTAGGGAATGGGGCGATTGGATTGAGAAGGAGCGAAAGGATAGGAGTTTGAAACACTATAGACACCTTATGAAAAATCAAGTCACCTTCAGAAACGTCACTCCAGATGCGACGTGCAAAGAAACGTACAAAAAACAGACAACTTGTCCGTTCAATAACGTCAACAAATGATACAATTGGAACGGCTAACCCTTGACACCGGTAATTATACATAATAACCACGTCAGCGAACTTCAAAGGATGCTCTATCACGAAGCCACCGTCCTTGTCTTTTTGCAGACAAAAATAATTACATTAGACGGAGATGATTGCGTATGATATTGCGGGGAAAATGGATTGAGAACAATACAAGATAAATGAAGACACCTCTTAAAAAGTTCTATACTTGAGAGGTAAGGTGAAAAAGACGTGTAAAAGACAATTAGTTCGCACAATATCGTCGACTGCGCCAATATATTAAGACACACCTATGTCATGACAAGTGGGAACACCTAGGCCCTGACACCGGTAATTAAGGGTTAATGACCCGCCCCGAGGTGTATATGGTGTCATAACGCCTGGTTATGTGCTATAACCACCGAGTGAGCGAAGTTATTATCATATAGCCTATCCAAACTGGCCCATATAAGACAGACAAAGTCCTGTATAACACATAGATCCTTTATTTGATACTATACATGTAAATCAATTCATGTAACGCAGCATGGCAACAAAGTATTTGGCATTATTTGCTCTGAATTTGATAGCGACAGTCCAATTCTCGTGTTAAGTTACAAAACGTTGAAGGTAACAGGTCCGTGACAAGCCCTAATGTGTAAAACATTTTGTTACACTGAAGTATGACTAAACACCAATTAATATGAACCATTTTGACCATTATTTTCTTCGTTCGCCATCTTTAAACCGGTTCGATAACAATATGGACGGAGTGCCACAGGAAGAAAGTGATGAAGTACACCAGTCGTTGGAGAGATAATGGCTCATCAACACCCAAGGTTTTCGTTTTCGAACATTTTACTGATGTCACATGCTAGGATGGGCGGATACGCCTTGGCAGTGTCCAGTCCATCTTTTTTCAGCTGCTTTAGAACTACAATATACAAGTTATTGGCATCTTGGAACTCCTTGTATTTCGAAATGTTATACTTGCAGTGGTGGGGGGGGGGGGTCCTGTGTAACTAAGTTGACTTATAATATGGAGTGCCATCATCTTTCTGTACCTCTCCATAGAACTGCCTCAGTAGTAGTGCCAACTCTTGAGGTGGTAGTTCCTAAAATGCTCTGTTTAGGTCTCTTGCCTGCAGCCATGCTGAAATCACAATTGAAACAAGTCTACATTTATTTTCCACTTCATTCGCTACTTTCGGCTAGTTTTCCAGCTTACTATCCAGATTTTGGAACACTTATCAGCATTTTGGTCAGATGTTGCTTGAAAATATCTTTGTTGGGTATTTCCTAAATACTTGAAATACCTGAGGTTTGCTATTCTATGCCATTCCTCTAGGTGGGAACTTAAGCGTGAGATACCAGTACATCATTCTATTCATAGCAATACATAGTAGCTACCTGTGCTAAACATTAAACAAAATAGAAAAGAATACCCACCTTCCAGACTAGACAGGCCGACATTTCACTCCATCCCCATGCAATGAGGGACATTTTGCGTGTGTTCCTGCTACGTGACCTCAGGTAACCCGAATGGAGCACGTGTTCGATGGCCAACGGCAGATGGAATGGGCCGAACCTTAGATCAAACGTGGAATGGGGATAGCACTTTTGCCCAGTTTCTGATCTGAAAATAGGCCCAAAAGTCCTTAAAATGAGTCATTTTGAAGTGACATTTCGAAGTATACCAAAAATGTTCAAAGCACCCGTAGCCCAAATTTCAGGTCATTCGGTTGCAATAACAGGGAACAGCCGCCCAAAATATATTTTTGTCTAAAAATGGCAAAAAAAACTCAAAATATGAAAAAAATCTCCATGCCAAATTTCCCATCGTTTGGCCCAAAAATGACAGAGTTGAATCCATTTGAAGATTTGGCAGAAGAAGAAGGAGAAGAACATGAACATGGGGAGTGAAATATAACTATACCTTCATTTTTTATGAGGTAACAAGTACAACAGACAAAAACTTCCCGCAAATATCTTTATTAGCAGAGGGAGAACGTGAAAACAAATACCCACCATTTTTCAGCAAGAAAATTGTAAGAACGTTTCCATTATATCGATATGATATATCTATATTTCTAAAGTAAATATTTAAAAGCTATAAGCCGCCATATTGTCTTTACTTGAGTTGTTAAGTCGGATAGACTCTTCTCCATACAACAAATACAAAATGAAATGAAATTCTAACTTTTGAAGCTTTTACGTTTGACGTTTGCATAACGTTGTGCATTTAAACAGAATCTTCTTCATCTTTGGTGTAAAAGACGGATTGTCACAGAATATCTTGTGCCTCTAGTATTTACGGCACTAGCTATGGATTTAGTCCATTGACATTGATCCTGACACAATGGATACTGCAAGACCCAACAGTAGGTGTTTTCCACAGCAGTTAGACAGTTATATACAGTAAGTGTATTATAAAACAGCCACAATAATAATTGGTAACATATAACTAAAGCAGCTGCCACACTAGACAATGGATCTGTAAACAAGATATAGATGAAGTCCCTACATCATTGCTTTGATACCATATAATATATGCCTACAGCTACTATACCTCAGCTACAGCTAGCATGCGGTTTATATAATGTTGATAACGATTTCTATTGTTTGATCATTGAAAGTAGATAACTGTTACGTCAAGTAAAGTATACGTAAGAGGCATACAATTGTGGTATATAAGCAACGATTTTGCCTACACAGTTTTATCTCTAGAATGCAATGTTTCTTACTGAAAGATAGATCAAATTGCACTTCAAACCATGACAACTGCTTTCTTCTTTTAACATTCAGATCTTACATAAACCTTGATTCTCATCTTTCTGACATAACTCGCTCTCAGAGTGAAGCAAAATGTAATATATGCTGAATCATTAGAAACCCACCTCAAAACACACCACAAGCTATCACTACAACTGTCCTATTACTTATAGATACTGACTAGAAATTCTACACTTGTGATCATCAAACTGCAAAATGCAAGCATCCTGCTGATGTGATTACAAGACTACCATGACAAAACTACCATGCTATCTGAAACTCACATTCTACTCCGTTCTACTCCATGTCTCAAGAAACTTTATTCTCAACGGCACCATCTGGTCTGACCAGAAGGCAATCGGTTTCTCCTCCTGCTCAGCGGATCAGCTCATCATCCTCGTCCTCTGCGATCACTGTGTCCTCAGCGAGCGCCACGCATTGCAGGGGAGGTGACAGGCTGTATGTGCCAGCATTGGAGACGGCATAACCGGGGTCTGACACCACTGTCTTCGGCCGAGGGCAGCACGGTGCGCCTTCAGCGACTGTAGATGGCAATGCATTGTTATGTTAGATTAAAAAGAAGGCGAAATATTATACAGTACATCTACTGGCCTGACTAAATTGCGCTCCTATCGGCCTGCCCGACTGTCTCGTGGAGGGGGTCATGAATCATAATAACCGCCAGAGAGCTTGTGTAAACACAGGCTAGTACATCTGCATCACCTTTTTTCCATGACAATATAACAACATTGTACTGAATATAATGGCATTTATAGCATACTAAAAAGTAGTACTGGTACTAGCAATTTGCAGGAAACATGCCATATGTAATGTGCCGCATGAATCGCAAATGAACCGCACCAGCTTGACTTGGAAAGTAAGGCTTGTGTAGGCTGCAGTGCCCAACGAGCAGAGAAATGGCAGACAATGCCAATGTTTTAACATGAAAGTATTTAACATAAACTTCGACACTCTAGGAATGAATTAAAATACTTTTTGGCTTGTCGCAGCAGATCTGTTTGTGGATGTTCCCTGTGATGCCGTCCAGGCCACGGAAGTCCGCCAGTTTGTACACTTGGTCGCGGCAGTTGGCAATTTGGTGCAGCTCGGCGTTGTTGACGCAACCTCCGACGCCGATGGCGAACGTCTGTACGCCCATTCCGTGCAGGAGCGAGGCTGGCCCTGAGACGTCATCCCACGATTGGCCGTCGGTCAGGACGATCACCACGTCGGGAGCGTCAGGCCGGTCGCCGTTGCCAGACATCAGCATGGTGTTGGCCACGTAGGTGAGAGCTGCACCGGTGAGGGTCCCTCCCCAGGCAGTTGTAGGTAGATCATCTATGGCGTCGAGTAGATCTGCCTTGCTGTAAGTAAAAGACAACAAACATAAAAAACATCAACAAAGGGCATCGTATATCAATGGCATTATGGTGTTGTTCAATGTTGAAACACGCGCCGTTAATGGTCCACTTCAAAACGTCGACTTCATTGCGAAAAAGTGAGACGTTTACTGCATTATCAGCTGTTTTGACAAGATACAGATGCTAACATGCATTAAAAGACAACGAGAGGCATACTTGTTGTATGTATCTAACTGGATCGGGGTCGGTGGGAACGGTGGGAATGTGATGGGATTCCAATTGTATCTGAGTACGCCGACTTGAGCCTCCTCAACCCCGATGTGGAACCGTTCCACCAGTTCCTCGACGAAGTCGATCACCGGTGGGATGTGTCCCGACATGCTTCCGGAGTAGTCAAGGACGAAGATGATGTCGCGGCGACAGCAATCTTTCCGATCTGCATTTGAAGACGTGATATGGTAAGATAAGATACAATCTGAAGTTCTAAACACCCCCTGGATAATTGTCTAAAGTTGTATCGTGAGCATAAGGCCACATTACGTGGTAAGGAACTTGTGGAAACATTTAATGTAGCCTCTAAACCACAAAAGTACCATAGTATAAATGTCATATTTTCAAAATGAATTTTTTTCCTTTGTATCTTCACCAAATGTTTTGCCTCTTGCATTGTGCCTTGCCATCTAGCCTGACGAATCGCGCTCCTAGTGGCCAGCCGGTCCTGTAACCGCCATCCCCCTAGGGGTCAGTAACCTCCGACCGAGAGCTTGTGTAAATACAGGCTACCTTGCCATCCACCAAGGCTGTTCTTCCGAAAGCCGACAATTGTCTCAGAGAACACTAAAATAAGCAATACCCTACTTCAGTCACTTTTAGTTCTAGATTCCCCGGCCCCTACCTTTACAGTTACAGACCAGGTCCGTTCCCGACCACGTCCCATCCTTCTGACATGTCCTGATGGCGTCACCGGACACCTCCATGGCGTACCCTCCCTCTTTGTAGCACCGGTAGTAGCAGCTCTCTCCGTAGGTGTACGAGGGAGCACAGCCAAACTTTTTGGTGCACGGTGGGTTAGGCGCCTCTCCACAACCTAAGGGGGAAGACACCGGACTTGTTTTAAAGCCAAATGGGGAGAAGCCATGATTTGAAAGACATTCCTGTACCTACCTCGTCAACTTAGCATAGCGTAAAAGATGAAAAGACCCATCGACGTTCTGTTCGTTTAGAAGTCGCTCAAACGTCAAGCGACGAAAGGCAAATATGTCAATTGCAATCCTATTGACACTATGAAGGAGATACACACGTTTCTTGCATTTCCACTTCTTCCGTGTATACCACCTTCCGTTATAGCAGGTTTCGGTGGATGTAGCCGGTCTGGCGTTGCAGCCGGGACGGCACCGGTAGGTACAGGTCGTCCCGGAAGGATAGGGGCTGCCGGGTTCATCGCAGGTGTAGGAGGCCCAGCGTTTAGTAGGAGGCGACCCACATTCTGGTAATGGCAAAGATATGGGAAGAATGAAATGCTTCTTGCGCTCTTACCATAGAGCAATCCATTGCCAATTTCAAGAGTACGCTAGATGAACAATTAGACGCTATTACTGGCGATACGCTTGAAGCTGACCAGCAAACATGCAGAGTTAACGTACTTCGTGCATGACATCCGCGCCAACGAGGGCCGACCCAGTCTCCGTCATTGCAGGTCCTGGTGGTGGATGGAGGTGAACCGGTACATCCACGGTACATGTCACACTGGTAGGTGCAGGTCTCCCCGCTAGTGTAGGGGGAGGTGCAGCCGGACCTGACGCTGCACGGGAAGGTTGGCGGAGCTCCGCAATCTAGTATGAGAATTATACGGAAAGGAATAGCATTAGCAAATAGTCTTAACATGTAAAGGTACACGATTATGCTCATTTGAGAGTGTATTTGTCAGGGTAAAGATTGCAATCTCGCAGAAGCGTCGTTTCTACCGATAGAGGTCGCGATCGGAGCCTCTTGCGTGGATTGTTCGGGTGGTCTCCCATTTATAAATCTTAAATTTCTGGTCAATCGACTGGTCTAAAGTGATATAAATAGAAGTTAAAAAGAAAGTTCTGACTACCTTGAAATTGAATATATTTAAAGTTAGGCCGGCTCTGATCGGGATCTCTGCCGATGGAATCGCCTATTATGCCAGACTACAATTTCTACCCTTACATGTATGTTCGGAATCAACTGATAGACAGTATTTCTATCAAGACGGTGCCATTTTTCAAATATGATAAAAACATGTTACGAGTTTTCCCGACACAGTGTCCATGTCGTTTCAGGTATCATCCTCTGCTATTTAAGATACCATGTAGTTCTAATTGTCTGTACTGGGTCAAAGTAATTCATATTCACGCACCTTTACGGCATCCTTTCCAGGGTGGACCGTACCATCGTCCCTTAAGACAGGTCCTGGTCGTGAGGCCGGGCGACCCTGTACATCCGTCGTCACACCTGTAGGTGCAGGTCTCACCATTGGTGTAGGGGAAGCTGCAACCGGAAATGGTTGTGCAGTCGAAGTTTGGTGGAGAACGACAGACCGATGGTACTAGTGGAGTGAAACAAGAACCGAAAATGGGTCAACTCCATATAATTAGGATGCCTGTAGAACGTGTACGGCACAGTCTATTTGCTGTTCTATTATTGTTTCAATACGTATACAAAGATGGCATCATTGATACGTTGATGAAGACATCCATGTAAACAATACTCATATACAATTCAAACTACTGGATTACAGGTAATTTCTGCTATCTCATTTTAGTGACGCTGAAGAAGAGTGATGGATGTCACTTGAAACGTCCGGAAGTAATCTCCGTAATTCATCCAGTAGTTTGAATTGTATATGAATGACACCATACTGTCGTTTCATATCATGATACTTACTTTTAGTTACTCTGTGTGAACTTCTCAAATATATCTAAACAATTTGTCAAAGGTGTGTGCTGGATTATTTCCACTTACCGCAGTAGGGAACCCTACCGTCCCACGTTCCGTCATTGCATGTCACTGGGAAGCTTGCTGCCAATCCAGTACAATTAGAGGAACACACGTAACCACAGGTGTACCCATTGCTGTAGGGAGGCGGGGTGCCGCATGTCACTTCGATACACGGCGGGTAGCTTTGCGGACGATTCTTACAACCCCCTAGAAAGAAAGAAATAGATAGACATTCAGTTGGCATTTCAAACATATTCCATGTGCCCCAACCTGCCCTTCCCTTTGCCAACGCCGTCCCCATCTTAGTTTATTTGTGACATTTAAAGTGCTGGACATGGGAGATTCTAGGCCTGGCTTTGACCACCACCCGGTAATATGCTTTAACTCGTATTGGGCAGCAATATTTGGGCTTCAAAGAAATCCATGCCCGTGAAAGAGAGGGTATCAAACACCTTAGCCCACGCCGCAAACACCCTATCTACTTCACTATCACGGAGGACTCCTGTTGTGTGTGTAGTTAACGTACTAGGATGGCAGCCTCTCCATGCTCGGCCGTCCCATTGTCCGTCACGGCATGTCCTGGTCGTGGTACTGGGGGATCCTGTACATCCGTCGTTGCACCTGTAGGTGCAGGTCTCACCATTGGCGTAGGGGGCGCTGCAGCCGGAAATGGTTGTACAGTTGATGTTTGGTGGATCAGGGCACACTATTGGAGTAAAACAATGAACGGACGGAAGTTGTTTACTGACGAAAAGAAAACTAGAACCCTGCTAACCTCTCTAAACCAATCATTGTAGAAAATGTGGGTCGTTTCGTCTTCCACTGCTTCCAAAAAAGAAGTCAAACACAAAAAGCTTAGATTGCATTCCGTAGCAGGTCTTAGTATTTTGTCACCTGAGTGTTAACTTGCACCTGCATCTGTATACCTTTTTCTATGTATTGTTTCATGTTGCAATTAGCCCTTGGGCAAGAACATGCAAATAAAACTCTATACCCTAGAAACTTGTCGGGGTACTTTATCAGCCTAAGTTAAGTTCTATCATTGTTTCTATGAAAAGAAGAAAAAACGATTCCTGAAATATCACGATATCGCTGTTAGTTGTGTTGTGCACGTTTGTGTTAGGTTAAGCCCCTATCTCACTGGACCTGCGGCACGTTGGCCGCCTCGAGCTCGCTGCGTCGTGCATGAAATTCGTGTTGCCCTTGACTTTATAACGGGAATTTCATGCAAAACGCATGTCTAGATATACAAAAGAAACACAAAACCTAATAATATTCTTTTTTTATCGATGAAATTCGTTGAGCGCTCTGTCGAATCGTTCGGTCGGAGCGAGGTCGACAACGTCCCGCGGGTCCAGTGAGTTAGGGACTTTAAAGTAAGGATCTGTCAGATAAAACTGTGTTTAGTTATCTTAACTTACCCCTTTGGCAAAGGGGAACCCGGCCCTTCCATCTTCCGCTATTGCATGTCACGATGGTTGTGACTCCAGTACATCCGCTGGCGCACTGGTAAGTGCAGTTAGCCCCTTCGTTGTAGGGTGCTTCGGTTTCGCACGATACTGTTATACACGCGTACGGGTAGCTTGGCGGACCAGTGTTGCATCTCGGTGGAGGTGTGACCCAATCCATTACATGCTCTTCAAAATAGGAATAAATTAAATTTGAATAAGCATTTAAGGTGTGGGCCAATTGCATCGGTTCACATTCATTGACATCTTCATTTGTTTTCCACTGACTCCCCACCCCCAAGAACAGAAAAGAAGTAAAACCAAAGAAAGTCAGACATTTAGCACCTGAAACGTCAGTTATCATTACTGTAGCCACACACGCGTCCAAAATTGTCATTGTTTTTATTCATGGTATTATTGGTACTTACCAACAGCCTCTGGGCAAGATTTTGTGATAAACTTACAACTACCAATAAAGAAAAGCTTCCTTACCTGGCAAGTCAAAAACTTGGGCGCCTAACTCTGAGACTACAATGGCAATCACCAACAGACTCAGATAGTCGTGGGCGCTGGAAAAAAAGAAAGACTATGGTTTTACTGCGCTGTTCTACCGCATCAAGGCGACAATGTCGGCTATCAAGAACGTCCAAAATTTGACTATATTCATCGCAGCGAACGCCATTGGGCTGTAGCCTGTCATTAAATGATTACAACGTCTATTTAGACAGTCGGTCAGAAATTTCACCCAACAAAGTGTCAGACACTTTAATTTGTTTCTGAAACTAGTCGCCTTCTTGATGTTTGTCAAAACTTGTTCCCTTGGCAAGGTGTGAGTACAGCTCATGCGAATGTCTTAAAATCGCCTGGACAGAGACATATGTTTAACCCATGGAAAGGAATATCAGCTCTTCTGGAAATAACAATGCATGCATGCATTGTTATTTCCAGAAGAGCTGATATTCCTTTCCATGGGTTAAACATATGTCTCTGTCCAGGCGATTTTAAGACATTCGCATGAGCTGTACATGGTCTGTAACTTTTTCTCCGCCTGTTAAACGCCGTCTATGATAAAGAACTTTGCTAGGCTCTCCTTCTAGCATACAGGATAGACATGCTCAGTGCTTAACACACTGCTCTATATGCGTGCCCGGGGTAGTGCACGATAATTGGTAGCGCTACGTTATACGATTTTAGAAAAAAATCACATACGTCATCCCCTCATCCAACATTTTCCCAATGAATTCGAACATTGACTTTATATGCGTTAGAGAATTGGTAGCATATCACTTCCAAGTGTAACGTCATGGATTCGTTTTATGTCATAATCACTGAGAAGACATGTGGTACATTTTGATACCCGCAATACAAACGATGAAATGTACATGGAAAACGTTTTAATTTGAAGGCAAACCATTATTTGTGCATATCAGACTAATATGTCGAAAACATTGGGACCAAGGTTTGTGGAAAAAGTCATTAATCTAAATCTAAAGGTCAGAACACAGCATTTTTGACTTAGGCCACTGAAATAATTACTCAAGCAACTGGATAAGATTTTGAAACAGTCAGACGTTTCAGACAGTATCCACTGTCTTTCGTCAGTGACTAACGATAGGACTGAGAACACCTGGTTTTATACCAAAACTCTGAATAGATATGTTAATGAGATAAAGACAATTTAGGATGTCTTGAAGTAGTCTTGACTTAGATTCGATCCCTACAATTGAGAAAGCCACACACAATCCTGTGTATGGGCTCGAATAACATTCTAAACGGTAACTATGCGGCTACAGTGTCCTTTCTGAAGATGCGGAGTGAATGTGTACCGCGGTTGACTTAAGGTTGTCCACTGTCCTCATTGATATAAAGCAGTTAGGCAATGAGACTAAACACAAGCCAGACAATTTGGCTATATCCAGAATCAGACCAAACTTGTCCATAGTTGATATACTGTTATATCCTTCGGTTTGATTTAAAGCCAAAACATTCTTTGCACTTATCAGAATAATTTGCCGGAAAAAATAGGGGTCAAGGATCAGAAAAAATTTAAATCACCTAGTAAGTAATGCTTCACACGCAACCTAACTGATGTGTGTATCATTAGAATCAGCTTGGGGTTTTGTATGCCATCTGCTACGGATTTTCACAATTTTGTTCTCCTAGACCTAGGTTTGGTTTTAGTTTTGAAAGAGTTACAACTCAAGCACGTTAAACAAAACTGGGCAATAATAGAAACGAACTTCAAGGTGGAATGTTTGTTAACGTGTTCATTGTTATTTTTGCATAAAATCAACGTTGTCATTGTTTCCATATTTCTTTAAAGCTCGCACGAACAAATGGTAACTCGCTTGCACTAGGTAAAACGCCTTTTCCTCTCCTCCTGACACTTTTGTCCCATCCCCCAGACGTTTCTCCCTACTCATAACACATAAAAGGTGAACATCATTTAATGCTTAAACAATCATGCAAGCAAAGTAGCATATATTTAGTCTAGAGTATTAGTCTGAGTGCATTTTTCAGAATTTGGTCCAACAACACATTACGTTATGTCAACACAAACGTGCACAACACAAACTATTTCATAACTATCTTTAAAAACGTTTGTGTTTCTGAACACACAAACATTAAAAGATTCGTTTTTTTTAATCTTTGGAATTTGTTGATCGATCTGTCATTATGAGGTCCTTCAGCGGTCTCAACTGGAAGAGATCTACCTGGCTGAATGATCTACTTTATTCTCCCCTACTCTAGTGGTGAAAGGGGTCCAATCTATCCAGGACGCGTCGAGGGTTCCCAACAAAATCGTAATATCCCCCTCTTTCTTATCTACCGTACCACAATGCGCGCTTAAAATCTTACTGTAGAGTGTCGTGACCCAGTCATTCTCAATCCCGCGAACAGATCACAATCTAACTGATCTGCAGTCATCTAGAGCATTTTGTGGTCTAAAAGCCTAGATTGACACGCCGCTGGAAGATTTGCGACACGAAACCGTGTGGTACGGGGTTGCCTCACGGGGTGACTCGGGCGCGTCGTCGTCGACAACCGCGCCTCCCTAGAATTTTGCCTGTGTACATTGGCATCGTTACAATGTTTTCCATCGTTATTTGTTGCAGAGGCGCACTGCAGTAACCTGTACGATAGGACAACCTGTACTTACATTTATTTTTCACTATCTCTGAATTTTTGTTACTTTCAGGGGTGCTTATCCGGCCCATTTTCACCTGGGCCGCAGGCAAAATCTTTCCATAAATGGTGCATGGAGTTCATAAACACTGCTCTATTCTAATCTCATAACATGACAAGATGACAACCAACTTACCCCATGTTGACACTAAGTCGGGCTCTGTGTCCCCGAGTCCTCTCCTCATACAGCGGAGCGACACGCAGCTCGCTGCAGGCAGGCAGGACTCAGACTGACTGTTTCTTGGCGGGTCTTCACACATGAGGAACAATAATCTCCGTCTACAGTAATTATTTTCGTCTGCAAAAGGACAATGGTTTGATTGTGAGTCTCATTGTACATTATGATGACGGTGGCTTCGTGATAGAGCACCTTTTGAAGTTCGCTGACGTAGTTATGATGTATAATTACCGGTGTCAATGGTGGGCCGTTCCCACTTATCAGATGTACTGTGTGCGTCTTGATTGATGTTGGAACCGTTGTCAACGTTGGGCGAATTGATTTCTTTTTGCACGTCTTTTGCACTTCACGTCTCAACTCCAGAGGTTTGATAGAGGTGTCTTCATTTTTTCTTGAGGTGTCCCTATTGGTTTAAGCTCTTTTCACTCCTTTTCAAACGATTGACCTATTACCCTAGATATATGTTCGTCACTAGCCATGAAGGGCCTCGGGGTACACGTGGGGGGACATCTCAAACTATCATTTTTGTCTCTAAAGTTAACCTATTTCATGTGTCTATTCCTTTATGAATTAACTGATGATAACTTTATTTACATGATAGACATATGCATTACCATTCACGTTTCTACATACAGTAAAATACAAGAACGGATTATTACAGTATTTAAATCATAATATACACCTTGCGGATAGAGAACATGCTGAACTTTATTCCGGTGATATCTATGTTTGCCCTGGTTCGGCAGCTTCCATTGTTTATAGATGGGCGTATGGTTGATAACCTATTGAGCATACCAAGTGTTACCAGCGTACATCGCACGTTCTGGGTGGAAGATTGCACAACCCTGCAACTTGTGTCAAGCACTGGTACTTCATGACATTGACCTCAACATTACAGATACACATGTGTTACGACTTGAAACAACGAACTGCAAATTTCCTGAATCAAAGTTAAACTGAAAAGTGGCAAGAAAAAAAAACTGGTTCGTTTAAGCGACCAGTAATGCTACGGTCACATTTCCAAAGCGGGGCCCGGCCGGGCTGCTTGTGGGAACGAAAAATATGATATAAAAGACAACAAAAGTCACAAAAACGTAGAAAAATTACTCCTAACAAAATATTGTGTATTTTATTGATATGCATTTTTTATTTTTCCTTTTCGCAAACAGCCCGGCCGGGCCCCGGATTGGAAATGGGACCGAAGGGTGCGTTGCACAAACCATGGTTAAAGATTGCGCAAGCATGGTGTCAAACATCTACATGTATACTACAGGACGTTGACCTCACCAAAAAGTTAAAACATTACTGTTAAAAACGACTAACTGTAAATGTGGTCAATGTCTTGATTGGTTAGCATTACACGGATGAACAATAGCTCACAAATAAACTCACAAAAAATCACGTGTCAGAAAGAAACACGGCTGGTTTCAGTCAGAGTTCAGGTGGTGGGGGAGGGGGGCGTTGTGTCGACATGTCATCTTTACCTTCGCCAAGAAGGTTATGCATAGGGTAGGGTTTGTATGTATGTATGTATGTATGTATGTACTATGTATGTTTGTATGTATGTAGAAGACCAGAATAACTCAAGAATGCCTTAATGGATTGTCTTGATATTTGGTGTGATAGTAGGTCTTGGTGAGACCTAAAAAAGATTAGATTTTGGGCCCCTAGCGGCTTGTTATGGTACTGCAGCGAAACTTCCTGTTTTGATATCTCATGTTTTGGACATGCTATGGAACTGATTTTTGAGTGGTAGATAGCTCTTTGGACAGGGAGTAAGTGGTATAGGTTTGGGCCACCTGGCGGCTTTTTCTGGAACTACAGGAGCAGGTTTTGCTTCAGACTGTGAAAGGGAATAACTCAAGAAGGGCTTGATGGATGGTCATGCTTTTTGGTAAGTGGATAGCTTGAGTGATGATTTACGTAATTAGATACTTATTATGCAAATCGGTATCTAATTTGCATAATTAATGAGGGAAGTCTATACATCCGCCAAATTCCATGATAGGACTGTGACATATGTAACTGAAAAAGGGAGAAATATTAATAGATATCAACCATGCAAATGAAAACTCATTTGCATAATCAATGAGAAAATACTACAACTCAAGATGGGCTTGATGGATGGTCATGATTTTTGGTTTACGTGATGCTTTGTATGATTAGACGGCAATTATGCAAATCAGATTCTAATTTGCATAATTAATGAGGCAATGTTAAAACCAGCTGTGATCCATGATATGACTATCAAAATATGTGACATTTGTAACTGAGGAAGAGAAAATGTGCAACTGTAGGCCTAATATGCATAATTAACGAGAAACAACTATAATACCATACTGGTAAATTACAGCAATTTCATACTTGTGGCATTTAAAAGTTATGTGAATGCGAACATCGTTGAATTAAATTATGCTATTAAGAACCTCATTTGCATTATTGATGATAAATGTTAGCATAAACTTCATACTTTGGACAACGTCTGTTATTTGGGTGGAGAAGACGATCAACTGGTGTGATTTATAATTGATGAGAAACAGTCCTAATACGTCAGTCATAAAGGTTAGAATCATTTGGCGAAGGTATGAGGTCGTGGAACTCTAGTTTTAGTATGTTTTTGGATGAGAGAAAGTACTTCTCTACATGAGAAGATCAGTGTTTGATGCACCTAGCCCTTATGCATGTTCATGGGACTTTGATTTGGACCGTTTGTGTACGAAATGATGTTGTGTTTATAATGATTTATGTCGATCCACTCAATTTGGGCGTCGTTCTTGTAAGCTGTTAAAACCAAACCTGCCAGTCATGATAACAGGGTACGTTGCACAAGCCGGGTTAAAGATTGCGCAATCCTATTGTCAAAAGCCTATACCTCAGAACATGCATCTACATCACCAAAATGATGAATAGTATGGTTTAAAACGACTAGTCACAGTTTGTTATTATTAGTTAGTATTAAAAAGAATAAACAATTGCTCACTTACAAAAATACTAACTATGTCTATGACACAGTCTCCTCGTTAGTCGAGCAAATATAGTCTAATTTTTGCATCATGCACATCTTATCGTGTACATCTCTGTGTAAACTTACATACTGAAAATCACGACGATCCGTCAACTCCTTCTTGAGTTATTCTCTATGGAAGGTTTCGACAAAGACCCTGCAGTTCCAGAAGTAGCTGCTAGCGGGCCCAAACCTATGCCACTCCTTCAAGCACAAGAGCTATCTACCACTTCTATTGGGTGACTGTGCCACCAGATCAAATGATGTAGAACCCGGACGTGCTGTTGCAGTACCATGACAATGCGCTAGCTATAGGGGCTCCAAACTATAATTCTCCCCATATAAGGATTCGTATCAAGTACCAAGACAATACATTCAAGTTATCAAACGCACGCGCGCGCGCACACACACACACACACACACACACACACACACACACACACACACACACACGCGCATGTACACACACACACATTTCTCATGAAGGATAGGGCATGTTAAGGATACGTGGTCTTCAGCTGAGAAGCGAAATTCTTCGCTTTAGCTTTCATATATCTGGCACTGTGAAAACGATTCATAACACATTGTTGTTATGAACACGTGATTTGTGAAGACCTTTTGCCCCCTCTCGATGGCAGGCTGGTTGTAGCCGATCAATTTTTGAACTCAATATTATCACCTGCGTACATCAAAGTATACAAAATAGCATTTTATGATAGAGTGTTTGATATTTTACAAATGACTGGTAGAAAAATACACGATAATACAAAATGATGTAAAATGCAGTCTTTGTGGTCTTTGTTTTCAAAACCACGTAGATTTTACTTTGGAAGTAAATATTCAAAGCAAACCGTACACATCCGGCACCGTGGATATGATCAACAGCACACCGTTGCTTTGTATATATGACAGTGCTCTCATCAAGACCTACCTGTAAAGCCCCCCTCTCACTGGACCCGCGACGTGTTGGCGACCTCGCTGCGTCCTCGCTGCGTCCTCGCTGCGTCCTCGCTGCGCTGAGGTAGCGTGCGTAGTCCAGTGGTTAGCGATCTTGCCTCTGGAACTAGAAGCCCCGGGTTCGATCCCGGCTGTGTCGCTCACCCGACATGCACGCTACCGTTAAAGATCGCAGTCCTTAAGCCGGCGTCACAATTCATGCGAGCATCGGCCGATTTTGTAGATCGCCGGAAGCTCGCCGAATTTCAAATTCGTCCGAGCGTCGACCGTATTTTTCACTGAAAACCTGCCCCGTCACAAATTGAACAGAGCTCGGGCGACGTCCGTCGAACGCTAATAATCATAAATCCCACATAAGACGGTACCATCTCTTGGACACGGACGAAGTCAGAATCAAATGGCCTGGTAACAATCTCAAATTTGGACCAACTTTACTTTCTGAGTTGTGGCAAATCTGTAGGGCACAAGTGAAGTAGGTGGGCACACTGAAAATAATCACATAAAGAGGAATATTGATATACACCAATCAAAATACAAGTGCAGGAGCCACAAAGTCAACAGATCAGTCGTTTAACCCCGATCCAAAAATTTTCACCAAATAGAAATCGACCGAAGCTCGGGCGAACGCCGTCCGAGCTTCGACCGACCGTTGACAAGCCTATCGACGCCCTGCCGACGCCTGGGCGTGCCTCGGCAGACAAACATAGATCTATAATGACTCAGTGGACTTTCAACTAGTCATTTTGTGGAGAAAAAACTCAGGAAGTGAAGTCAAACCTCAAAAGTCAAGCCCCAGTTCATTGATATACAAATTGAAACATCCAAACCAATACCAAAATAGAAACAAGAAGCATTGTCTTCGGTGTCAACATTTTATTTATTATTTTTTGTTTTTGAATGAGAATTTAACTTTGCATTGAATTGTCTTTCATTAGAAAAGTTTGGCAGCATTCTTCGACAAGTTGAAATTAGTATTAGTTAATATTACAGTATCATTTATCATCTTATGTTATAAACCAAACTGTCGTTTCCTTTTATCTATAAACAAGAAGGAATTCGGCCGAGGCCCGTCCAAGCTCCCATCAACACCTGCACAACGCTCGCCCGAAGCACGCCTTACTTTTCATGAGTCGGCCGGAACACTGACGACGGTCGTCCGATTATCGTTCAAGGCCCGTGCGAGGCTCGCACGAGGCCGAAGAGTTCGGGCGACCTCCGACCGACCAAAAATCGTGTCTAAAATCCTCGGATGCCCGCCCGAATATTGGCCGAGCGCTGGGCGTTGCTCGGGCGAGTTACGGGCAAACTGTTGACGAGCTGTGCGAGTTAAAAAATCGTCGCCGAGGCCTCGCTGAATTTAAGCGCAGCTTCCAGTGACACGCGAACGTCGGCCGAGCTCCGAAAATTCGCCCGAAGCCCGTAGAATCGACAGGACGTCGGCCGTACTTCGCCCGAAAATCGCCATTTGGAGCTCGCCGACAAGTCGGCCGAGCTAATTTCTTGATTTGTGACGGGGGCTTTAGGACGGGACGTTAAGCCGTGGTCCACTGTTCATTGTGGTTGTCGAAAAGAGATAGGGGAATTTCCCCGGTACACTGAACCTGTAAATACTGTACATAGCGTCTGTCTTCTCTGTCACGACCAGTGGAAGAGTAGCTCATCTGTTCATTGAGTTCATTTGAGCTAAACTGGTTCGAGATTCCTTTCCTTTCCTTTTTTTCCTAGATTCAATTTGAGTAAGCCTTGACTTTACAAAAGGAATACCATGCAAAACGTACAAGTATAACTAAAAAATCACACAAAGCGTAAAAAGATTCGTTTTTTATCGATGACATTCATTTAGCGCGGTGTCAAATCGCTAGGTCGCAGTGAGGTCGCCAACGTGTCGCGGATCCAGTGTCTAAAGGGGGCGCTGGTCAACGTGTAACGGCAACATACAGGAGTTAAGGTAGGTGTCAAAGATACGGGGTGAGAGCTAGCTTATCTATCTCTGTGTTCCTATAAAATATGTTAATGTCCTGTCCTGTGCAAATATAAAGGTATACAAAACATGTCAATTCTTTGATATATTGCGACGCTGTTTTTGTATTTTTGTAGGAGGACTATGCCGCTGTAGATATAGATATATATCATCAAAGGAAGAAAAATCTAACAACAAGGATAGAGTATGTAAGCTTGATGTCATTTGGTTATGATTCCGCAACTTAATCATCTTATAGAAGATAACGCTTCGCTGACGCAACAGAAAGTACTGTGACTTTCGTATGGTCAATTTTGGTATGACTCTGGCGGGGATTGAACTCAAGGCAAACACTCTACTCTATTGCAACGGACCGCATGCGAGAAAAAAAGTGCGGGCTTGATATACGCACATATGTGACAGCACCCTGAGATGGAATCTTGCCCACTTTATGTTTTCAGATACACAGATACCGTACCGTGACGCGCAACCACATAGAACTCGCCACGTCGCCATACCGAACCGATAAATGGATAAGAGTCCTGTCAGACCAATACGACGAGTCCTAGAAATCACGTGAAGTCCTTTCGCACATCGACTTTGACGAAGATAACGGCTTATTGTACCTACGTGGCAGTCAGTCCGAGTCCTGCCTGCCTACAGCGTGCTGCGTGTCGGCCCGCTGTCGTGAGGAGAGAGACTCCGAGTCAACATGGGGTAAATATGTCCCTTCATTGCCGGGTTAAGAGCTCGGAAGAGAGCCGTGTTATGCGTACTCCGTTAACGGGAGAATTTTTGCCCGTAACATAGGAGGTGAAAACCGATCGCATAAGCAATTCAGGGACACTGCGTGTAGATGAAGTAAGAAATAACTACAATGTGTCCTATCGTAGCTGTGACTGAAAGCCAGAGTAACAGTGCACCTCTACTACGAATAACGCCGGAAGATCTTTAAAAGGTATAGACTACCTTTGATAGAGGAAAAGGCGCTTTTGCCGACGCGCGTATGCCACAAAGGCAGCCGCCCCGTGGCCGTGCTGCAAACCCACACGACACTAGAGCCCCTGTCACACGTCGACGGGCTTCGGCTTATTTGTTGATCGCCAGAAGATCGCCAAATTCTAAAATCGCTCGGGTATTCTTCACATGAAAATCTACATCATCATATTGGACAGGGTTCTGGGACCTGCGAACATGAACTGATCCCTAAAAATCGCGCGCTGAGAGAGAGAACTCCTGGCGTATTGCAGCCGGCTAGCCGCAAATGTCATTTGGAGCCGGCAGCACACTACAAACATTATCATCAAGATCACCCCGGGATTTCTTATGATTACCCCCACTGAAGGTGTTTTGTTGGAATCTTTAAGTATGGTTGCTAAAGAGATGATTGCTCAAGATCAATTTGTGTGTGTTTGTATATGCTTATTCTTTGTCCAAAACAAAGGGGAAATGAAGTTGCTGAGGCTATATAATGCAACTTCCGCCGCGCCCAGTCCGAATGCCAAGTTGACAATAGGATTCATTTTTTTATTCAGAAAAATATTATCTAAAGAAACGGAACACTTTTAACTCCCTCTCTAACTGAAATAACAGCTGCAAGCTTAGCAAATCTGTCATACAAAAAAGAAAGAAGACAGAATAACACAATAGATACAAATGCAGGCAAATAGTATTCCCATTAGGCTATGGATTTGAGATGGTATGCTTGTGTTGTGGCAGCGCATACGAGGAGCATTCGGAAAGTTCTCAGCCTCATCAGGAATAAAGCGGCATAACTCTGATTCTCGGCCTCAAAATAAAGGGACATAATTTCGAGGCATAGACATAGACTGTACAGTCTTCTTTCAATGTCCATCAAATTTCATATCATTATCATCATTTTCATAAACGCGAGGCCCTTTCGAACATCTGTATTTCCCATGTAAAAATACTATGGACAATTGAGCTACGACCAGAGGCGTGCGGGTCAACTTCAGGGCTCCTGCTCTGCTTCAAGAGAGAATACAGCGCCTTACGAATTGAAATACACCGGTAGTCCCTACCAAGTATTTCGACAATGTTTTTTGATGGTTCCATGCATTCCGTGGCGGGCCATTGATATGGCCCACACCGCTCGGATCATTGCAGTGGCTTCTTCCTTAAGCTCAAAAGAGCGCTGCATGCAAAAAATTTAGAGAGATGACAATGCTTTGAAATTTATGGTGGGCACTGATGAAATACTTTATAGTTTGTATTCATATTTATGCCCCAATTCAAAATTCGAGTTATACGCCTTTTCTTTTTGGAAAAGGCCAAGAACTTTCTGAACGTCCCTCTGGACATCCTGCAACACTGACCAACCCTACAGATGGTTATCACCTTCCAACCAATCAGCGTTCGAGAGGTCTGTAAGGGTCAGCCTGCATCCTGTTGGTGTTTCTCAATATAGACGGAGGAGGGGGTAAAAAGCTGTTTTATAAATGAAACGTGGGATGGGTACAGTGTAAACCACAATCATAATGGTATGCGACTTAGATGTACAAACAGCACGGCTTGCTTATGACTCAATTGGGCATTTAGACGTCGATGACATGAAGGTAAGACATCCAGGTAATAGGAAAGGTACGCAATAAAACAGTTACTCAAGCAACTGGAATATTTTGGAAGCGGTTAAGACGTTTCAGGTAGCATACACTTCATTTCGTCAGTGGCACTGAATTTCATCATGAAAGCAGTGGATGCCAACTGAAACGTCTGACCTTATCCAAAAGCTATCCAGTTGTTTTAGTCTTAAACTTAGTCTAATGCTCCACCGATTTTAGGGCAATGTTCTAATTACCTCCATGACAATGTTTTCGGTGCGCATTTGTTTGTGCGTGTGTGTCCTTTCGTCTGTAAACGCAACAACTCGAGGAATATGATTTAACAAAGAAGCAACTGATTTAATGAATCGGGTATGTCTGTAGTTTTCATTTTACATAATTAATGGAAATTCTATCATAGCATTTTTTAATGTATCTTTTGCCCTGGACATGCTCTGGTCTTAATGTTAAAGTGGCAGATAGATTTTGATGTAAGGACAAAGTGGTATAGATGCAGTGCACTGCAGAGGCGTGTTTCCAAAGACGATAACTCGAGAAAAAAAAGGACAGATTTACATAATTTCGGACATGGCGATAGCTTAGATGTGGATATACACAGTTGTATACAACTTATGCAAATAAGAACTTAATTTGCACAATTAATGAGGAAAGGAGTTTGATTGCCACGGAAGTGCAGGGACCAGACGTGATCCCGGGAGGTAATTCCAGCACGGTTTGTATTTGTGCAAAAGTAGGGGTTTATTTGCTGATGCGAGGAACACATGAAAAGGGCCTTACAGCTGGGGTTGTGGTTCCACACCGTGGAAAACTTACAAATAACCCCGGATCGACAGCAATTGGAACACGCGTTTTGTTCAAATTAAGTCAGATCGAACATAATCGAACATGGTTGTCGCCTGCGAAGTGTGGTCTGCAACACTGACAGTTTTGCTTTTCACCCAGCGCAGACCCCCGGTAGCAGACTTCTGTTGTAAACTTGCCTTCATTTCTCTTTACACCCAGAAAAAAGCTGTAGTCTACGTGAGAAGTAGACTACGCTGTATAGTTCTACAGTTAAAACAAAGCAGTCTAAAGTTGGCCTTTATCATTGTGAGTCTGCGTGCACGCGGTATGTTAAATAAATACTTGAAGATAGAGATGTCAACACTTCAGCAAAGGAACTTTTCAAATGTCTTTCTTTTTTCCAGTGTCCACGCCTGTCTGAGTCTGTTGGTCATCTCCACTGTAATCCTCGAGTTAGGTGCCCAAGATGCCTTGTTCGGTAAGGAAGCTTTTTAATATTCCAGGAAAGAGAGAATGTGAGAGAATGAGCGAGCCCAGAGTGAGTGCGAGCGCTAGTGAGGATTTCCCGACTTCTGTGTAAATCATTCGTGTCACTTGATATACATTCACCTTACGCTTGTAACGTTTGTTTATCTCAAAGAAGGTGGACAGGTGAGACCAAAACGTCGGATCCCACCTCCACTGGGATGCAGTGACGGTCCGCCGATCTACACGTGTATAAGCGTATCGTCGTGCAGCTCCAGTGGGCCCACCTACAACAATGGCGACACCTGCACTTACGAGTGCGCCCCTGGATGTAGCGGACCATTCACAACCACCGTGACATGCAACAACGGAGAATGGGATGGTCGGGTTCCCATCTGCCAAAGTGGTATGTTAAAATAACTTTCTGCTATCCACACACACACACACACACACAAACACTTCGATATTGACTGACATGCCCGATGTTTTCTTTGCACTATGACCACCATAGTGCTGCATATACTTTGACATTGACTGTAACTTCTTACATTCCCTACAATATTACTATCGGCGGCAGATCGAGGATGAATGGGGAGCGTCCCATCGTGTTCAGGGAAAGACGGGTCTGGGCTATAATGGAACATGTTTGGAATTACTAATTATTACCTTTGCTAAGAAGGTTGTGTTTTGGTAGCGTATGTTAGTATGTACGAGGTATGTGGATGAACAGCATAAGTCGAGAAGGCCAGTGGGTGGATTGAATTGAAATTTGATATGTGGGTAGGTCTTGATAAGACCTCGAGCCTAGCTGATTGTTACGATACTGCATCGGAAATTTTGGTTTTGATACTTCGTGTTGTGGACATGCTATGGTCATGATTTTTCAGCTGTAAATAGTTCTTGGGGTAGAGAGTAAGTGGTGTAAGATTGGGCACCTAAGCGACTCGGGGTGGCATTGCAGGAATCGATCCTATTTTAGACTTTGAAAGGGAATAACTCAAGAAGAGTTGACGGATGGTCATGATTTCTGGTATGTAGACAGCTCAAGTGTTGCGTGTCACTAACATTTTCAGCTCTTCTCTTCCAGGAGGCTGCAAGGCCGCTCCGCCAACCCCCCCCCCCGTGTGTAAACGTGATATGCCACTCCCCGGCTCCCTACGACAATGGGCAAACCTGCTACTACACCTGCGCCCCTGGATGCACTGGTGCAGTAAGCACCATCGTATCATGCGTTTACGAGGAATAGAAAGGCCAGGTTCCCTTTTGCCACAATGGTAAATAGATTAAACCAAACACACAGTTCTATGTGACAGGTATTAGTGTATTCAATCATAGCAATGTAACTGTTGTGTAAACTAAACTAATTCTAACTAAACATGCACGTGTACAACATAATTACCATTGACATCATATGTTTTTTTGCATTTGTTTTTTTCTTCATTTCGGCGCATGTCCTCCGAAATAAACTGTGTTAAGTAAGCCCCTGTCACACTTGTGCGTATGTATACGAGTCCGCATGAGTTGCGTAAAGGCATTTTTTGGTTTAGCTTACGTTTGCAGCCGAATAAATGATTTCTTAGGTTAGATCACTAGGCTGTACAGCGGTGGGTCAAAGTAGAATACAACTTTTTCCCCGCAAAGCTTACTTAAACCCCAAAAATGTTAATGCGCAACTCACGCGCACTTGAATGTACGCACATGCAAGTGTGACAGAGCCTTTAGAAATTAACTGAACGCACACTCGAGCATACATGCATGCCTGATCGAGTATTTATACCTGTAGTATCAGCCCAGTTTACATATGCACTGTGGTCAGGAAATAGATGCACGTACATCGTTTACATCACTGCAAGTACATGGGACTGTGGCAGAAGTCCACTAAGCGCCTGTACATATTGTGCAAAACATATGATCTATAATTTAAAGTTGACCCGTATTGTTTTGCTTCATCAGCACAAATGCAGACTTGCCCTTCTCCGCCAAGCTTCCCGTGTTCAACCGTTTCCGACTGCAGCGCCCCCTACATGAATGGCGTGACCTGTACCTACAACTGCGACGACACATGTACAGGAGAGCCGAGTACCACGTTCAGGAGGTGCCTTATGGGACAATGGTTCGGTCCAGACTGGGACGGTTGCGTTCCAGGTACGTTAAATGGAAACACAGACAGTCAGACAAACACACACACACACACACACACACACACACACACACACACACACACACACACACACACACACACACACAAACACACACACACACACACACACACACATACACAAATATATATACTTTTTTATACAAACGCGCACACATACATACACATACACATACACACACGGACACACATTCATGCACACACACATACACACACACACACACACACATACACACGTATCCACATTCATACAAGCACACTCACATACAAGTGTACAGACAAGCACATACGTACACAAACGCACGCACGCGGGTATACACACACACACATATAGAAATACATGCACAAAGACGGGCGCGCACAAACACGCACGTACACACACACGACGCAAGCACACACACACGTCTATATATACAAGCACACATGCACACGCGCGCGCACACACACGCACATGCACTCACGAATGACACATCATTTGAAACTTTTTGTTCTAGTATGTACTTGGTAAGCCCCGGTCACACTAAACTCACGTCGTACCTACGATGCACGTACGATGCATTTCCCGTACAACGCAGGTAAATCGCAGGTAAATCGCAGGTAAATCGTAGGTAAAATCAGCTATCGCAGAGCGTCGGGCAATGTTCAAAATTTCATCCAACGTCGTACGATTTTTATAGCCTCATATTTAGGCTTTATTGCGGCCTTTTTATCTAATGACGAGGTGACGAATTCATAAATTTCGACCATGTTCTGATGGTTTCAGTTACCCTGATATATTGCCGATGCTGATGCAAATTGTAACCATCATAAGACAATAGCAACCAGAAAACAGTGCGCCCGTAGAATAGCCTGCTTCCAAGTTTAGATTTTCTACGTGTCAGGTCCAGAACCAGGCGCATATAATTGCTTCATGTCTGTATACACCTAGGTTTATAATTAGATCATACCTCAGTCCTATCCTGTCTCTATTTTCAGTTTCAGTTTTTGTTTGACGTTTTATGCCTATCATGTGCTTTCTTTTTGATGGACAATACAACTGGCCTGTCATATTCTTTCTCTGGGCCATCCGCAAACTGTTCTCTTGGCAAACTAAAAGTAGGGACAGGATGGGACTGAGGTCTGATTTAATTATGAACCCACGTGTGTATAGCCATGAAACAATCGTATGCATCACCTGCGCGCGATACTTGATCTGACACGTGGAAAATTATAGCCTTGAAAGCAGGCTCTTCAGCGGGCGCGCTGTACAACGGTTGCCAATGCGCTCTGGTGGCTGCACTTTTCAGGGAATATCAGGGAAAACTGAAACCATCAGAAAACGATCGAAATGCATACATTTTTCACCTCATTGGTATAAAAAGAAGGCCGTGGTGAAGTCTGTATTGGGGGCAATAAAAATCGTACGGCGACGGAGGGAAAATTTTGAACATGTTCAAAATCATCTTTAGCTGTATTTTTCGACGTAGGACTCTCGGCGATGGCTACTTTTACGTGCGATTTACCTGCGATTTACCTGCGATTGACCTAGGTACACTAAAAAAAAAAACATCGTACGATGTACCTACGTTATATGTGACCACCACTTTGTATGTGTTAACTATTGCACCCGGTTTTTCCCAAACGTACGATGACGGCGCTGTCATGACGGAAGAAACCCCATCGCAGGTACGACGTAAGTTTAGTGTGACCATAGCTGTAAGGAGCTCTTAGTGTTAAATCTACACGATCCTTCAATCTGCCGGTACTTTGTAATGTGTACGCTTCGGTAACTTTCGAGGTCTTAGATATAACCTGACATATCCTTTCACTAGCTATGGCCACAATAGCACTGCATCTGGGCTGCGACGCTGCCCCGCCGACCTTCCCGTGCACAGCCAGGACTTGCACGGGCACGACCAACCACGGGGATGTCTGTACCTACGTGTGCGAAGATGGATGTGTAGGATCCCCCAGCACCATGACCAGGACCTGCATGGACAGTGCTTGGGTCGGACCAGACTGGGGCGGTTGCCGAAAACCTGAGAAACGTACGTTCAACTTAGTACTGAATACGTGAATGCCACGTTCATGATTATAACTGGCCATGGTATTAAAAGATTATGCAAGCATAGAATGAGTTATAGAATTCAAAATTTTCTTTGATCCGCCGACCATTTATGCCATAAGAAATTGTTCCGCTAGTTTCGGTTGCAAATTGCAAAATCTCTTTGAAAGGATATGAACTTTAATACGTTGATGAAGGTTAGACATCCAGCAGATATGAACTTCAATCTCTGTCTTTGTAATATTCTGGGGCCTCCCCCATCCCTTACTTTGCCCCTGATCGGGTTATCCGGGGGGAGGGGGGGGGGGGTAACGAAGTTGAAGAGACTTGATTGGTCTATAGCATGGTATACATCGTCCTATCCTTTGTATTGAAGCTATCATCCTTTGCAATTGTCCTCGCCAGCATGTCGCAAAAAGCCGAAAGCAAGACCCTGTTCCGCCTACACCTGTGACCAGCCCGGTTACCCCTATCCTTCCGGGACAACGTGTACCTACACGTGCCGCCGTGGCTGCGCCACCACACCGGCTACAACCACCGCAACCTGCCGTAACGGAAAGTGGACTGGGCCAAATAAACGTTGGAAATGCAAGAAAGGTGTGTATTCTAAGAGATAGGGGAATTAAAAGTAATCGTTAGACACAGGAACAACCTATACCAACAGGTTTCAAAATGGGACAAAAACCATTTTTATGGCTTGAGAGCAGAAAGAGTAATTGGCAGAAATCTTTCTATAACCTAAATCATTTCAGCCTTCACGCTTTAGCTAAGATTTGAATTGATAATGTACAGGGGTTTCTTTTTAGTTAAAACTTTTCCATATTTTGGACGGTTCGTTATAGCGTTTCTGTGCCCTCAGGTTGTGGAGCGCCACCAGATCCCCCCTGCACCAAACGATTCGGCTGTGATCCCGCGTACAAATACGGAGAGAAATGCTACTACCGGTGCTACCACGAGGGAGGGTACGCCATGGAGGTGTCCGGTGACCCCGTCAGGATTTGTCAGAAGGACGGGTCGTGGAAGGGAGCGGACCTGGTCTGTGACTGTGAAGGTAGGAGGGATCTGTTTGGACGTCTAATGGTCTGGATATGCAATGGTCATTATTTGACGAATGTAGATAGCTCGTGGGCTAGTGAAGAAATGGTAATGGTTGGACCCCTTAGCAGACTTTCTAGAACTAGAGGGACCGATTTTGTTTGAGACTTTTTATGAGAATAATTAAAAAACGGATCAACATGACATTTAGTTTGGTACGTAACGTTAGATAGCTTAGTTGATGGTCAACATAATCAAAGTCACATAATGCAAAACAGGACCGCATTTTTTTAATCTAATGACTAAATGCTTTGATACATGCAGGATGCGTGCCGACCGATGGACCGGCGGCCAGCGGAGACTAGACTCTCCGGTTAAGACGAAAAAGTTCCGAGTGACGCAGACGTAGAATGTGAGTTCCAGACAACGCAATTGTTTCGTCTGAAGTCCTGTTATCACATCAGCAGGGTGAAATTTAACGTTAACTTAAAGATTGAAGTTCATTTTACAGATCGCAAGTGTAATCTAGTCGGAACAAGACGAACAAGTAGAAGACGATTTCAGACCCGCTGAAAACTGCTTGCATCAAGGGCGGGACGTACGTCATTTCAGACGGCATTCGAATGCATCGAATGTATCTAGAATGTTCGAACGCATTCGAATGTTGACGGCAATGACGCTGACGCATATCCCCACGTTATGATGCAGGCAGTTTTCGTGTGTCGGGATTTGTCTCTTCTACTGATTGCTTTTAGAGCATTTTGCGGTAACTTTTTTCTCGTGATGGCAAACATATCAGCGCTGCGCTGCTTTGGTGAATGTTGTGGGTATTTTTTTTTCCTCATTATTGCGCATATATTAGCTCTGCTCCACTCTTATCACCTTCGGAAAGATGGAATTGCTTAAATTATATAATCCATGCATTAGTTGGAAGAAAATAACTATTAGGTTATAATAAGTTGTCGAAGCCTTCCGGGATACAAGGTAAACGTTTAACGTAAGAGCGTATTGAATATACGTTTTTAGATTAGTAGAAAATGTTGTATTGTAGAGAGAGAGAGAGATAGATATTACTGAAGGTAAAATGGTCACTTCTTACAAGCGCCAAAATTGTGTGATTCTTCTCTAGCGTTTTCCCCTGTCATCTAACTACTTTAATGTCATGTGCCACACAGTAGAACATAATTATGCTGTCAACATTACCTTCGTGCACTATGTAATCTATTTGGAGGATTATTTAGCTGCCAGAATATTTTGTATGGTAAGATAGCAGAGATCTCGAAACAGCATCATCTGTATCGAGAAGACAGTTGTTTATTGCTTATTGGTCTGGATCATCTGTATAGTCTAGCAACTTCCTTCAGTTGGTTAATATGTACCCATCACTACTATTGCGTTTTTTCCTATTGCTCTTACTGCATAGAACTGTTTGGTTTCCGTCTATGGTCAATTGCTCTTTGTATATCTTTTAGCCCTGCAGTATCCATTGTTAAGTAATAGATCAATATCAATGACATAATCCATAACTTATGCTAAAAGCAGTTAGTTTATTCTGTGACATTCTGTGACCATCCCCTTTTTACAACGAAGATGAATCAGATTCTGTTTTTCAGCCCATGGACAACGCAAATTGCACCATGCTATGCGAACCCCAGCTAGCTGGTTAAAGAGAATGTTGATTTTGTCTTTTTTGTATGAAGAAGAGTGTAGCCAAGTAATTAGCCTCATATCGATACCGAACAATAACGGCTCATATTCACAACGATTCATGAAATGCAAAAGTAGAAATGGTCTTGGCATAATGACGGAAAATTTAAACATGTAACAGATAAAACGATTATATATTTACAATTGAAACTTTCTTGCAATATATGTGCTGGTGGCTGCTAATAAAAAGGTTTGCGGGAATATTTTTGTCTTTTTATTGTTATATGTTGCGGCTTGTTGCCAGTTAGAAAAGAAGCCAAACATTATTAAAAAAATCCACCATTCTAATTTGTCCAATCTTACTAGATTGTTCAATTTAGGTGAGACCCAAAGTTTAGATGAGTTCAAAGTTTATTTGCTATGAAAAGAACGTTGAATTTCAGTTTTGAATCGATGTACCAAGTTTTCAGAAATGTCTAAATCCTGACAAGATCAAAATCTTGAGTCGGGGCAAATTGGCATGATATTTATTCTCAAAGGTAGAAGAAAAAAAATAGCAAAAATCAAAATTCTGTAGTTCAGCTAGCCCCTATCATCCTGAACGCCGGAATGCCGGGTGGTAAAAAGGAGTTCTCACCACATGGACATGCTTCAACGTGCTTTATTTTCAGTTCTTTAAGCAGCGTTATGACAGAAAATACAAATTACAGAGATAAATGTAGAAGGCACCATGAAATTATGTAGATAATGTTGTCCGTCAAGAACTGAGGTTAATCAAGAAGGTTAAAATTAGGCTAACATTACGCATGCTGTTTCAAAAGTCATAAAATCGTATTGAAATATTTATGTATAACCTCCAGCTAGCAAGTTGTATGTACTGGATGCAGCTATGAAAATCTCAAGGAGAAATACACAGTAAGAATAAAGTCCAATCTAAAAAGAAACATTCAATTGAAAGTCGTCAAATGCAATTCATCGATGACATAAGTGCCTAATAGAAGTAACATACAGGATTCTTGATATCAATTGCCCTTTTATTCATTATAGAGCTACACTAGCCTGGCGCTCTGTCTATCGTGGAGTAGCAGGCTCCCACCGGGACATGAGGAGCTCTCCGCCGCCCGAGAAATTATGTGTCTCGGTAGTACTTTTACGGGGTAGGGGGCAAATAAGCTCCAACTGTAAAACCATTAGCACTACCGAGTGCCATAGTGGACCCAGGCGGCGGTGAGCTCCTAATGCCCCGAAGAGAACTCTCCCTATCCACGATAGACAGGATATCGGGTTAGCGCTACACTCATTAGATAATTCTTGCAATTGGGGATACAGTAACGGCATTGTCACAGGTTGGAACAAATGATGCAGAAGTAGAAAGAGAGTGACCAGATAATCATGTGCTCTGGGTGATAGATATACCTCGTTACATATCTCATGCAAAATTAATGAATGAATGATTGGCGTTTCATGACCCAGTTTGTGCTAGTGTCAACTTATTTTCAGAGATATGTCAAATTATCTCGTAGTACTAAATAGGTCGTCCTAAAATTCAGTTATTCTTAAAATCCTGCTCAAAATTGTGCTAGATTGTTTTGGTTTATTTCAACCTGTTTGCCGAGATAATCCAGATTGCCTGACAGTATCAAATAGACCCGCGAGGTCGTCCTAAAAATTCTGTTTTTCTCAAAATCCTGTTCAAAATTGAACCAAATGGTAGCAAAAGGTGGCATCTAGCCAGAAAAAAATACACGTAAAAAGTACATACTAACTTTAGAACAATCCCGCTGAAAGGTGGTTTTCTGTCCTGTTGTTATAAAAGGCACACTTTTTGTCACACTTAAGGACACTAGGCCAATTCTGTAGCCCCACAAAATGGTGCATCTATCAGCCACTCTCTCGTTGGCACCTATCGCTAACTTAATTGGGCGGAGCTTCCATGTAAGACATCACGAAATCGCCGGCGAATGCACCCGGATACACGGCGACATGTCGACCTGCGTGCCGATTACAGGCGCTACGAACGTCCCTTGCTCGCACGTAAATGTTGCCTGACTTGTGTGGGTCCACATCACGAAACCGCAGGCGAATGCACCCAGACACACGGCGACATGCCGACCTGTGTGCCGATTACCGGAGCTACAGACGTCCCTTGCTCGCACGTAAATGTTGCCCGACTTGTGTGGCATCGCTACTCTAAGGCTTGTGGTATAAGTGGTACACGGTGGTATAGGTGGTTTTCATACTGAGACGAGCGAATGAATAGGCAGCGCTACTATAAGGCTCGTGGTATAAGTGGTACAGGGTGGTATAGGTGGTTTTCATACTGAGACGAGCGAAGGAATAAGCATCGCTATTCTAAGGCTTGTGGTATAAGTGGTACACGGTGGTATAGGTGGTTTTCATACTGAGACAAGCGAATGAATAGGCAGCGCTAATATAAGGCTTGTGGTATAAGTGGTACAGGGTGGTATAGGTGGTTGTCATACTGAGACGAGCGAAGGAATAAGCATCGCTATTCTAAGGCTTGTGGTATAAGTGGTACACGGTGGTATAGGTGGTTTTCATACTGAGACAAGCGAATGAATAGGCAGCGCTAATATAAGGCTTGTGGTATAAGTGGTACACGGTGGTATAGGTGGTTTTCATACTGAGACAAGCGAATGAATAGGCAGCGCTACTATAAGGCTTGTGGTATAAGTGGTACACGGTGGTATAGGTGGTTTTCATACTGAGACGAGCGAAGAAATAAGCATCGCTATTCTAAGGCTTGTGGTATAAGTGGTACACGGTGGTAGAGGTGGTTTTCATACTGAGACAAGCGAATGAATAGGCAGCGCTACTATAAGGCTTGTGGTATAGGTGGTACACGGTGGTATAGGTGGTTTTCATACTGAGACAAGCGAATGAATAGGCATCGCTACTCTAAGGCTTGTGGTATAAGTGGTACACGGTGGTATAGGTGGTTTTCATACTGAGACAAGCGAATGAATAGGCAGCCCTACTATAAGGCTTGTGGTATAAGTGGTACACGGTGGTATAGGTGGTTTTCATACTGAGACAAGCGAATGAATAGGCATCGCTACTCTAAGGCTTGTGGTATAAGTGGTACACGGTGGTATAGGTGGTTTTCATACTGAGACGAGCGAAGGAATAGGCAGCGCTACTATAAGGCTTGTGGTATAAGTGGTACACGGTGGTATAGGTGGTTTTCATACTGACACGAGCTAAGGAATGGGCAGCGCTCTACCAACGGGTGCCAAATTAGACCCAGGCGGAAGAGAGCTCCGTCTGCCCCGAAGAAGGATTGGCCAACTACACGGTGCCTTGGGCCTTAGTGGAGCGATGCCTATTCCTTCGCTCGTCTCAGTATGAAAACCACCTATACCACCGTGTACCACTTATACCACAAGCCTTATAGTAGCGCTAGCGCTGCTTATTCCTTCGCTCGTCTCAGTATGAAAACCACCTATACCACCGTGTACCACTTATACCACAAGCCTTAGAGTAGCGCTGCCTATTCTTTCGCTCATCTCAGTATGAAAACCACCTATACCACCGTGTACCACTTATACCACAAGCCTTATAGTAGCGCTGCCTATTCCTTCGCTCGTCTCAGTATGAAAACCACCTATACCACCGTGTACCACTTATACCACAAGCCTTAGAGTAGCGATGCCTCTTCAATCGCTTGTCTCAGTAAGAAAACCACCTATACCACCGTGTACCACTTATACCACAAGCCTTAGAGTAGCGATAACCAATCTATTCGCTTGTCTCAGTATGAAAACCACCTATACCACCGTGTACCACTTATACCACAAGCCTTAGAGCAGCGATGCCACACAAGTCGGGCAACATTTACGTGCTAGCAAGGGACGTTCGTAGCTCCGGTAATCGGCACACAGGTCGGCATGTCGCCGTGTGTCTGGGTGCATTCGCCTGCGATTTCGTGATGTGGACCCACACAAGTCAGGCAACATTTATGTGCGAGCAAGGGACGTTCGAAGCGCCGGTAATCGGCACGCAGGTCGGCATGTCGCCGTGTATCCGGGTGCATTCGCCGGCGATTTCGTGATGTCTTACATGGAAGCTCCGCCCTTAATTGCTATTGATCTTAATCGATCTATTACTGCAATCATAACTTAGTATGTAGTCTTCGTGGGTTTTTCTTTCCTGTGAAAGCCCAATTACTCTTTCATCGGATGGTAGCCTGGAGCAGACGGGGTGATGTCGTAGTGAGGGTTGTCGAAGGTGATGGTGGCATCGCCGGACCCCTGGGTGAAGTGGACGGGGGCGGGGGCAGGGGCCGCCATCTTGTCCACGGGCTTCGAACAGAAGAACACCTTCACGAACGCAGCTATCCCAAGAGGCACTGCGACGGCTACGATCCCGATGACGATGTAGATGATGTTCTGGTGGCTGTCGTCATCTGGTTTGGTGGGCTTGTCGTCGGTTTCGTCCCCTGCACCTACACCGACATACAAACAATTGTGGATTAGAACTTTTCAGCTTGTTAGGACTCCATTCCAATAGACGGCAATCTCGCTGCGACATGGCTGCGACCTAAATGGGATTTGTGTATCAGTTGATTTCATGATTGGCATATCATGAAATATGTAAAAGTATAACCATAAAAAGACAAATAAACACACCCAAGCATAAAATGGTTCGTTTTTATTAAATTCGTTGAGTGCTCTGTCAAATCGCAGTGAGGTTACCGCCCTAGTGGGATGGGGGTGTTGAAAGTAACATCCTATGCTATGACAGAGGCCTCTAAATTGTAGAATCTGTGAAGTGGTGTTTAAAAAGGCAAAAAAACATTTGTTGAAAATGAAATCTACCTGTGTCGTCTCCTCCCAGTGCTCCTTTCGAGTTCATCACAGGAGGGACACTGGTGGTTCTGGGAACAGTCGCATCGGTTGTTTTCCGATATTTCTGATAAAGATAAACACAAAAAGAGATGGTAAATACCTACTGACAGAAAATACGATCCATCCCCCACTTTTCTGTCTGTCTGATACATTACACTGAGTTGGACATCGCTGCCGTTGGTAAATATCGTAGGAGACGTTTGTTCACATAGCTTGTCTGCTTCAGATGATGCCAAAGCCAATTGATAATCAGGTAGGCGGTGTATCACTTGTCATTTTCTGAAAATTCCAACGAGTGATGATAAATTTTTCCTCCAATGTTTTACGTATGAGTGTACATGTAAATGTACATGATAAAACAGAGAGTTTAGGCCGAATCATCGGGTGCACAAACCATGGTGTTCGTCGGTTTCCTTGAAACGCCCGCCTCAGTCGGGGTGTAGTCTTCCTGAGTTGTTGTTGCTTGTTTTGTAGTTGGAGTCTCATACGATGCTGAACAATATAGTAACAATCAATGAATGATAACTGCATTTCATCAGCATTCTATGATATGTTTACATTATGAACATGTACATATCAGACTTAGACTCAGATCAGGATATTAGGAATGTGATAGAATGGCCTCCCTCTCTTATAAACCATGAATGTCAGGTCAATCTAGTGATCGTAAGTGACATAACTCGAAGTTGAAAAGTTCTGACTGTCTTTTAAACAAACATCCACATGCACAGAAAAATTCTCTTCAGGCGAATTAGGAATTCTGTCAGCAGATTGCAATCTCCCCCTGACATATACAATGTATACTCGATAAACATGAGGACGGCTATGAATTGTTCGGTAAGGATCAATCAATCAATCAATCAATCAACCAATCAATCATCATTTTTATGCATAGCGGCTGTAGACAGTTATCTAGTACATAGAGTTCTGTTTTCCGCACGCGCCCGCATACTATCTGTGTGGATAGCTCTTCAGAAATCTATAACTCATACATATTACCAGTCTGATTACGACAAACAACATGACCCACCCTTCTTGTAAAAGCACCACTTAGTGTGAGGTATAGAGCTATCGAAGCAGCATCCCTTCAGGAGACACTCGTCCCGTGTAATACCTGGGAAGCCACAATCCTTCCGCATGGAAGCCTCCACTAGGCATTCTCTAGCTGGAATTTTTGTGGTAACATTACGTGCACGTGGATACGAATGATTAGATGCATGGATGAAAGGATGAATGAATGAAGACCTTGCCGGTATACATTTGCTCCATTTGGTTGATTACTAGTCACAAAAGAAGAGTCTACTAAAATCTGTAGAAGCTACAATGAGTATCTAGTACACTTGTGTGTGGATTCGGGTTATTTTCGTTTTTTTTGTCATGGTTAAAATGTATGAAGAGACAGGCATTCTCAGGCTGGAGTTTTTGTCGTAACTTGACATGGATATGGATGAATGGATGGATGGACGGCATAACCGGTAAACTAGCTCATGGCGTAACACACCAGGTTTGTACTGAACAGATTTATTTGATCCACTTACACCGGGACCAGACCAGACCATACAGAGTTTTGGTATAAAACCTGGTTTCTCAGTCACTGACGAAAGACAGCGGATGCTGTATGAAACGTATGACTGTGTCAAAATTCCAGTTGCTTGAGTAACTATTTTTGGCGTAGCCTCTTACCTCTCCGCGAGTCGTTCCCTTCGCACCCGTACTTCACTTCGAGGTACTTGGATGTACCGAAGCAGGGGTCCCCGAAGACGGCATGGTCGGCGGAGATGGTGCAGGTCTGCCGCCCCTCGCACTGGTCCTTCACGACGGACACGGCGTTGATGCTACGGCAGTCCGCGCCGCCCGTGTAGCCGCCCTCGCACTGCGGCTCGGCCCCCGTCCGTCCGAACATGGCGTGCACGATGGCGAGGCGCTGGTTCCCAGGACACTGCAGGGACATCGTCTCGTACTCGCACACCTGTAGAAGTAGGAATCTGGACTTTAACTCAAACAGCTTGACTGTTTTAAACTTATTATTCAAACGTTTAATTGCTTTGTTCTATGTTCCTTATTGTTCAAGGGGCTGCGTGGATATAAGTTGCAAAACTTGAGCCCATAGTTACTTTGTCTTGTCTTATTTTACCTATTTTGTCCCATGTATGATGAATGGATGAAAATAGAATAAAGCAGCATACGGTGGCAGCTGTCAGGGTTATAACGGTGCAAGGTTTACAATGAAATACAAGTTCATGACAATAGACAAAATGTTCAGTAACGCTTCAATAACGTAGTTTTTCTAGCGGTGGAAGACTTTACCTGGCTGGTTTGGATGGGCACTCCTTTTGAATGCGAAACAAACAGACAAATATGCAAATATCACGCAGATATCACACATATTGTTATATTTCAATGAAGCGGACAAGGTTTATAGATAGCATGTATTGATAGATGTCCTTTGTTGTTGTTGATTTATCATTGAGCAAGCTATGACTCACGACACTTGTAATATTTTACTTATACACGACATAAGCCAGTCTGTAGAGTAGGAATAGGATCATTACAGTAAAGTGTTGTTTCCTACTAATTGTCGGAATACGTTGAGTTCATATAAAAGAAATCAGTCAGACACAAGTACCATTATAGTACATTTGTTCAGATGAGAACTATCTGCTATTGTTACAAACGATAACATACAATGTAATGTGTATGTTATGTGACTCCAGGAAGAGTAGTGAAGTACACTTGTTCACTAATGGAAGTCGTTTTACCAATAAACCACTAATAAACGTGGGAAATCTTGAAAGTCTTACCTATTCCATCTTCTTTGTCGGTGTCATCTCCTGAATAAAGACATTACAGATTACTAAGGACTGGCTGATAAACAAACCGCAATTACAGGTAGGATGCTGAAATAGTAGGTACCTTTCACTGAACATATTATATACACAATTTTTGAGGTGTAAACCTATTTTATAACATTTGAAGAGTGGTTACGTATGGCAACAGAGATATTTTCTGTAGATTTTGTTCCTAAAAAAGGACTTCTTGCCGTGATGGTAGTGGTGGTGTGTGTGTAAATCTGTGTGTGTGTGTGTGATGGTTTCTGTGTGTGTTGTATGTGTGTGTGTGTGTGTGTGTGTGTATACGCGTGTGTGTGTGTGTGTGTGTGTGTGTGTGTGTGTGTGTGTGTGTGTGTTTGTGTGTGTGGGTACGTGTGTGATGGTGTCTGTGTGTGTTGTATGTGTGTGTGTATGTGTATGTGTGTTGGGGTAGGGGTGGGCGCGTTAACTTTTAATTTCTTACCACACTTAGGCACGTTGCACAGCTCCATTTCCTTGTCCGGGTCCATGGTGTAGCACCACACCCCCGACTGTCCGTCCGGGTTCCGGCAGTAGTTCTCGTCTAGGCCAGAGTTGGGATACCAGAAGGGGTCGACCCACGGCCAGTGCGGGTACCAGGTCCCCCACTCCTGGCACACTCGTCCCGAGCTGGTCACGGCAACCTCCCCCCGGTACGTCGAGCCGTCCCCGACTTGGCAGTCTTTTCGCTCCAGTGCTGGAGAAATGAGTTGATGGTTTGATAAACGGGCGCCGTAAACTGTCTGTATCTTACGATCCACTGCTCACCTAGTCACGTGTTCTATCTGCATAACGCGACGCCACAGAAGCAGTGAATGGCTCATTCCTTGACAATTCTGGAGTTAGATTGGGGTAAGTCCCCTTTATGTTGGAAATTACACTGTTTAACCTTCAGAATGATTCATAACAACAAAGATGATCTTTCAAGCTGAAAATATTTGCTTTAAAGTTGTACAGATTGTTGTATAAAGTTGTTCCCTTGGGAAAGGCACTTTACACGACTTTCCCCACTTCACTCAGGTCAACATAAGTATCTAGCTTCGATTATGGACGTTCCTCGGATAGGACGTTAAATAGAGGTCCCGTGTTTGAGGAAAGCCACACATTGAGCACGTAAAAAAAAAGAACCCACCACACTTTCCCGGTGTGAGTGGATTAAATACATATGTCCGATTATGCAGCGTGTACTTTTCAGTACGAACCCTGTGCTTTACGCCACGAGGCGGTTTACCGGGTATGCAATGCAAACAAAAAGACAAAGATGTTCTGATGCTGACCTTCCGGATGCCTGTAGTCCACGCACCCCTCACAGCTGCAGTACTGAGGCGTGTCGCCGCACCAGCCGAGGTCCGAGCAGCAGGGATGGGGCCCTTTCGGGTTACACTCGCCAGGGGTCGCTCCGGGGGCAGGGAAGTTGGCGCCGCATCGCGCGTCCTCGCGCCACCGCTTGGCTTCTGTTCAGTGAAGGACAAAAGTATACTGGGTAAAGGTATTCCCATAAACCTTTCTAAGCCGAAAGGACAGACTATAATCGACTGTATCTAAGGCACATGGCGGTGGAAGGAGAGGGAACGGGTCCATCTTTTTGTTACATGTCATGGGGATTAACAGCCCACTGCCCCTACATAGCCTCCAAAAGGCTAGGGGACCTTTCTACATTTAAATTTACCATTGTTAACTGCTAGCCTCCATCAGGCCTTCCTGAGGGGCTATGGACAGTAGAAGTTGGCAAAATAGGGTAAATAACTGGTCAGGAGAGAGAGGGACTGCGGTACTGAGGGTAACATTTCTCCTAACTGCAAACCAAACTCCAAACTAGCAAATTAGTTAAATCTTACTATCTTTTAGACAGCAAAGTTATTCTGCTGTCGTCTAGTAAAATACTCCAAGACTTACCATAATACCCGCAGAACCGGAAGTCGCCAGTGACGCCAGGTCCGGTGGAGTAGCCCACGTGTTGTACCGGGATGGGGTTCGGGTCGCTCCACTGGAGGAGCGGGGCGGTCTCATTCTCCCGCCCGACGGCTATCGTCGCGTTCGTCGTCCAGGAGATCCAGAACCCACGGTGCTCCGTGGGACTCAGAATATCTGTGCAATAAAAAGACGAGGTCATACACCAGGGGGCCCAACATCGACATTGACCTTCGTCTTACCAAAACTTATCCACATACCAAAGATCATTACGATCCATACGGAGGTTCTTAAGTAATGCTGACTACATACATCCGCAAGCACACACACACACACAACTACTCCTCGTCAACTGCTCCTCGTCACCAACAGGAAGACACTGTGCAGGCCTCATGACGAACTTGTAATGATAGTGTGTAATTTCTGTGCCATTATTATCATCAACATGTAATCCGATGTGCTGTCCTTGAATGAAGTGAACTACTAACAAAATCAAAATTTCATTGTCCTTTGTCCGAAAAAGGCTCTGTGTTGTGCAATTGTTTGATATGATCCAGCAAACTTGAGGCCTCGCATTTGATGGCATGTGTGACAGGGTGTTCCATATGAATTCCCAGTTTCATGATCTCAAAATTCATGATCTCAAAATTTGAACATATAGGAATCTTGTTTTTTTTAGTCTGCGTAGGATGTCATCTCAATCTCATTAATTTTGGAGTCTGCGTAGGACGTCATCCATAAAATTTAATTGCTGTGCCCTAATGGATAAAGAAAGGAAACGATACCTATTGTGTGTGCCCGTGCGTCCCAGTCGCCCTCCCTCCCCCGGCGAATGGCAGTCACGGTGTCGGACTCTCCTCCGAGGAGAATCAGGTACATCCGGCTGTCGTCGGAGGCCGTGGGGGACAGGGCGATGTACACGTTGTTCTTGGCTCGCACCTAGTAGGGGCAAGGTAGTCTTGCGGTTAAGGTTGTTAACCTAAAGGTTTGAGGTTCGAATCTCTAGCAGGTCACCCAGGAAAGGAACTTTGCGCAATCTCGTGTTTGAGGAGAGGCATACCTCGAGCACGTTAATGACCCCACCACAGTTACACTTTACCAAGTTGAGTGCTGCTAAGAGGGCTCCCATGAGACTAACGAATTTACCTTTGGCAACGAAACATTGCGGCATATTAAGACCATAAATGTCATACGTATTCCAGTTTTTTTCTTTCTTTTAAGTTCATATGATAATGGGTAAGCTTTGAAGCTGGTATCAGGAGGTCAAAATGTAAGCAATTCATTAAGATTTTCTATCGTCATACAGTAGAAGGAGTGGACCAATCCGACTGGTAACATCAGATCTGGTTACAATGCGAAAGAAACAAAGGAAAACCTCAAACGGGAATGGCGAGGTCACGAGCGGTGGAAGGTCCCAGTTGTATTTGCCGTCAGTGCCGTCGGTTGTGGTAGTCTCGCAGTGTTCTGTTGGCAGAAAAAAATAATGAGTTATATCATATCACATTGTATACTTCGTGAAGGTATAGTTCCATCAGACTTTTTCCATTGGTACCTTCAAATGACACACGAAGATCATGCAGCTCTTTATTCTTCGTTTTCACGTGACGTCACAATCGCGTTCGAACGTGAAGTCGGCCATGTTGGATGATAAGCTGTTCGATCTCTGTATGGCTGCGTGTTGCGACGGTGGACCCGTCCGTGGAAGGCAGTTGTTTTATTCAGAAACGGGCTGGAAGTTTGAATAGTTAACTGCGGGCCCAAGGAGTACAGGATACGACCTACTCACCGTTTCTAAGCCTGTGTTTACACAAGCTTTCGGGCGGAGGTTAATGACCACCACCACCCGCCCGAACCCCCCACC